>NC_053390.1:178262222-178595533 GCF_905171765.1 Bufo bufo | reverse complement strand
GGCCAGAAATACGGCTTTTTGGTTACTGGGGTGAAAAAGCCCTCTAATATACTGCACATCTGGGATTAGACGTGCATAAGTAACTGTCACATTTTGGCCAGAAATACGGCTTTTTGCTTACTGAGGTGAAAAAACCCTCTAATATATACTGCACATCTGGGATTAGACGTGCATAAGTGACTGTCACATTTAGACCACAAATACATCTTTTTGGTTACTGGGGTGAAAAAAACATCTAATATATACTGCACATCTGGGATTAGACGTGCATAAGTGACTGTCACATTTAGGCCAGAAATACGGCTTTTTGGTTACTGGGGTGAAAAAGCCCTCTAATATACTGCACATCTGGGATTAGACGTGCATAAGTGACTGTCACATTTAGGCCAGAAATACGGCTTTTTGGTTACTGGAGGGAAAAAACCCTCTAATATACTGCACATCTGGGATTAGACGTGCATAAGTGACTGTCACATTTAGGCCAGAATTACATCTTTATGGTTACTGGGGTGAAAAAAACCTCTAATATACAGTACAGACCAAAGTTTGGACACACCTTCTCATTCAAAGAGTTTTCTTTATTTTCATGACTATGAAGGCATCAAAACTATGAATTAACACATGTGGAATTATATACATAACAAACAAGTGTGAAACAACTGAAAATATGTCATATTCTAGGTTCTTCAAAGTAGCCACCTTTGGCTTTGATTACTGCTTTGCACACTCTTGGCATTCTCTTGATGAGCTTCAAGAGGTAGTCCCCTGAAATGGTCTTCCAACAGTCTTGAAGGAGTTCCCAGAGATGCTTAGCACTTGTTGGCCCTTTTGCCTTCACTCTGCGGTCCAGCTCACCCCAAACCATCTCGATTGGGTTCAGGTCCGGTGACTGTGGAGGCCAGGTCATCTGGCGCAGCACCCCATCACTCTCCTTCATGGTCAAATAGCCCTTACTTTCAAAGTTTTCCCAATATTTCGGCTGACTGACTGACCTTCATTTCTTAAAGTAATGATGGCCACTCGTTTTTCTTTACTTAGCTGCTTTTTTCTTGCCATAATACAAATTCTAACAGTCTATTCAGTAGGACTATCAGCTGTGTATCCACCTGACTTCGCCTCAACGCAACTGATGGTCCCAACCCCATTTATAAGACAAGAAATCCCACTTATTAAACCTGACAGGGCACACCTGTGAAGTGAAAACCATTTCAGGGGACTACCTCTTGAAGCTCATCAAGAGAATGCCAAGATTGTGCTAAGCAGTAATCAAAGCAAAAGGTGGCTACTTTGAAGAACCTAGAATATGACATATTTTCAGTTGTTTCACACTTGTTTGTTATGTATATAATTCCACATGTGTTAATTCATAGTTTTGATGCCTTCAGTGGGAATCTACAATTTTCATAGTCATGAAAATAAAGAAAACTCTTTGAATGAGAAGGTGTGTCCAAACTTTTGGTCTGTACTGTATACTGCACATCTGGCATTAGACATGCATAAGTGACTGTCACATTTAGGCCAGAAATATGGCTTTTTGGTTACTGGGGAGAAAAAACCTTCTAATATACTGCACGTCTGGGATTAGACGTGCATAAGTGACTGTCACATTTTGGCCAGAAATACGGTTTTTGGGTACTGGGGTGAAAAAACCCTCTAATATACTGCAAAATCTGTGATAAGATGTGCATAAGTGACTGTCACATTTAGGCCAGAAATACATCTTTTTGGTTAGTGGGGTGAAAAACCCTCTAATATACTGCAAAATCTGGGATAAGACGTGCATAAGTGACTGTCACATTTAGGCCAGAAACACAGCTTTTTGCTTCCTGGGGTGAAAAAAACCCTCTAATATACTGCACATCTGGGATAAGGCCTGCATAAGTGACTGTCACATTTAGGCCAGAAATACAGCTTTTTGGTTACTGGGGAGAAAAAGCCCTCTAATATACTGCACATCTGGGAGTAGACGTGCATAAGTAAGTGTCACATTTTGGCCAAAAATACAGCTTTTTGCTTACTGGGGTGAAAAAACCCTCTAATATATACTGCACATCTGGGATTAGACGTGCATAAGTGATTGTCACATTTAGGCCACAAATACATGTTTTTGGTTACTGGGGTGAAAAAAACTCTAATATATACTGCACATCTGGGATTAGACGTGCATAAGTGACTGTCACATTTAGGCCAGAAATACGGCTTTTTGGTTACTGGGGAGAAAAAGCCCTCTAATATACTGCACATCTGGGAGTAGACTTGCATAAGTAAGTGTCACATTTTGGCCAAAAATACAGCTTTTTGCTTACTGGGGTGAAAAAACCCTCTAATATATACTGCACATCTGGGATTAGACGTGCATAAGTGATTGTCACATTTAGGCCACAAATACATGTTTTTGGTTACTGGGGTGAAAAAACCTCTAATATATACTGCACATCTGGGATTAGACGTGCATAAGTGACTGTCACATTTAGGCCAGAAATACGGCTTTTTAGTTACTGGGGTGAAAAAGCCCTCTAATATACTGCACATCTGAGATTAGACATGGATAAGTGACTGTCACATTTAGGTCAGAAATACAGCTTTTTGGTTACTGGGGTGAAAAAACCCTGTGATATACTGCACATCTGGGATTAGATGTGCATAAATGACTGTCACATTTAGGCCAGAAATACATCTTTTTGGTTACTGGGGTGAGAAAACCATCTAATATATACTGCACATCTGGGATTAGACGTGCATAAGTGACTGTCACATTTAGGCCAGAAATACGGCTTTTTGGTTACTGGGGTGAAAAAGCCCTCTAATATACTGCACATCTGGGATTAGACGTGCATAAGTGACTGTCACATTTAGGCCAGAAATACGTCTTTTTGGTTACTGGAGGGAAAAAAAACCTCTAATATACTGCACATCTGGGATAAGACCTGCATAAGAGACTGTCATATTTAGGCCAGAAATACATCTTTTTGCTTACTGGGGTGAAAAAACCCTCTAATATACTGCAAAATCTGGGATTAGACGTGCATAAGTGACTGTCACATTTAGGCCAGAAATACATCTTTATGGTTACTGGGGTGAAAAAAACCTCTAATATACACTCACCTAAAGAATTATTAGGAACACCTGTTCTATTTCTCATTAATGCAATTATCTAGTCAACCAATCACATGGCAGTTGCTTCAATGCATTTAGGGGGTGGTCCTGGTCAAGACAATCTCCTGAACTCCAAACTGAATGTCAGAATGGGAATGAAAGGTGATTTAAGCAATTTTGAGCGTGGCATGGTTGTTGGTGCCAGACGGGCCGGTCTGAGTATTTCACTATCTGCTCAGTTACTGGGATTTTCACGCACAACCATTTCTAGGGTTTACAAGGAATGGTGTGAAAAGGGAAAAACATCCAGTATGCGGCAGTCCTGTGTGCAAAAATGCCTTGTGGATGCTAGAGGTCAGAGGAGAATGGGCCGACTGATTCAAGCTGATAGAAGAGCAACGTTGATTGAAATAACCACTCGTTACAACCGAGGTATGCAGCAAAGCATTTGTGAAGCGACAACACGCACAACCTTGAGGCGGATGGGCTACAACAGCAGAAGACCCCACCGGGTACCACTCATCTCCACTACAAATAGTAAAAAGAGGCTACAATTTGCACGAGCTCACCAAAATTGGACTGTTGAAGACTGGAAAAATGTTGCCTGGTCTGATGAGTCTCGATTTCTGTTGAGACATTCAAATGGTAGAGTCCGAATTTGGCGGAAACAGAATGAGAACATGTATCCATCCTCTGATGGCTACTTCCAGCAGGATAATGCACCATGTCACAAAGCTCGAATCATTTCAAATTGGTTTCTTGAACATGACAATGAGTTCACTGTACTAAAATGGCCCCCATAGTCACAATTTCTCCACCCAATAGAGCATCTTTGGGATGTGGTGGAACGGGAGCTTCGTGCCCTGGATGTGCATCCCTCAAATCACCATCAACTGCAAGATGCTATCCTATCAATATGGGCCAACATTTCTAAAGAATGCTATCAGCACCTTGTTGAATCAATGCCACGTAGAATTAAGGCAGTTCTGAAGGCAAAAGGGGGTCCAACACCGTATTAGTATGGTGTTCCTAATTATTCTTTAGGTGAGTGTACATCTTTTTGGTTACTGGGGTGAAAAAAACCTCTAATATACTGCAAGATCTGGGATAAGACGTGCATAAGTGACTGTCACATTTAGACCAGAAATACATCTTTTTGCTTACTGGGGTGAAAAAACCCTCTAATATACTGCAAAATCTTGGATAAGACGTGCATAAGTGACTGTCACATTTAGGCCACAAATACATATTTTTGGTTACTGGGGTGAAAAAAAACTCTAATATACTGCAAGATCTGGGATAAGACGTGCATAAGTGACTGTCACATTTAGGCCAGAAATACATCTTTTTGCTTACTGGGGTGAAAAAACCCTCTAATATATACTGCACATCTGGGATTAGACGTGAATAAGTGAATGTCACATTTAGGCCACAAATACGGCTTATTGATTACTGGGGTGAAAAAACCCTCTGATATACTGCACATCTGGGATTAGACGTGCATAAGGGACTAATATATCTATATTGGGACCAGCCTGGGTAAGGTTAATTTACTGAATAATATTTACAAATGCCTATCTTGGCAGAGAAACCTATCTTGACCCAGGTGTTAAAACTTCACTTTTAATGAAATAATTTAAAAGTGTATAGTGTATGTATGCAACATGCACTCTTTAATTGAAATGGAAGCAACCAAAGAATGAAAAATTAAAAATACAAATCACCTCAACTCTAATAACAGTGGTACCTGCACTAAGTGAGGGGAAGGGAGAATTGCTCTGTCTCTCACTACATGTCCCTATAAGCAAGGTGCCACTGTCAATGGCAAAGCTACACACTGCCTTAACGGTGGCATAAAGCGTTTGAGTCACAGACTGGAGTGATTGTGTAACTGAAATCGCACACAGATGCAGTGTTCAGCAGCTAACCTTAGCCTACTGATTATTTGACCTGCACCAGACAGCGACAGCTGAATGACCATGGAGCTGTAGCTGCCAGTGAGGAGGTGCAATGCAATTAAAATCTATTACTGCCTCCCGACATGTTTCGCCAGAGCACTGGCTTCCTCAGGGGCAAATGGGCAGCGACCCATTTGCCCCTGAGGAAGCCAGTGCTCTGGCGAAACATGTCGGGAGGCAGTAATAGATTTTAATTGCATTGCACCTCCTCACTGGCAGCTACAGCTCCATGGTCATTCAGCTGTCGCTGTCTGGTGCAGGTCAAATAATCAGTAGGCTAAGGTTAGCTGCTGAACACTGCATCTGTGTGCGATTTCAGTTACACAATCACTCCAGTCTGTGACTCAAACGCTTTATGCCACCGTTAAGGCAGTGTGTAGCTTTGTCATTGACAGTGGCACCTTGCTTATAGGGACATGTAGTGAGAGACAGAGCAATTCTCCCTTCCCCTCACTTAGTGCAGGTACCACTGTTATTAGAGTTGAGGTGATTTGTATTTTTAATTTTTCATTCTTTGGTTGCTTCCATTTCAATTAAAGAGTGCATGTTGCATACATACACTATACACTTTTAAATTATTTCATTAAAAGTGAAGTTTTAACACCTGGGTCAAGATAGGTTTCTCTGCCAAGATAGGCATTTGTAAATATTATTTTGCATAAGGGACTGTCACATTTAGGCCAGAAATACAGCTTTTTGGTTACTGGGGTGAAAAAACCCTCTAATATAATGCACATCTGGGATTAGACCTGCATAAGTAACTGTCACATTTAGGCCAGAAATATAGCTTTTTGGTTACTGGGGTGAAAAAACCCTCTAATATACTGCACATCTGGGATAAGACCTGCATAAGTGACTGTCACATTTAGGCCAGAAATACATCTTTTTGCTTACTGGGGTGAAAAAACCCTCTAATATAATGCACATCTGGGATTAGACGTGCATAAGTGACTGTCACATTTAGGCCAGAAATACGGCTTTTTGGTTACTGGGGTGAAAAAACCCTCTAATATACTGCAAAATCTGGGATGAGACGTGCATAAGTGACTGTCACATTTAGGCCAGAAATACATCTTTTTGGTTACTGGGGTAAAAAAACCCTCTAATATCTACTGCACATCTGGGATTAGACGTGCATAAGTGACTGTCACATTTAGGCCAGAAAAACGGCTTTTTGGTTACTGGGGTGAAAAACCCCTCTAATATACTGCACATCTGGGATAAGACGTGCATAAGTCACTGTCACATTTAGGCCAGAAATACATATTTCTGCTTACTGGGGTGAAAAAACCCTCTAATATACTGCAAAATCTGGGATAAGACGTGCATAAGTGACTGTCACATTTAGGCCAAAAATACATCTTTTTGGTTACTGGGGTGAAAAACCCTCTAATATATACTGCACATCTGGGATTAGACGTGCATAAGTTACTGTGAAATTTAGGCCACAAATACCGCTGTCATATAGAGTTAAAAAAAAAATGTGTGCAATACCCTACATCAGGGTTTTTATTGGCGGTTAATTATTTTTAACAGACTTAACCACTTTTTACTTTGCTTTGTGAAAGCTTACTATGAGGCAAACATCTAATAAGAGACGCGGTCATGGTCGTGGTGGTGGTGTTGGTGGAATCTCTTGGGCAGGGAGAGGACGTGGCCGTTCTGTCTCAGCTGCACATCCTACTGAACCTACTACCTCAGGTCCTAGTAGCCGCCAGAATCTACAGTGATATTTGGTCAGACCAAATGCCGTTCTAAGGATGGCAAGGCCTGAGCAAGTTCAGGCGCTAGTCAATTGGGTGGCCGACAGTGGATCCAGCACGTTCACATTATCTCCCACCCAGTCTTCTGCAGAAAGCGCACAGGTGGCCCCTGAAAACCCATGCCCATCAGTCTGTCACATCACCCCCATGCATATCGGGGAACCTGTCTGAGCCTCAAGTCATGTAGCAGTCTCTTATGCTGTTTGAAGACTCTGCTGGCAGGGTTTCCCAAGGGCATCCACCTAGCCCTTCCCCAGGGGTGGAAGACATAGAATGCACTGACGCACAACCACTTATGTTTCCTGATGAGGATATGGGAATACCACCTAAGCACGTCTCTGATGATGACGAAACACAGGTGCCAACTGCTGCGTCTTTCTGCAGTGTGCAAACCGAAAAGGAGGTCAGGGAGGAAGACTGGGTGGAAGACGATGCAGGGGATGATGAGGTCCTACATGGAATGAAGGTCGTGCCATTGACTTTCAGAGTTCGGAGGAAGAGGCAGTGGTGAGACCGAGCCAACAGCATAGCAAAAGCGGGAGCAGGGTGCAAAAGCAGAGCAGCCGTCACCAAAACAGTTTGCCTGCTACTGGCCATCGTCACCAGGGACCAAGCACACCAAATGCAGCTTCAAGGAGTTCCCTGGCATGGCACTTCTTCACACAATGTGCTGACGACAAGACCCGAGTGGTTTGCACGCTGTACCATCAGAGCCTGAAGCGAGGCATTAACGTTCTGAGCCTTAGCACAACCTGCATGATCAGGCATCTACATGCGAGACACAGGCTGCAGTGGTGTAAGCACCTTCAAAACCAAGAAAGGGCTCAGGCCCCTCCTGCTCCCTATTCTGCTGCTGCCTCGGCCTCTTCCTCCACCTCTGGAGGAACGTTGGCACCTGCCGCCCAGCAAACAGAGGATGTGCTTCCAACAACACCACCTCCGTCACCAAGCATCTCAACCATGTCACAAAGAAGCGTTCAGCTCTCCATCTCACAAACCTTTGAGAGAAAGCGTAAATTCCCACCTAGCCACCCTCGATCCCTGGCCCTGAATGCCAGCATTTTTTAACTACTGGCCTTTGAAATGCTGTCATTCAGGCTGGTGGAGACAGACAGCTTCAAACAGCTCATGTCGCTTGCTGTCCCACATTAAGTCGTTCCCTGACGCCACTACTTCTCCAGGAGAGCCCTCCCTGCACAACCAAGTATCGGATAAAATCAAGTGTGCACTGCGCAACGCCATCTGTGTCAAGTTCCACCTAATCACAGATACGTGGACCAGTAAGCACGGCCAGGGACGCTATATCTCCCTAAATGCGCACTGGGTAAATGTAGTGGTGGCTGGGCCCCAGGAGGAGAGCTGTTTGGCGCACGTCCTTCCGCCGCCAAGGATCGCAGGGCATCATTCTTTGCCTCCTGTTGTCACCTCTTCCTACTCAGCTTCCTCCTCCTCTTCTACCACCTCCTCATCCGGTCAGCGACAGACCTTCACCACCAACTTCAGCACAGCCAGGGGTAAATGTCAGCAGGCCGTTCTGAAACTGATGTGTTTGGGGGACAGGCCCCACACCGCACAGGAGTTGTGGCATGGTATAGAACAACAGATCGACGAATGGTTGCTGCCAGTGAGCCTCAAGCCCGGCCTGGTGGTGTGCGATAATGGGCGAAATCTCGTCGCAGCTCTGGGACTAACCGGTTTGACGAACATCCCTTGCCTGGCGCATGTGCTGAATTTGGTGGTGCAGAAATTCATTCACAACTACCCTGACATGCCAGAGCTGCTGCGTAAAGTGCGGGCCGTCTGTGCGCGCTTCCGGCGTTCACATCCTGCCACCGCTCGGCTGTCTGCTCTACAGCGTAACTTCGGCCTACCCGCACACCGCCTTATATGCGACGTGCCCACCAGGTGGAACTCCACCTTGCACATGCTGTCCAGACTGTGCGAGCAGCAGCAGGCCATAGTGGAGTTTCAGTTGCAACACGCACGGGTGAGTCGCACTGCGGAACAGCACCACTTCACCACCAATGACTGGGCCTCCATGCGAGACCTGTGTGCCCTGTTGCGCTGTTTCGAGTACTCCACCAACATGGCCAGTGGCGATGACGCCGTTATCAGCATTACAATACCACTTCTATGTCTCCTTGAGAAAACACTTATGGCGATGATGGAAGAGGATGTGGCCCAGGACGAGGAGGAGGAAGAGGGGTCATCTCTAACACTTTCAAGTGGCTCAGAAAAAGGATTTTTGCAACAGCAGAGGCCAGGTACAAATTTGGCCAGCCAGGGCCCACTACTGGAGGACGAAGAGGAGGAGGATGGGGATGAAGCACACATGTTCACAGAGGGGTGGCACCCAACACAGCTCGGGCCCATCACTGGTGCGTGACTGGGGGGATAATACGCCTCCCCCAGACAATACGCCTCCCACAGAGGACAGCTTGTCCTTACCTCTGGGCAGCCTGGCACACATGAGCGACTACATGCTGCAGTGCCTGAGCAACGACAGCAGAGTTGCCCACATTTTAACGTGTGCTGACTGCTAGGTGGCCACCCTGCTGGATCCCCGTTACAAATACAATGTGCCGCCCTTAATTCCCTCACTGGAGCGCAATCGGAAGATGCGCGACTACAGACGCATGCTGGTAGACGCGCTCCTGAGAGCATTCCCGACTGACGCCGGGGGACAAATGGAAGCACAAGGCGAAGGCAGGGGAGGAGGAAGAGGTCGCCAACGCAGCTGTGTCAGCACCAGCACCTCAGAAGGCAGGGTTAGCATGGCCGACATGTGGAAAAGCTTTGTCACCTCGCCGCAACAACCGGCCCCAACTGCTGATATGGAGCGTGTTAGCAGGAGCCAGCATTTGAACAACATGGTGGAACAGTACTTGTGCACACGCCTACACGTACTGACTGATGGTTCTGCCCCATTCAACTTCTGGGTCTCCAAATTGTCCACATGGCCAGAGCTTGCTCTGTATGCCTTGGAGGTGCTGGCCTGCCCTGCAGCCAGTGTACTCTCTGAACGTGTATTTAGCACGGCAGGAGGCGTCATTACAGACAGACGCAGCCGCCTGTCCACAGCCAACGTTGACAAGCTCACGTTCATTAAAATGAACCAGGCTTGGATCCCACAAGACTTGTCTGTACCTTGTGCAGAATAGACATTTATACCACCATCAAACATACATTCTTGTACTCAAGTCAAGTGCAATGATTTTTTTGTCTTCTTTTTTTTATTTGTCCCAATATTTTGGGGGCTACCTACCCCAATACAAAAAAAAAAAAAAAACATTGTTGGCTACCTCCTCCTCCTCCATTGCTGCCTCCACCTACAACACCACATTCACCGCCTCCTCAACCTCCGACTCCATATCCACCTCCTTCTCTGAGTTGCAGGTTAATAATTAGTAATTTTTAGTTATTTTATTTCATTTTAAGTTATTTCCCTATCCACATTTGTTTGCAGAGCAGTTGCCATGCTGTTAAGCACATTTTACTGCCTTTTACATCCCTCTAGCCTTTTCAAGGACTATTTTAGAGCCATTTTAATTTTAAAAAAAGTGCCAATTTTGGTGCCCTAAATCGAAAAAATTCTTATTTTCAATTGTCGGGTGACATTTTACCATTTTTGGCATATACAAACCCCTGCTGTGCCTGGGTGACAGTGGCCTAAATCTCTCAAAATCCTCTGTTGTATTGCTGGGTGACATGAAGCCCCTTTTGCCGTGAATGAACCCCTGCTGTGCCTTGGATGGCATGGGCCTAAATCTCTCAAAATCCTCTGTTCTATTGCTGGGTTACAAGAACCACCTTTTGCAGTGAATGTACCCCTGCTGTGCCTAGGTGACAGGTGCCTAAATCTCTCAAAATCCTCTGTTCTATTGCTGGGTGACATGAACCCCCTTTTGCCGTGAATGAACCGCTGCTCTGCATTGCTGATAGGGGCCTAAATCTCTCAAAATCCTCTGTTGTATTGCTGGGTGACATGAACCCCCTTTTGCCGTGAATTAACCCCTGCTCTGTATTGCTGACAGGGAACTAAATTTAGTGAAAACATCTGTTACTGATCGGAAGATGCGCGACTACAAGCGCACGCTGATGATAGCATTCCCACCTGACAGCGGGGGCACAGTGGAAGCACAAGGTGAAGGCAGAGAAGGAGGAAGAGGTCGCCAACGCAGCTGGGCACCACCAGCACCTGAGAAGGCAGGGTTAGCATGGCCCAAATGTGGAAAAGCTTTGTCAGCCTTGGAGGTGCTGACCTGCCCTGCAGCCAGTGTATAGTGTGAACGTGTGTTTAGCACGGCAGAGAGCATTATCACAGGCCACAGCCAATGTGGACAAGCTTACGTTTATTAAAATGAACCAGGCATGGATCCCACAGGACTTGTCCGTACCTTCTGCAGAATAGACATTTATACCAGCCTCACCCATCCATTCTTGTACTCAAGTGCACTTATTCTTAGTTTTATTTTGTTATATGTCCCAATTAATAAAAAAAAATAACACAAATCAGTGTTGGCTACCTATTCCTCCTTCACTGCCGCTTCCACCTACACCGCCACGTCAACCTACACCGCCACATCCACCCATCCACCGCCTCCTCAACCACCTACTCCTAGATCCAGATTGTTATTTTAAATTTTTCTGTATTTTATGTTATTTTAAGTTATTTCCCTATCCATATTTGTTTGCAGAACAGTTGCCATGCTCTTAAGCACATTTTGATGCCTTTTGCAGCCCTCTAGCCCTTTCCAGGACTATTTTAGAGCCATTTTAGTGCCCAAAAGTTCGGGTCCCCATTGACTTAAATGGGGTTCGGATTTGGGGTCAAGTTTGGGTCAAGTTCGGGTCCCGAACCCGAACTTTTTTATTAAGTTCGGCCGAACTCGTCGAACCCGAACATCCAGGTGTCCGCTCAACTCTACTGTCAACTATGCAGAGCAGGGGTTTCTATCCGGCAAAATTTGAAAAATGCCACCTGACAATGTAATTGACGATTTTTTTAAAATTTATGTTCCTGTCACCTATGTAGAGGTGCCCCAGTGACATCCACTATTCATTTGGATATCTTCTTTATCAACTTTCGATGTTCTTTTCTGAGCCTACCATGTTGATCACGGTTATCGGCGAATCAGGGTTTCACGCCAGAGAGAGAGCATGAGAAAAAGAGACCAAATTTAAGGGAGATAAATTTATAACATTTTTTGGGGGATTGAGCGGAAATGTGGGAAAAGCTATTAAGGCGCAAATGTACAAATTACAGAAGCCCAAATTTGGGCCAAAAGAGTCAAGCGGAAATGTGGGAAAAGCTATTAAGGCGCAAATGTTGTAAAAATTACAGAAGCCCAAATGTGGGCCAAAAGAGTCAAGCGGAAATGTGGGAAAAGCTATTGAGGCGCAAATGTTGGCCAAAAGAGTATAGCGGAAATGTGGGACTAATTATTGAAGTGCGAATGTGGTACAACTTCTTTAAGTTTAAGCATTGAATCAAAGAAGGCGGCGCACATCAATTAAAGAAGCATTTTAGAAATTTTATTCCCTATCAGCTATGCAGAGCAGGGGTTTATTCACATCTAAAATTGTATAATGTCAACCCAAGAATGTAACAGAAAAGATACGTGATTTTGAGAAACTTAGATGGACATTGGCGCAGAACTTGTCAAAGTATAAAGATATTTGGGACTCATGGGATAAATATTTGACTCCAGAGAAACACTTGCAGTTACTTTCTGGTTCAAGTATATGATTCTAGTAGAGTAATAAATGATAAAGTATCTCCATTGTAAGATACTTATTCATGCTATTCAATTATATGACTGGTATTGTTTTCTTGTTTTCATGTCTTTCCTTGTTTTTTTTTTTTTTTTTGTCCGTTCCTTCCCCTCCTTACCTTCCTTTCCCCTTTCTCATTTATCACTACCCTTGCCCCTTTTCATATGTTATGTCAGTGCTTTTATTTTCAATATCTGAATCATTCTATATTTTATAAACCATGATAAATGCTTTGAAGTGAATGTAACTTTGAACATATACTCTGTACTAATATTTTGTATTGATACATTCTTGCTTTTATTAAGAGAATTAGATGAAAAGAAAATCATCTCATTGATTCAGATTACCATAGCAGACTTTAATATGCTATTTAAAATAAAAATATTTACAAGAATGTAACAGAAAAATTACAGAAATTTATTAACCTGTCTACTTGGTAGAGCAGGGGTCTATGACAGAAAAAAATTGTTTATTGTCACCCGAAAATGTAAAAGAAAAATTATTGAAATGTATTAAGCTGTCTACTAGGTAAAGGAGGGGTATATTACACCCAAAAATTTGTGAATTTGACAATAGAATGTAACTGACAAATGTTTTTTATTTTTTTTACCGGTCTAATAGGTATAGCAGTGGTACATCACACCCAAAAATTGGTGAATTTCACCCGAAAATGTAAATGACAAATTAGTGAAATGACAAAATAAAATACGTACAAATAAAAATTAAAATTGATTTATGAGGTGGAGTTCCAAATGGAGTAGGAGTTTGAGGAGGAGGTGGATGTAGCAGTGTAGGTGGAAGCGGCGGTGGAGGAGGACGAGGTAGCCAACAAAGGTTTTTGGTTTTAATTTTTTTTTTTTTAATTAGGGTACACTCTAAAAGAGTGTGAAATATCCAAAATACAAGAATAAGCAATTGCGCTGCAGTATAACAATGGCTGGTTAGTGCCGGTATACATGTCTATTCTGCACAAGGTACGGACAAGTTCTTAGGGATCCTTGCCTGGTTCATTTTAATGAACATGAGCTTGTCCACATTGGCTGTGGACAGGCGGCTGCGCTTGTCTGTGATGACGCCCCCTGCCGTGCTAAACACATGTTCAGATAATACACTGGCAGGCCAGCACCTCCAAGGCGTAAAGAACAAGCTCAGGCCATGTGCCCAATTTGGAGACCCAGAAGTTGAAGGGGGCAGACCCGTCATTCAGTACGTGTAGGCGTGTGCACACATACAGCTCCACCATGGAAAAAGTAGTATAGACAAACCGCTCACTCTCCTTACAATTTTGGATTGGGTGCTCTAGTCTCAAATTGATTCACTCAAATCAACAAAGGCATAATAAAAAGTATATATTATATAGTATGAGACTGGCACTCCCTCGCATGGAAATAGAGCAATAGTAATTGTGTTGATACACAATATTGAAATGGCAAAATATATAAAAATACAAAATTACAATACAATATTAAAATGACAATCGCTGCAGCGGAAACAATATCAATCCCTAATAATACCTAAAATCTAAAACGTGAATAAAAACTTAAAAAAAGTCAAAAAGAAGGGGACCATACGTCCTGAATGTGCAAAAATATTGCAAGCCAAAAGTGTCAGTCTATTCCTTATAATAGTATTGGCATTCCTTTCTTATATGCAATGTAACATGCAAAATCCATGCAAGGCACCTTTTCAAATATTAGGAATTGTCCGATATAAATATTCGATAAAGTATCCAATCGGACACCAAGTTTTTACTCACAGGTGAATGTCGATTATCCTGCAGTCCCAATATTCGATCCTTTTGATTTTTACTCATGGTATTTATTCACGTGCTTCTCAGTGATTAGCGTCCCACCTGGTTCGTTCGTCACTGGTCTCTCTCAATCGTTATCCACAAATCTCGGATCCGGTTATACGATCAGGGTGTAATATCGCGAGAGGTGAACTTATACTTGTACTGACCAGTTTGAATGGCTGCAATTCCGGGTCTTTATCTTTGGAGCGCTCCGATTTCTTTGTATATCTCCGGATATTAATAGACGAACTTCCAGTAGGGGTCTCTTGTTGGGGATGTCTTTGAAAAGCATCAAACGCGTTTCGGGGATCTCCTTTCCCCTTCCTCAGTGGTGACATCCCAACTTACTGTGATTCCTTTTATATCCCTTTTAAGATGCATGTAAGATCAGATCTGGAGTAAGGGATCTGCTCTGGAACACCAAAATCTGGTCTGGAACCAAAAAACGCATATGCGGTTTCCATGCGTTTTTTTGGGGGACAATGCGTTTTTTGCGGTATATTGAGCCGCATGGTCTAATTAGTCTAGTCTATAAAGGAAACTGCTCCACCATGTTGGTGAAATGCTGCGTCCTGCTAAGACGTTCCATATCAACTGGTGGTGCTGGTTGTTGTGGCGTGCTGATAAAGCTTTTCCACATTTCGGCCATGCTAACCCTGCCTTCTGAGGTGCTGGCGGTGCGTTGGCGACCTCTTCCTCTTCCTCTGCCTTCGCATTGTGCTTCCACTGTGCCCCCACTGTCAGGTGGGAATGCCACCAGCAGCGCGCCTACCAGCGTGCGCTTGTACTCGCGCATCTTACGATCACTCTCCAGTGACGGAATTATGGACGGTACGATGTCCTTGTAATGGGGATCCAGCAGCGTAGCCACCCAGTAATCAGCACAAGCTAGAATGTGGGCAACTCAGCGGTCGTTGCGGAGATACTGCAGCATGTAATCGCTTATGTGTGCCAGGCTGCCCAGAGGCAACGAAAAGCTGTCCTCTGTGGGGGATGTATCATCTGTGTCCTCTGTATCCCCCTAGCCACGCACCAGTGATGGCCATGAGCTGGTCTGGGTGCCACCCTGCTG
The DNA here is from genome assembly GCF_905171765.1 of Bufo bufo. NCBI lineage: Eukaryota > Metazoa > Chordata > Amphibia > Anura > Bufonidae > Bufo > Bufo bufo. Next base: position 178,580,077 of record NC_053390.1, on the reverse strand, counting down.
TGAACATGCTTCCTCCTCCTCCATCTCCACCTCGTCATCCTCCAGAACTGTGCCCTGGCTGGACAATTGTGTACCTGGCGTTTGTGGGTGCAGGAACTCACCCTCGGAGCCACTTGTGAATGACTGGCCTGAAACCCTACGAAATGATCCCTCTTCCCCCTCCTCCTCCTGTGCCACATCCTCTTCCATCATCGCCAGGAGCGTTTTTTTAAAGGAGGCATAGAAGTGGGATAGTAATGCTGAGAACGGCATTATCAGCACTGGCCATGTTGGTGGAGTACTCAAAACAGCGCAACAAGGAACACAGGTCTCGCATGGAGGCCCAGTCATTGGTGGTGAAGTGGTGCTGTTCCGCCGAGCGACTCACCCGTGCCTGCTGCAGCTGAAACTCCACTATCGCCTGCTGCTGCTCGCACAGTTTGACCAGCATGTGCAAGGTGGAGTTCCACCTTGTGGGCACGTCGCATATGAGGCGGTGAGCGGGAAGGCCGAAGTTATGCTGCAGCGCTGACAGGCGAGCAGCAGCAGGGTGAGAACGCCGAAAGCGTGCACAGACGGTCCGCACTTTATGCAGCAGCTCTGACATATCGGGATAATTTTTAAGGACTCTCTGCACCACCAAATTCAGCACATGCGCCAGGCAAGTAATGTGCGTCAAACCGGCTAGTCCCAGAGCTGCTACGAGATTTCGCCCATTATCGCACACCACCAGGCCGGGCTTGAGGCTCAATGGCACAAACCACTCATCGGTCTGTTGTTCAAGGCTCGTCCACAGCTCCTGCACGGTGTGGGGTTTGTCCCCCAAATAGATAAGTTTTAAAACAGACTGCTGTCATTTACCCCTGGCTGTGCTGAAGTTGGTGGTGAAGGTGTTACGCTGACCGGATGAGGAGCCGGTAGAGGATGAGGAGGTGGAGTAGGAGGAGGAAGCAACAGGAGGCAAACTGAAGTGCCCTGCAATCCTCGGTGGTGGAAGGACATGCGCAAAACTGCTATCCGCCTCAGGCCCAGCCGCCACTGCATTTACCCAGTGTGCTGTTATGGAGATATAACGTCCCTGACCGTGCTTACTGGTCCACGTATCCGTACTGAGGTGCACCTTGCCACAGATGGCGTTGCGCAGTGTACACCTGATTTTGTCCCCTACTTGGTTTTGCAGGGAAGGGATGGCTCGCCTGGAAAAGTTGTGGCGGCTGGGCACGACGTAATGTGGGACAGCCAGCACCATAAGGCCTTTAAAACTTTCCGTCTCCAGCAGATGGAATGACAACATTTCAAAGGCCAGTAATTTTGAAATGCTGGCATTCAGGGCTAGTGATCGTGGGTGGGTAGGGGGTACTTCCTTTTCCTCTCCAGCGTTTTGGAGAGTCAAGCTGAACGCTTCCGTGGGACATTGTGGAGATGCTTGGTGACCCAGGTGGTGGTGTTGCTGGCAGATCCTCTGTTTGCGGGGTGGCACATGGCACTGTAACTACAGAGGTGGATGAAAAGGGCGAGACTGCAGCAGAAGAGGAGGCAGGAGGAGTCAGAGACCTTTTTTGGTTTTTGAGGTGTCTACTCCACTGCAGCTCGTGCTTAGCACTTAAATGCCTGGTCATGCAGGTTGTGCTCAGGTTGAGAACGTTTATGCCTCGCTTCAGGCTCTGATTGCACAGCGTGCAAACCACTCGTCTCTTGTCGTCAGCACATTGTCTGAAGAACTGCCATGCCAAGGAACTCCTTGGAGCTGGCTTTGGTGTGCTTGGTCCCTTGATGTGGTGGGCAGTAGGAGGCATATTGTCTAGAGGACGGCCGCTCCGCTTTTGCACCCTCTTCTGCTGTGCTGGTGACTCTCTGCGACCACCGCCTCTTACTCCGAACTACATAGGTTACTCACATGACCTTGATTCCATGTGAGGTCGAGGACCTCATCGTCCTCCACATCATCTTCCACCCAGTCTTCACCCCTGCCTTCCTTGTCAGTCTGCACACTTTCGAAAGCACCAGCAGTTGGCACCTGTGTTTCGTCATCCATGTGGCGGATCATGCTGGTGGTGGTGAGGTTGCTAGTTTTCTCTCCCCACCTACCCCTTGGCAAGGGAGATTGCTGCAAGGGGGTGCTCTGGGGAACAGTTGTGGGCCTGTTTGGTGTGACCCGCCTTCTCCCTTTTGCCACTCCACTGCCTCTTCCAGCCTGGTGCGGTGCTGCGGACCCCTCCCCCTCTGTACTGCTGTCTTCGCTCAGCTTGCCACCTTCCCATGTTGGGTCAGTGATTTCATCGTCCAGCACCTCCTCTTCCACTTCCTCACTCTGGTCATCCTCATGACTTGTTGACTTAACAACAACCTCAGTTATTGACAACTGTGTCTGATCCTCATCATGAACCTCTTGAGACACTAATTGCGGTTGACTAATTGGCAACTGTGTCTCATCATCATCACCTCGTGAAACACTATTTGCAGTTCCCCACCGTCATCTTCTTCTGACTGTGGATGCTCCAGAGTTTGGGAATCAGGGCACAAGATCTCCTCATGTCCCTCTTCAAGCGGGCTTGGCGACAGGCCCAAATTAAGGAATGGCGATGAAAACAGATCCTCGGAATATCCGAGTGTGGGATCACTTGTTTGCTAAGACTCTCCATGGTCAGTGGAAGGAGTATCAGAGTGAGGATTCTGTTGACCAGACTCTTGGCTACTGAGACTGGACTTTATGGAAGACAGGGTGGTGCTTAATAGAGATGTAGCGAACATAAAATTTTCCGTTCGCGAATGGCGAACGCGAATTTCTGCAAATGTTCGCGAACGGGCGTACCGGGCGAACCGCCATAGACTTCAATAGGCAGGCGAATTTTAAAACCCACAGGGACTCTTTCTAGCCACAGTAGTGATGGAAAAGTTGTTTCAAGGGGACTAACACCTGGACTGTGGCATGCCGGAGGGGGATCCATGGCAAAACTCCAATGGAAAATTACATAGTTGACGCAGTGTTGGATTTTAATCCATAAAGGGCATAAATCACCTAACAATCCCAATTTTTTTTGAACAACGTGGTTTAAAACATCCAGTGTGTGTATACGATCAGATATGATGTTGTATCGATCAGGTAGTGTAAGGGTTACGCCCGCTTCACAGACATTGACAGACCAAACTCCCCTTTTAATGCACCGCAAACAACCGCAAACAGTCCATTTGCCCAACCGCAAACTTCCCATTTGCACAAGGTTGGATACCAAGCTAGCCATGTCCCGTCGATGTCATTGAAGGTTTCTTCCTCCACCCAGCCACGTACAACACCAAGGGTCCCCGAAAGGTAAATTGAATTGATTTTTCAAACGGGGAGATGGTTAAAAAAATGCTGGCTCCCTCCCCTTTGTTTGAATCCACACCACGGTCACTGCGTCTGCACTGTGCAATTTACTGTCACACCCGATATGAGTGCTATTTTCTGTAGTTCTCTCTTCTCATCAGTTTAATCCCTGTTACGTCCCCAATCTGGGGTCTATTTATTAAATTGATTTTTCGAACGGGGAGATGATTAAAAAAATGCTGGCTCCCTCCCCTTTGTTTGAATCCACGCTACGATCACCGCGTCTGCGCCGTGCAATTTACTGTCACACCCGATATGAGTGCTATTTTCTGTAGTACTATTCTCATCAGTTTAATCCCTGTTACGTCTCATATCAGGGTGGGATTGCCTTTTGTGAAAAAAATTTTAGGCCAGGTACCTTCGACTGCCTTCACAGTGACAGACCAAACTCTGATACACCAAACTGAATTGATTTTAGGAACCGGGAGATGGAAAAAGCAGCTCTTACTCCCAAGTTGGGGCACTGCGCGTGCACGGAGCAATGTGCTGTGACACCCTATATAAGTGGTGGGCAGTGGGCACAGTACAGTCTGTGTGGGCCTGACACACACTGGCTTGCAACTGTGATTAGATCACAGAAAAATATTAAATAGAATTTCTTTTTTATCTGCAAGGTATTTGTGAGTGAGTGACACCCTGTCACGGTATGAGTGGAGGCCTAGTCAGTGGCCACAATACAGTCTGTGTGGGCCTGACACTTGCTTGCAACTGTGATTATATCACAGAAAAATATTAAATATAATTTTTTTTTTATCTGCAAGGTATTTTCTGTCACACCCTGTATGAATGGTGTGCACACAGTACTGTCTGTGACTGAGCCTGCAGCCTCTCACACACGGGCAGGCAACTGCAATATATATATAATTTTTTTTTTTAAAAAGCAGACTGATGTACCAGCCCTGAAAAGGGCTTTTTGGGGTGCTGTCAGGATGCTGTCCTTACAGCAGATGAGTCTGTGGACACAGAACACTGCCCTAGCTAACGCTTTCCCTATTGAATCAGCAGCACTGTCCCTCCTCTCACTGAGAATGCAGATTCCGAATGAATCTAAAATGGATGCTGTCCAGGAGGTGGGAGGGTCTGGGAGGGAGGGTCTGATTGGCTGGAATGTGTCTGCTGACTGTGAGGTACATGGTCAAAGTTTACTCAATGATAATGTATAGGGGGCGGACCGAACATCGCATATGTTCGCCCACCGCGGCGAACGCGAACAAGCGATGTTCGCCGGGAACTATTCGCCGGCAAACTATTCGGGCCATCTCTAGTGCTTAACCGACTGGAAGCATTATCTGCTGCAATCCAATCGACCACCTGGTCGTAGCAGTGTCCTGCGCCGCCCTGCAAACTGTGACATGAAGCTAGGTATCGTGGATGAGTGTGTTTCTTGTGCTCTGGCAGCAGGCACAGTTTCACCACGCCCAGGGCCTCGGCCTCTGCGTGCACCATCAGCGGCACGGCCACTTCCCCGTCCCTTACTGCTCACCTTCATCATAATAAATGGTATATATGCTTGCAAGTATCTCACACGTACAGTAGCGCAGGTTTTGTAAATGTATGCGCAAATAAAGTACACAGAATGTCACAGATATTTTTAGGATGTGCACACGTTAAACAGGAGGTATTGCGCAAGTAATGTCGCTGTCACCACCGCCTAATAAAAAATTTCACTGGATTCATGTCAGTGATATTTAGGATGGGCAAACGTTATACAGGAGTTATAGCGCAAGTAATGTCGCTGTCACCAGCGGCTAATAAAAAATTACACTGAATTAATGTCACTGATATTTAGGATGGGCAAACGTTATACAGGAGATGTAGCGCAGGCAATGTCGCTGCCACCAGCAGCAAAATTTTTTGACTGAATGTCACTGATATTTCGGATAAGCAAACGTTATACAGGAGATGTAGCGCAGGTAATGTAACTGTCCGGAAACGGACACCGTCTATGGAAAAAGTACACTGGATGTCACAGATATTTTTAGGCTGCGCACACGTTAGACAGGAGATGTAGCGCAGATAACGTCGCTGTCTGCAGCGGCCACACAATTGCAAGCTATTTAGCGCAGGTTGCGCTAAAAATATATATTGCTGCCAGATACAACTATAGTCCTTAAAAGGACTTTTGGGTCTCTAACAAGTTTTAGCAATTTTGTGCAGGTTGCACTAAAAATATATATTGCTGCCACACACAACAATAGTCATTAAAAAGGACTATAGGGTCTATAACAAGTATAAAAACTAAAATATTCCTATTTCACTCCCTACACTATCTCTCCCTTGTGCTCTCCAGCTCTCCCTGACTAAGGCCTCTTTCACACAGGAGTCACGTGTGAGGGCCGGATAGGATGCGGGTGCGTTTCTGGAAAATGCACAATTTTTCCACCCGAGTGCAAAATGTTTTAATGCGCTTTGCACACTTGTGAGAAAAATTGGCATGTTTGGTACCCAGACCCGAACCAGGACTTCTTCACAGAAGTTCGGGTTTGGGTTAGGTGTTATGTAAATTTTATTATTTTCCCTTATAACATGGTTTTAAGGGAATATAATAGCATTCTTAATACAGAAATGCTTAGTAAAATAGGGATGGAGGGGTTAAAAAATAAAAAAAATTTAAATTAAACTCGCCTCATCCACTTGTTCGCACAGTCCGGCTTCTCTTCTTTCTTCTTCTTTGATGACCTGGGAGGAAAAAGGACCTTTGGTGACGTCACTGCCCTCATCACACGGTCCATCACCAGCGCGAACAAGTGGATGAGGTGAGTTTAATTAAATTTTTTTAACATCTCCATCCCTATTTTACTAAGCATTCTGTATTAAGAATGCTATTATTTTCCCTTATATCCATGTTATAAGGAAAAATAATAAAGATCGGGTCCCCATCCCGATCGTCACCTAGCAACCATGCGTGAAATCGCACCGCATCCGCACTTGCTTGCGGATGCTTGCGATTTTCACGCAGCCCCATTCACTTCTATGGGGCCTGCGTTGCGTGGAAAACGCACAATATAGAGCATGCTGCGATTTTCACGAAACGCACAAGTGATGCGTGAAAATCACCGCTCATGTGCACAGCCTCATAGAAATGAATGGATCCGGATTCAGTGCAATGCGTTCAACTCACGCATTGCGCTCACGTAGAAAACTCAACCGTGTGAAAGAGGCCTAAGACTGAGCCCAACATTTGTGATCGGGTGCTATATAGCACCCGATGACGCGTTCCTGCCAACCAATCACTGTAATGCCAGTAACCAACATGGCTATGGCATTACAGTGAATTGCAGTACTTACCTACACGTTTATTGACTGTGTAGCAGCCAACAAACGTGTGGTGAGGAGACTCGAGCATCGCGCTTGAGCACAGACTATGTCACCTTGCCACTCTGTGGTCTCCTGATGCTGCTGCTGCTACCATCTTCACACTTTGTCACCTTGCCACTCTGTTGTATCCTCCTGATGCTGCTGCTGCTGCTGCCATCTCCACACTATGTCACCTTGCCACTGTGTTATATCCTCCTGCTGCTGCCATCTCTACACTATGTCACCTTGCTACTCCGTGGTATCCTGATGATGCTGCTACTACTGCCATCTCAACACTATGTCACCTTGCCACTCTGTGGTCTCCTCATGCTGCTGCTGCCATCTCCACACAATGTCACTTTGCCACTCTGTAGTATTCTCCTGCTGCTGCTGCCATCTCCACACTATGACACCTTGCCACTCTGTGGTATCCTCCTGATGCTGCTGCTACTACCATCTCCACACTATGTCACCTTGCCACTCTGTGGTATCAAGATGCTGCTGCTGCTACTGCCATTTCCACACTATGTAAACTTGCCACTCTGTGGTATCCTGATGCTGCTGCTGATGCCATCTCCACACTATGTCACCTTGCCACTCTGTGGTATCCTCCTGATGCAGCTGCTGTCACCACCTCCAGACTCTGTCATTGTGCTACTCTGTGGCCTCCTCCTGATGCTGCTGCTGCCGCCACCTCCACGCTCTGTCATTGGACCACTCTGTGGTCTCTTCATGCTGCTTCCACCTCATCAATATGTCATAGGTCTACTCTGTGGACTGCTCATTCTGTTCCCACCCTCCCCACTTCATGACTATTTTGCCTTTCAGCCTGGCTGACATCATCATTTATTTTACCTTTTTTCTGATCTGTCAGAAGGAAAGAAAAATGAGATGCACAATGGATCCTGTCTGTATAGCAGCTGTAAGGCCTGTATGGTCCCATCAGAATTGGCTTATGATTTGGTTGTAAATAGCAGGAGTGGGTACAAAGCACAGAAGACATGCAAATATTCCATTCACGTGTCATCTCTGTTTTAGATTCCCTCCAAGTTTTTTTTTAGCATTATAAATACTGAAGGATTATTGAGTAAATGCTGACCGAGTGAAGTTGTATGCTCCACAGACAGGATCCGTTTTTTGTGGGTTATTGTTCTGATGGATCAGAGGAAGGGAAAATTAATCTGTGACGTCAACACAATCTTACTGCTGACACCCTCTCCACTCTGTCAGGGGGCTCTACTTGTATAAGCGTTAAATAGAACAGGGTCTGATAACATCTATGTGGAATCAGCTGGCGACGGTGTAAAAGGAGTGCTCTTCTTCTTGGCACTAACATCGACCTATAAGGCTGAGTTCATACTTGAGTTATTTGGTATGTTTTGGCCCAGTGACTGCCCTAATAAGTGAAGTGTGCAGTGATTCTAAGAGCGACGTCGATCATCTGCATGTCATACGGACTCACAGTATTAATTCACTACCAAAGCAGACTCACTATGCATGTTACTACAAAGCACAGTGTTCTACACCACTATAAAGGCTCTCAGCAGCCAGGAAATAGCTGTTTAACGTAATTAGCCACAAATATATTTGGATCGAACCTAATTTTTCCCCAAAAATTTGGCGAAGCGTCGAATAGAATTTTTGAAAAATTTGCTCATCTTTAGTCATGGTGTATGTATAGATTTGATGATGGATATTTTCCAACATTCTGCATTATTCCATCCTAGATAATATGTGTAGAGTAATCTCTCACAAATGTAAGAGATTTCTTTCCCCTATAAAGAGTAAAAAAGCCTCTCTTGGTTACATAAAGTTAAACCAGACATCATCTACATACAAGAGTCTCAGTTTACACATTCCTCTTTTCCCAAATATATTCTTGCTAGGTTTACAGGATCTTAAAATGTATAAAGGGGTTTTAATACTGGACAGTTAGAAGATAGACTATGAGGAGCACCATACTGTCCTAAAGGGGAATGGCTTTGATAAAATTGTGTATGTACTTAGCATGCTCGACCATCACGAAGCGAGGCCCCAATATCGCGTATGCTCAAGCGCAATGCTCGAGTCAGTGTATTTAAATCTAATTTAGCCTGTATTTCTGAAAAGTTTATGGCAGGATTCAAACTCACAACCTTCTACATTACAGCGAAGAATGTTAACCACTACACTATAGAGCTGCATGGCCAATTACTTTAAAAAAAAAAAAAAAAAATTAGACTTACTAGTAGTAAGTATTCCTATACAGCAGAAGTCTCATAATTTTATTTTTTATTATTTTATTATTTTTGTAACTGTTCATGCAGCTCTATAGTGTAGTGGATAAGGTTCTTAGCTGTAATGTAAAAGGTTGTGAGTTCAAATCCTGACAGAAATAGAGGCTAAATTAAATTTCAATTTTTTTAGTAATTTAAAAAAATGTGTAATTACAATAATATATATATATATATATATATATATATATATATATATATATATAACACAAAAATCGGACTGCACTCCAAGCAACTCTTCAGAAAATGTGTTTATTCACCCATTTGGTGGCTTTTGCCACCAAATGGGTGAATAAACACATTTTCTGAAGAGTTGCTTGGAGTGCAGTCCGATTTTTGTTCTCTATAAGTGGGTAAGCACCTTTTACCGTACTTGGACATTGCACCCGTCCCGTTTTTCCATACTTCCTAGGGTGGTGCTGCCAGTGTTTTTTTTTTTTTTTATATATATATATATATATATATATATATATATAAAGAAATAACGAAAAATGGGCAGCACTCCGGTCTTGTGAAAATCCAGTGATGTTTATTCACACCCCAAAACAATGCAGCATTTCAGCCCTCTCAATGGAGCCTTTGACAAAGGCTCCATTGAGAGGGCTGAAATGTTGCACTGTTTTGGGGTGTGAATAAACATCACTGGATTTTCACAAGACCGGAGTGCTGCCCATTTTTCGTTATTTCTACTACACTGCTCCCTGTCCAGGAGCGCTTGTGGATTTGCACCCGGCATCCTACAGAGTGCTGCTGACTATTTCTACTTCATATATATATATATATATATATATATATATATATATGAATGCATAATATGTGGGAAACTACTACTGATGTTTTGGCCACAATATATTTACATATATTATAATATTAGGAAAATGAGCGAGCACTCATACACTTGGCAACCAGATTGACATATGCAGAAAATATTTATTAAATCCCCATAAAATACAAGTAATAAAATTTATAAGAACAATGTAGCAATAATTTACAACATTACAGTCACATATATTGTGGTAGATATGATCGATACTATATTCAATAAAAAATATATTCGATAGAAATATTCAATAAATTGAATGGTAGAAAATTCAATGTTGAAATATTCGATAGAATATTCGATACCACTCAATAGTATCGATAAATTCAATAATATATATCACACCAAAAAACTTCAAGTATATGCTGTTATTTGGGAAAGAGGGGGTATTATCTTCTAGCACTCTATCCCAATTTGGGAAACTGAATGTCACTGAAAATGTTGTAGGTGTATTCACTGGGAGCGCAATATGTTCATAAAGTGTCCACAGGAATCCTGATAATGTGAAAAGTCTCTTATAGCATATCCTTTTAAGGTCGATATGAGCTTTGAATTGAAGTAAACTTTCAATCGATATTTGGCCTACCGTCTAGCATCTGCTGTCTCCCTATTGCTTCAATGGAGCTTTAAATATTTGCCGGCTTATTCAGTCGCTCCATACAGCAAGCTGGTTTAAATTTCGCAGGAGTTCCAAAGATCGCGGGAGTTGCCACTCTGTTCCGCAATTTCCTTTGGTGCAGCTTTCGACGATAAGAATAGTTAATCCTTTACTGTAGAAATTTTCTTCTGTATGGCCATACAGTATTATCGGAGGCTTTTCAATGCAGGTACATCACTTGTTTCACCATACGCGTTACGGGTAGATTCACTCTCCCTTCCTCAGTGGTCAAGTGTCTGCCTGCTCTGCCTCCATTTTTATCCATTCCTTTAATTGCTTCCCAAATCTCGGACACCTGTTGTTCATGCTACTCCCAGTTGGCCAGGGAATCCTCCCACATAATCAGGGGATAATTCTATACAGCCTTGATTTTTTTTTTTCTCTTGCAGTTTCCATGCGTTTTTTTGCGTTTTTTGGGGACACATGCGTTTTTTGGTCCAGATGTCCCAATTGGTGTGATATATCATTGTGTGAAATATAAACTTGATATCTGATTGCTAACACTTATAAAATGACTTTTTATAATAAAATATTATTAAACAAATTTTCAAGATTAAAATATTAACATAAGAATATAAAACAATAAATAATAAATGTGAGGAATCTTGAAAGTTTCATAGGAATCCTAGAGTTTGATATAATTATTTGGATTTGATAGAGAAAGAACGGTGGGTATCTCGGAGCCAAGGACACGTCGCAGCGCCGATAAACGGCCTAGCTTGCGACGTGCCGTCAGCCACGAGACACCCAGCCTACATAAATCCAAAAATTTCCAACTCCGAATTAAGGCCTTTCAGTTGTAGAGATCCAAATTCATAAATGCGTCTGGATTCTATCCTAGACATTTGTCTGATAAAATCACCGCCTCTCCAGTGTTTCTCCACCTTCTCCAGTGCCGTAAACACCAGACTTGATGGATCCTGATTATGCATCTCTTTATAATGTTTAGATAGGGAATGTTTATCATAACCCTTCCTGATGTTGGCAATATGTTCAGCCACTCTTTTTTTGAATGGCCTCTTGGTACGTCCTATATATTGTCTGTTACAGGGGCACTGGAGAAGGTAGATAACTCCACTGGAGTCACATGTAAGACAATCTTCTATCTCCCAATTAAAATTGTTCTGAGTCGAGGGGACAGTCGTCGTCAGGCAGGGTTTATTATTTATACTACAACCCATATACCTTCCACATTTATAAAAGCCCTTCAAACTCAGCCAAGTTCCTGAAAAACTCAACTTATTCTGTTTCCACGGTTTTACGGTAGGGGCCACCTTGATACCTAGATTGGGTGCCCTAGTGAAGGTAATCGTCGGAACAGTGGGGAGTAAGTGTCCCACAATTTTGTCATTCAACACATGGTGGCAATGGGTTTTAATAATTTTCTGAATCTTCCTATAATTCTCATTAAATGGAAGAACAACTCTCATGGCTTCTTCTTTATTTTGTGTTTTATCTTTCTCATTATCCATCTCATTTTTATCTGTATTGTCCTCCTTATTAAAGAACTCTCTTCTATCTAATTTCCTAATTTGGTTGAGTGACTCCTCCACTAAGTTTTCAGGATATTACTTCTCAATAAATTGTCTTTTCATCTCAATGGCTTCCATCTCAAAAGTATGTCCTTCTGTGCAGTTCCGCTTAATCCTACGGAACTGACCAGAGGGAACATTTGTCAGCCATTTCGGCAGGTGACAGCTAGAAAAATCAATCTAACTATTTCTAGCTGTGGATTTACAAAATGTCTCACATATATATTTATTACCAGATTGTGTGATTAATAAATCCAAGAATTCGGTGCTCTCCTGTATGTTTGAGGTAAAGACCAGATTTAAATTATTAATATTAATTGTTTCTAGGAATTTTTCCAATTCTTCTTTACTCTTTTTCCAGATGAAGATCACATCATCTATATAACGGCGCCACAGGGCTAGATCCGTCCCCAGCCTTGGCTTGATGAGGTTGTACTCCCACTCAGCCAAGAACAAATTAGCATAGCTGGGGGCGAATCTGGTCCCCATGGCGGTACCCTGCTTCTGCAGGAAGAATTCCCCCTCAAAAAAGAAGTAGTTGTGGCTCAGGAAATACTCTATTCCTTTCATTATAAATTATTTTTTTATTGCTCCATACGAGCCATCTCTTATTAATTGCATTTTTACAGCATCAATTCCTTGCTGATGTTCAATCACAGTATAAAGTGACTGAACATCAAGTGTACCCATAATCCATCCAGACTGGACATCTAGGTTTTCCAGAATCTGTATGATTTGGGTAGTATCTTTAATATAGGAATTGGTTTTCTTGACTATTGGCTGTAACTGTACGTCTATATATTTGGACAGGTTGGATGTGATAGATCTCATCCCTGAGACAATAGGGCGTCCTGGGGGGTCATTCGGATTTTTATGCACCTTGGGCAGGCAGTAGAAGCATGGTAGCCTCCTCTGTGTGCCCAAAATGAAATCCAGTTCCTGCTGTGATATTATACCATTATCCAATCCGTCCATACTGTATCTCCTGAGCTCCAACTCAAATCTCTCAAGGGGTCTCCCCCCAATTTTTGATAGGTCTCCCCATCTGAGAGTTGTCGGAGACATTCCCTATTATAATTAATTGTGTCCATCACCACTACCGCACCTCCCTTATCCGCGGGGCGTATAGTGATGGAGTGGTTTTTTGTAGTTGTTTCAATGCCTCAAACTCTCCTCTGGTAAGATTGTTTGTGGCTCTTGATCTAGCTTTTAGTTTGCAAAAATCTTCCTCTACACACTTCTGAAAGGCTCCTATTTCTTTGCTGATTTCACTCCTTGGGAACATATTTGATTTATTTTTTAGGAGGTTTTTGTTATGGTTTTTTGTCTTTTTTACGGTTTTTTCAACTATCACTTTCTCATTCCTCACAATTGGATTTTTGATAAAATATTTTTTGAGGCAGATATTCCTTATTAGTTTTTGTACTCCTATATATGTAGAGAATTTATCCATCTTATTGGTGGGGGCAAACTTCAGACCTTTCTCTAACAGATTATTTTGGGTTTTAGTCAGGGTGGTTGAACTTAAATTAATTATTGCGCTGAGATCCGTTACTAGTGATGTTTTTTGTGATATGTGTCTCTTCCTCTTACTTCGTCTTGTCTTTCTGACCCTACTCTGTGTCTTGAGTGTTGGTATCTTACTTGTTCTATGTGGTTCATCTTTTGGGGTGCATGGTGATCCTGTCTCTGTGATGTATGATGTTGTCCCTTCCCTGTGTTCTGATATTGATAAGTGTTCTTAAGTCTTAAATTGTAGTGATGTGTCGGTGATTCTAAACTATGATTAGGAGGTGTCCTTTCTCTGTGCCGTATTCGTGCTCTGTGATGTGCTGGGGTATGATCTAAAAAATGCCGATCAGACAGCTCCTCATATCTGTTTGTCACAGAGATTGAGTAGCTGTCTGATAAGCCCTGTCGATCCATATCCCCTTCCTTTTTCTTCCCTTTTGAAATCTCATTCTGTAATAAGGGAATTTGTTCCCCAAATCTTTCACCCTGGTGATTTCTCTGTGTATTCTGGTGTTTTTTAGTTTTTTTATTAATGATCTCACTCTCAATTTTATCTAATCCACTACAGAGTCTTTGTTGCCACATTTCAAATTCACTATTTCTAGAGAATTTTTCAAGGTGGTCTTTTAATTTTCCAATTTTTTGATTCAGCACTTCCAATAGTGCTGTTCTCCTTTTTATTATGAGTTGCATGAGTGAAATGGAACAAGAGAATAGTAATCTATTCCATTCCCCCTCAAACTCCTCATCCAGGAGATCTTCTGCTGGGTTTTGTTCAAGATTAACCCCTTAGGAATTTTACCATGCTCTATATACTGCTGTAGGGACCTTATCTCCCAATACTGTCTGAGTTGTTTCTGTAGTAGTCCCTCTAATTCTCTAAAGACATCTGCCATAGCTTTATCGCTACTAAAAACATCATCCTGCATATCATCAAATTAAAAATTTTCTGCTTTTGCTTTTTTACTTTCAATGTGGTGCCAAATGTCCATAATCTACTGTAAAGGAGCTCACACACAGGGGTGAATAGTGCGTACAAAAAATAGTGGTAGGTTGTGGTGGCTCACTAGCAAGTAGTTAAGGTATGGTGCTGCAAGCTCATATAGAGGGAATCACCCCACCCTCTCTTAAAAGGCAAATGTAGTAATAGGAAAATGAGCGAGCACTCATACACTTGGCAACCAGATTGACATATGCAGAAAATATTTATTAAATCCCCATAAAATACAAGTAATAAAATTTATAAGAACAATGTAGCAATAATATACAACATTACAGTGACATATATTGTTGTAGATATGATCGATACTATATTCAATAAAAATATATTTGATAGAAATATTCAATAAATTGAATGGTAGAAAATTCAATGTTGAAATATTCGATAGAATATTCGATACCACTCAATAGTATCGATAAATTCAATAATATATATCACACCAAAAGACTTCAAGTATATGCTGTTATTTGGGAAAGAGGGGGTATTATCTTCTAGCACTCTATCCCAATTTGGGAAACTGAATGTCACTGAAAATGTTGTAGGTGTATTCACTGGGAGCGCAATATGTTCATAAAGTGTCCACAGGAATCCTGATAATGTGAAAAGTCTCTTATAGCATATCCTTTTAAGGTCGATATGAGCTTTGAATTGAAGAAAACTTTCAATCGATATTTGGCTTACCGTCTAGCGTCTGCTGTCTCCCTATTGCTTCAATGGAGCTTTAAATATTTGCCGGCTTATTCAGTCGCTCCATACAGCAAGCTGGTTTAAATTTCGCGGGAGTTCCAAAGATCGCGGGAGTTGCCACTCTGTTCAGCAATTTCCTTTGGTGCAGCTTTCGATGATAAGAATAGTTAATCCTTTACTGTAGAAATTTTCTTCTGTATGGCCATACAGTATTATCGGAGGCTTTTCAATGCAGGTACATTACTTGTTTCACCATACGCGTTACGGGTAGATTCACTCTCCCTTCCTCAGTGGTCAAGTGTCTGCCTGCTCTGCCTCCATTTTTATCCATTCCTTTAATTGCTTCCCAAATCTCGGACACCTGTTGTTCATGCTACTCCCAGTTGGCCAGGGAATCCTCCCACATAATCAGGGGATAATTCTATACAGCCTTGATTTAAAAAAAAAAAAAATTTTCTCTTGCAGTTTCCATGCGTTTTTTATGCGTTTTTTTGGGGACACATGCGTTGTTTGGCCCAGATGTCCCAATTGGTGTGATATATCATTGTGTGAAATATAAACTTGATATCTGATTGCTAACACTTATAAAATGACTTTTTATAATAAAATATTATTAAACAAATTTTCAAGATTAAAAGATCAATATAAGAATATAAAACAATAAATAATAAATGTGAGGAATCTCAAAACTTTCATAGGAATCCTAGAGTTTGATACAATTATTCGGATTTGATAGAGAAAGAAGGGTGGGTATACCCTTCTGGAGCGAGGATCTGTGTTTGACCTCGTTCCCAGGGTGGCTCTGCTAGCTGGGAGGCCCCCTGCTCCTAAGTCTGCCTTGAGTGCCGAGCTGATCACTCGGTGCTCGACTGGTTGGTCTGTCGGTCATGTGACGCTGGCCACGTCACATGACCCTCACTCCCCACTATAAATACAGGCAGCCTGCTGGCCACAGGTTGCCTGTTAATTTAGGTTACACCTGTGATTTTGTCTTTCCTGGCGTACTTAACTCCTGCTGAATTCCTGACGATCCTCTGCCTGCTCCTTGTGTACTTTGCTGCTCTCCTGGTATTCTGACCCCGGACTCCTCCTGACAATCCTCTGCTGACTCTTTTGGTACTTCACGACTCTCCTGGTATTTATGACCCCGGCTTCTCCTGACAATTCTCTGCTTGCTCCATTTGTACTTTGTAGCTTTCCTGGTATTGACTCGGTCCGTTCACGTTCTGTTGTTTGTCTGTCTGTCATCCCTGCACTTATTCCAAGCTAGGGATTGCTTTCCAGTTGTCCCCTGTCATTAGGACTTGCGAGGCAAGTAGGCAGGGCCAGGGGTAAGGGTGGAGCGCAGTGGTCACTTCCCTCCCCCCTGTGTGTGTGTGTAGGCGACCGTTACAGAAGGTCTCAGATTTTATCATACCAGAATGATGGCTTAGTTCATATATAATGTTTGCATCTATTGTGTTAGTGCATTACTTTCCATGATTTTTTTTCCTTATAAATGTTGCCATGTACATCTGCATATTCAGTTCTCATATTGTTCAGGATGTTTTGCACCTGTTTCCTCTAGGGACTCTAACATGCGATCCGCCTATCTCTTCTACCATTAACTAAAATGATTTACCATTGCAGTCTGAGAGAATCGCTACATTCCTATCAAGCCTTACTACAGAGGGGGCTTGATAGGAACTTTGCTATTGCAGGCCTTAGAGCCGTTAAAAGACCCCAGACAGCTATAGAATAGATCTCGTCACGGGAAAGCCGTTTGGTCACCAGAATCAGAGTGATCTCACTAAATGACTACTCAGATGCTGTGGTCACCATATTTAAAGACCCAAAGTCCGCTGTACATGTACGAGAAGGAGTGAAAGATATTTAAAGAGTTATCTCATAAAACATTGGTTGAACTTACATACTTACAGTATGTCTATTTCAACAGTACTATGTAACAACCCCATAAGTCCAGCTTCTCTAATGCCTTTTGGTCAGCTGTTATTGCCAGTGGAAGATCCCACCAGCCACAAATCTCAGTGTATGGATGGGCCTGGTCAGCTCATAATAGAAAGACACACGAACAAAGGATAAACTGAGACTAGACGGGTATAGTAGAAAAAATAAACATATACTTTATTAAACAATACATAAAAAATCATTATTTAATTGGGTGATATATCACATCAGATAAAAAGGTGGACTACACCTGAGGGGACATAACATGATTACATACAAAGAAGGGGGCAAGGAGGTCAACACTCAGCTATACCTCAGCTAAAATTCACAAATAGCTAGAAAAAGTGCAAGCGCATATCTCAAAGCTTGTAACATATATATATACATATATAGGACCTGTTTCACATACAGAAAAGTTCTCCACATATATCACAAATATTCACAATTTATGCTGATATATACACATGTATCTCCACTGCCACTGCATCAAATTAGGACATACAGTACAGACCAAAAGTTTGGACACACCTTCTCATTCAAAGAGTTTTCTTTATTTTCATGACTATGAAGGAATCAAAACTATGAATTAACACATGTGGAATTATATACATAACAAACAAGTGTGAAACAACTGAAAATATGTCATATTCTAGGTTCTTCAAAGTAGCCACATTTTGCTTTGATTACTGCTTTGCACACTCTTGGCATTCTCTTGATGAGCCTCAAGAGGTAGTCCCCTGAAATGGTCTTCCAACAGTCTTGAAGGAGTTCCCAGAGATGCTTAGCACTTATTGGCCCTTTTGCCTTCACTCTGCGGTCCAGCTCACCCCAAACCATCTCGATTGGGTTCAGGTCCGGTGACTGTGGAGGCCAGGTCATCTGGCGCAGCACCCCATCACTCTCCTTCATGGTCAAATAGCCCTTACTGTCAAAGTTTTCCCAATTTTTCGGCTGACTGACTGACCTTCATTTCTTAAAGTAATGATGGCCACTCGTTTTTCTTTACTTAGCTGCTTTTTTCTTGCCATAATACAAATTCTAACAGTCTATTCAGTAGGACTATCAGCTGTGTATCCACCTGACTTCTCCTCAACGCAACTGATGGTCCCAACCCCATTTATAAGGCAAGAAATCCCACTTATTAAACCTGACAGGGCACACCTGTGAAGTGAAAACCATTTCAGGGGACTACCTCTTGAAGCTCATCAAGAGAATGCCAAGAGTGTGCAAAGCAGTAATCAAAGCAAAAGGTGGCTACTTTGAAGAACCTATAATATGACATATTTTCAGTTGTTTCACACTTGTTTGTTATGTATATAATTCCACATGTGTTAATTCATAGTTTTGATGCCTTCAGTGTGAATCTACAATTTTCATAGTCATGAAAATAAAAAAAACTCTTTGAATGAGAAGGTGTGTCCAAACTTTTGGTCTGTACTGTACATGTGTATAGTGCACAGACCCAGCCCCACATGGGAAAAGGGACTAGTGCCTTAAACTCAGCAAAAAAGTGCATGTGTGCATGTTATCATCTATTATAAAGAGTAGAAACAGAGTCCCATAAGGATGCAGGAACGTGCATGTGCATGTCGCCTCAGGGGCAGATGAAAATAACTACTAGTGCCAAAGTGGAGCAATGCAAGGACACGCACATACAAATATATGCACCCTAGAAATCAATCAATTAAGTGACCATATCTAGATAGATACAATCAAGATATCAGAAACAGTCACTAAGATCGATTCCTGCACTAAAAAAGACATAGCTGAATCATGCTGCAGAACCATAAGCTGACAAAGCAAAGAGGAGCCTCACACTATAACATTGCGTACCCATATAATAAAGACAGTCCAAACTCAGGAGAGCCACGTACCCCGACGCGCATTTCGGCTAGGATGCCTTCTTCTGGGGGAGAAGGCATCCTAGCCGAAACGCGCGTCGGGGTACGTGGCTCTCCTGAGTTTGGACTGTCTTTATTATATGGGTACGCAATGTTATAGTGTGAGACTCCTCTTTGCTTTGTCAGCTTATGGTTCTGCAGCATGATTCAGCTATGTCTTAGAACGCAAATCTATGTTTTCTGTGACTGTTGTTTTCAAATTTTTCTCATAATAGAAAGAGCAGATCTCCATTCTAGGAATATAAAGGAGGCTTTGTGTATTGTTATTCCTATGGAGTGCTCAAAGTGACCATTAAAATCAGATAAAAACACATTCTTTTTCTAATCTATTTATCTCTTCTGATTGTAGATTAGGGTGACCGGACCCGTGGATGATCAAATTCGCCAGGTTCGGACAAACTTCGGGGTCAAAGTTCGGGTTCGGGACCCGAACTCGAACCCGAACCCCAATGAAGTCAATGGGGACCTAAACTTTGGTGCTGTAAAATAGTCATAGTAAAGGATAGAGAAATTACTTAAAATAACATAGAATATAAAAAAAAATAATAATAATAATCTTGAACTTGGAGGCGGAGGTCAAAGTGGAGTAGGAGGTTGAGAAGGTGATGGACATGGCAGTGTAGGTGGAAGCGGCGGTGGAGGAGGTAGCCAACACTGTTTTTGTGTTTTTTTTATAAAAATTTTTTTAATCTAAATTTGGAAAGACCCCAAAACATTAGGAAATAGAAAAGAGAGTGTAAAGAGAAAGTGCACTGAAGTATAACAATGGCTGGGTGCAGCCTGTATACTTGTCTACTCAGCACAATTTACAGACAAGTTCTGTGGGATCCATGCCTGGTTCATTTTAATGAATGTGAGCTTGTCCACGTTGGCTGTGGTCAGGCGGCTGCACTTGTCTGTGACTACCCCCCCTGCCGTGCTAAACACACGTTTGGACAATACACTGGCTGCAGGGCAGGCCATCACCTCTAAGGCGTAAAGGGCAAGCTCAGGCCATGTGCCTAATTTGGAGACGCAGAAGATGAATGGGAAAGACCCATCAGTCAGTACGTGTAGGCATGTGCACACGTACTGTTCCACCATGTTGCTGAAATGCTTTCTCCTGCTAAGATATTCTGTATCAGCTGGTGGTGCTGGTTGTTGTGGCATGCTGAGAAAGCTTTTCCACATTTCGGCCATGCTAACCCTCCCTTCTGAGGTGCTGACGGTGCCCCAGCTGTGTTGGCGACTTCTTCCTCCTCCTCTGCCTTCACCTTGTGCTTCCACTGAACCCCTGCTGTCAGGTGGGAATGCCATCAGCAGCGCATCCAGTGGTGTGTGCTTGTACTTGCGCATCTTCCAATCACGCTCCAGTGATGGAATTAAGGACAGCTTGGTGTCCTTGTAGCGGGGATCCAGCAGGGTGGCCACCCAGTAATCAGCACTGGTTAGAATGTGGGCAACTCGCTGGTCGTTGAGCAGGCACTGCATCATGTAGTCGCTCATGTGTGCCAGGCTGCTCAGATGCAATGACAAGTTGTCTTCGGTGGGAGGTGTATCGTTTGTGTCTTCTGTATGCCCTCAGCCACACTCCATTGATGCCCATAAGCTGCTTTCGGTGCGACCCTGCTGTGAACACAGTTCCTCCTCCTCATCCTCTAGAACTGTGCCTGGCTGGACAGTTGTGTACCTGGCCTCTGTTAGTGAAGGAACCCACCCCCCGAGCCACTTGTGAATGACTGGCCTGATAACCGTGCAAATGATCCCTCTTTCTCCTCCTCTTCCTCCTGTGCAACATCCTCTTCCATCATCGACTGAAGTGTTTTTTCAAGGAGACATAGAAGTGGAATAGTAACGCTGAGGACTGCGTCATCGGCACTGGCCATGTTGGTGGAGTACTCGAAACAGCGCAACATGGCACACACGTCCCGCATGGAGGCCCACTCGTTGGTGGTAAAGTGGTGCTGTTCCGCAGAGCGACTTACCCGTGCGTGCTGCAGCTGAAACTCCACTATCGCCGGCTGCTGCTCGCACAGTCTCTCCAGCATGTGCAAGGTGGAGTTCTACCTTGTGGGTACGTCGCATATGAGGCGGAGAGCGGGAAGGCCGAAGTTATGCTGCAGCACAGTCTGGCGAACAGCAACAAGTGGAGAACGCCAAAAGCCTGCACAGACGGCCCACACTTTCTGCAGCAGCTCTGACATATTGAGGTCATTTTTCAGGAACCTCTGCACCACCAAATTCAGGACATGCACCAGGCAAGGGATGTGTGTCAAACCGGCTAGCCCCAGAGCTGCTACGAGATTTCACCCGTTATCGCACACGACCAGGCAGGGCTTGACGCTCAGCAGCACCAACCACTCATCGGTCTGTTGTTCCATGCCCGTCCATAGCTCCTGCGCAATGTGGAGTTTTCCTCCCAAACAGATGAGTTTCAAAACAGCCTGCTGTAGTTTCCCTCTGCCTATGCTGAAGTTTGTGGTGAAGATGTTATGCTGACCAGATGAGGAGGCAGTACAGGAGGAAGCGGAGTAGGAGGAGGAGGCAACAGGAGGCAACGAGAAATGTCCTGCAATCCTCGGTGGCGGTAGGACATGCTATCCGCCTTATGCCCTGCCGCCACTGCATTTACCCAGTGTGCAGCTAGGGAGATATAACGTCCCTGCCCGTGCTTACTGGTCCACGTATCGGTAGTTATGTGGACCTTGCCACAGATGGCGTTGCGCAGTGCACACCTGATTTTGTCCGCCACTTGGTTGTGGAGGGCAGGGATGGCTCACCTGGAAAAGTAGTGGCGGCTTGGAACTATGTACTGTGTGACAGACAGGTTTTTAAAAGTCTCTGTCTCCACCAGACAGAATGAAAGCATTTCAAAAGCCAGAAATTTTGAAATGCTGGCATTCAGGGCCAGGGATCGCGGGTGGGTAGGGGGGTACTTCCTCTTTCTCTCCAGTGTTTGGGGGATGGGACAGTGTGGACATGCTGGTTGACGGTGTTGGAGGTTGTGGTGTTGCTGACACATCCTCTGTTTGCGGGGTGGCAAGTGCCACTGCCACTCCAGAGAGGGAGGAAGAGGCCAAGACCGCAGCAGTAGAGGGAGCAAGAGGAGCCTGAGATCTTTTGTGATTTTTCAGGTGTGTACTCCACTGCAGTTCGTGCTTTGCATTTAGATGCCTGGTCATGCAGGTGGTGCTCAGGTTTAGAACATTTATGCCTTGCCTCAGTTTCTGACTGCACAGCGTGCAAACCACTTGCATGTTGTTGTCAGCACATTGTCTGAAGAACTGCCATGCCAGGGAACTCCTTTGAGCTGGCTTTGGTGTGCTCAGTCCCTGGGTTGGCACCTGTGTTTCATCATCATCAGAGACGTGCTGCGGTGGTCCTCCCATGTCCACATCCTGAAACATAATTGGTTGGGCATCAGTGCACTCAATCTCTTACACTTCTGGGGCAGAGCTAGGTGGATGGCCCACGGACACCCTGCCAGCAGAGTTATCAAAAAGCATTAGAGACTGCTGCATGACTTGGGGGCTCAGACTGCTTGGCTGATTTGCAAGGGGGTGAGGTGAAAGACAGATGCCCATGGGCTGCAGGTGCCAACTCTGTGGTTTCCGGGGGGACGGGGACCGAGTGGGAGACAATGTGAAGGAACTGGAGGCACTATCAGCCATCCAATATACTACCGCCTCTACTTGTTCTGGCCTCAGCATTCGTACATCGGTATTCGGGCCTACAAAATGACGCTGAACGTCCTGTCACCTACGTGCACTTCAGGAAAGTGTTTCATTTAGGCGTGTAACTGGCACAGATCGACCACATCCTCTCCCTGCAACAGGAGCGCCACCAGCACCAGGAGCACCACGACCAGGACCACGTCCATTATTTGATGCTCTCCTCTTTCTTTGAGGTCACCCACCGAACTAACAGACAGATTAACTATATTAATTTCCCCCGTCACATATAAAGTGCACGTGTATCTCTCACCAAAAATGGGTATATGTCACTCATCGAACTAACAGACGGATTAACTATTATATTTTTGTCAACACCAAAAAGGATATATGGATCATCACTATATCATATGAAATATTATACCAACACAAAGTATAATCAATCAATACATAATTTTATTACAATCACTTTAATTCACATGATTTGCAAAACACAATATTAAAATGAAGATTAAAAACAATAGGGCTGGTGGTGCATGGTTGGTGGGCTATCAAATAAAGTGCAAGTGCAAACATGCGGTCAGCAATAAAAATAAAGACCATGACCAGTAACGGTCAGCTACAAAGTTGATAGGCTGCACTAATTAAAAGATGAATGTAAACATGTGCAAATCAGGAGATATACCTGGCACTGTTGTTGTGGCACACTGTAGAATGTCAAATTATCAATATTAGATCATCTTATACAAAATTAACAAGTACAACCCTTAAAGGTGAATGTGCATCACCAAAGGTTGGTGGGACTTACTGAAAAGCCAAACAGGGCTGCACAATAGTACTGATCGCAAGATAGTCCGCAACAAAATACACGCGCCACCAGTCCACTCCCCGACGTGCGTTTCGCGTGCTGCTTTTTCAAGGGGTGATACATTTATATGGGAATTAGTTTTGGTGTTTTCTATTATATCTTTGTATCAGGGGTACAAAAATGGTGCATTGCACCCACAAAAAATCACTATAGGTCACCCACAGAATTAACAGCCAGATTTATTATTATATTTCTGTGTCAGGGGTGCAAAGCTGATGTATTGCATCCACAAAAAATCATTATAGGTCACCCACAAAACAAATAGCCAGATTCCAGATACCTTACACTCTCCCTCGCTTCAGCTGCCTGTTTCCTGTTCCTGCACTACTCAGAGCTAATGGGCGGTGCTACACGTGATCCAGCTTATATAGAGGCTGGGTCACATGATGCAGCGGCCAATCACAGCCATGCCATTACTAGGTATGGCTGTGATGGCTTCTAAGTGCCCACAGCTTAAAAGCTTGTTGATTGGCTGCCCTGCAGCCTTTTAAAAGCTTTATTAAATGCCCGAACACCGAACTTGAACTTTTCCGGCAAAGGTCGGGTCCAGCTACCCAAACTCAAAAAGTTCGCTATGGACTCCGGTTCGCTCAACACTAGCCATAGACTCAATGGTCTGGAGGGGACCTCGATCACTTCTATGGGAGAGTTCTCTAGGCATGCTCTGTGACCTGTGCAGAGTCATTGTCTAAGGGAAGAATAGTTAAGCTGTGACAATCACCTATTGTGAATGGAGGATCCTGTCTTATCTATACACAGAGGTGATATCTCCTTATCATTACAGGCAGGATTAGAATGAGTTAACTGTAGTAAAGTGATTCTTATAAACCAAGAAGTGGAGCTAATTATTAGACATAGTGGCCAGTGTGAAAACTGCAGAATTTTTATCTTTTTGTTTAAATATATGGAATACATGGAAAATTAAAAACATCATCAAAAATTCTTTAAAAATGTGTTAAACATAAAAAAAGTGATTTAAACAGCGGGTCATTTTCTAAAGACATATTCCCTTTAACCCTTGGAAGCCTGTGCGTTATGTCATTGCCAGCTCCGCTCACACATACAGATCACGGCATTTTATAAATTAGCATTCCTTAATGTACCACGTAGCTCAATAAAAAATGTTAACAACTTTATGCATCTAAAGATAAATCAGATTGTAGTTTGCTGTTTAGATGCTAGGTAATAAATTGTTTATACAGAAGCCAGAGACCATGAAGAAGGCAGTAAATCATCTGTATGTGAGGCTTTTGTTCTAATGGTTGTAGAGCCTACTCTTCTGCAATAGTACACAATGACAAAGTACTTACTCTATATTGCACATTAAAGGCACATTTACACGTGCCAACCAAGCAGACAATTAACAGGAAGGGTCCAACCTGATGCTCAAAAAGGATGATTTAAGTTGCCCATGAATGATCATTTTGTACGATGAACAAGCGTTTTGCAGATTATCTGGAACGGACGTTTGTACTAGCATTCATTTCGATAATCGGCCTGACAAAACCAAAGTGAAAAACAACTTTAAAAATCAACTACCGAAGTTATTCAATGAAGTAATGTCGCGAATAACTAACTTTGTCTCATCGGAGCCCATACATTCTAATACAGTACGCTTCGCTCAACACTAATTACGACCACCCTGCAATCCATCAGTGGTGCTCGTGCTTGCACACTATAGGAAAAAAATGTCGGCCTCTCTGGTGACCGGGATCGTGGAGGTGCACATAGGCTGGTGCTTTTTTTATAGTGTGCAAGCACAGTCACTGCTGATGGATTGCAGTATTGTCGTAACTATGGAAATAAGTTGTGTATAATGTAATGGAAAAATTAATCCAGCCAGCAAAGGAAGCAATATGGATAATAACAATATACACTGCTCAAAAAAATAAAGGGAACACTTAAACAACACAATGTAACTCCAAGTCAATCACACTTCTGTGAAATCAAACTGTCCACTTAGGAAGCAACACTGAGTGACAATCAATTTCACATGCTGTTGTGCAAATGGGATAGACAACAGGTGGAAATTATAGGCAATTAGCAAGACACCCCCAATAAAGGAGTGGTTCTGCAGGTGGTGACAACAGACCACTTCTCAGTTCCTATGCTTCCTGGCTGAAGTTTTGGTCACTTTTGAATGCTGGCGGTGCTTTCACACTCTAGTGGTAGCATGAGACGGAGTCTACAACCCACACAAGTGGCTCAGGTAGTGCAGCTTATCCAGGATGGCACATCAATGCGAGCTGTGGCAAGAAGATTTGCTGTGTCTGTCAGCGTAGTGTCCAGAGCATGGAGGCGCTACCAGGAGACAGGCCAGTACATCAGGAGATGTGGAGGAGGCCGTAGGAGGGCAACAACCCAGCAGCAGGACCGCTACCTCTGCCTTTGTGCAAGGAGTAACAGGAGGAGCACTGCCAGAGCCCTGCAAAATGACCTCCAGCAGGCCACAAATGTGCATGTGTCTGCTCAAACGGTCAGAAACAGACTCCATGAGGGTGATATGAGGGCCCGACGTCCACAGGTGGGGGTTGTGCTTACAGCCCAACACCGTGCAGGACGTTTGGCATTTGCCAGAGAACACCAAGATTGGCAAATTCGCCATTGGCGCCTTGTGCTCTTCACAGATGAAAGCAGGTTCACACTGAGCACATGTGACAGACGTGACAGAGTCTGGAGACGCCGTGGAGAACGTTCTGCTGCCTGCAACATCCTCCAGCATGACCGTTTTGGCATTGGGTCAGTAATGGTGTGGGGTGGCATTTCTTTGGAGGGCCGCACAGCCCTCCATGTGCTCGCCAGAGGTAGCCCGACTGCCATTAGGTACCGAGATGAGATCCTCAGACCCCTTGTGAGACCATATGCTGGTGCGGTTGGCCCTGGGTTCCTCCTAATGCAAGACAATGCTAGACCTCATGTGGCTGGAGTGTGTCAGCAGTTCCTGCAAGATGAAGGCATTGATGCTATGGAGGGAGGTCATACAGGCGCGTGGAGGCCACACACACTACTGAGCCTCATTTTGACTTGTTTTAAGGACATTGCATCAAAGTTGGATCAGCCTGTAGTGTGTTTTTCCACTGGGTTGAAAAATTTGATTTCCATTTTTTTATTTTTGTGTGATTTTGTTGTCAGCACATTCAACTATGTAATGAACAAAGTATTTCAGAAGAATATTTAATTAACTCAGATCTAGGATGTGTTATTTTTGTGCTCCCTTTATTTTTTTGAGCAGTGTATATTAGTAAGTGCCTTGTATTAACTTTCTCTACATGATAAATGTCATTGGCTGAAGTGACAAAACCCCTTTAACTCCTCAAGACAGTCTAGACAGAAACCTGATATATTAGTACAAGACTACAGTAAGTATATAATAGTTTAGC
Source organism: Bufo bufo (assembly GCF_905171765.1). Taxonomy (NCBI): domain Eukaryota; kingdom Metazoa; phylum Chordata; class Amphibia; order Anura; family Bufonidae; genus Bufo; species Bufo bufo. The sequence continues at coordinate 178,553,206 of NC_053390.1, read as the reverse complement.
TTATGAGCTCCCAGAGACAAAAATTTAGTTCACTGAGCTAGCAATATATCTAAATACCCTTGCCAATGCTGAGCACCCCTTCCCTATCACCAAGGACAAATCGCTAGTAGTTTCCACTACCTACAACTCTGGGTAAAGGAGGAGAGTGATTTGACTTACCATGGCTTCTTCCTGCCTACTGTCATAATATCTTCTTCTAGTCCAAATTAAAAAAAATTAAACTTTCTTCAGTTTTTTTCTGTAAGAAATTCAATAAAGGTCTTCCAAGATTTTACATTTACAGTAATTCATCAGTGTCATTACAAATATTTTCCTATTAAAACAAATGTAATATAACGTTATCTGGCTATATTAATGCCTACCTTTATACAATCATTATTTTACAATTTTTCCATGTATTCAGTTCTTTCTCTGTTGCCCGTAACTCTGTGTTTAGTAATGAATGTGCACTTTTACCATGAAATGTGGCCAATACATTACACTCTGTATCAGAACTTTACTATCATGGTCCCTTATGTACCATTTCTCGCAATTCTGAAGAGGTTTTCTGAGCCAAAAAAATATAAAACTGAATAAACCAAGCACTAACACTGCTCTAATATCAATTCCCTAATGCACTGTTTGTATACTACTTATACTTACTATGTTAAGGAATGTACACATTGGTCTCTGCCTGGTTATACATGCTTTTCAGTTGCCCGGTCAAGACTAACCATTCAAATTTAAACTATTTTATTGTAACTCTTTTGGCATCCATTGGGTAAATGGTACCCTATGGGTAGGTTCACTATATGCTTTCATGAATCAGTAATTCATTAGAGATTGTCTTAATAATATACTGTAGTATAAGGGTATTTCATCATTGTCTGATCAGTAGGGCTCCAAATCTTTTGACTCCTGTTGAATTGATCATGTTAAAGGAATGATAGCATGGCTTCTAAAAGCTGAGCAATGCAGTAGAATATTTTGCCTAGCACTGATTGGAGATCAGATCCCCGTCACTCATTTAACATGATGAAATATTCTATTCTAGTAACGTCACTAATTTGGAATTCTCAGTGTTCAGGGCCGGACTGGCCTACCGGGAAAATTCCCGTTGGGCAGGTAGCCCTGACTGCCGCACCGCCGGCGTATTGACTGCCACAAATACCACACACTATAATGACATGCAGGAGGGCGGCGGCCTTCTCTCACCTCCCAGCAGCGCCCTTACTACTTTATAGACGCCCTGCCTGTGTCACAACCTGCACGCTTCTCATTTCGTTGGAGATTCAAATCCGACAAATCCCAGGCATAGTCATCTCAGGACAGCGATACAGATGCCTTGCCTGTGCTGCAGCAGGAGAGGGAGAGATGTGTCTGCTGGGATTTGAACCCACGACCTTCTGTATCAGAGGCAGAGCACTTACCGACACCCAGCACTGCTATATCTCTATATTACAGCTGCCCCAGCACACTCAGCTCTGAAATATCTCTATATGACAGCTGCCCCAGCACACCCAGCTCTGCTACATCTAATACACATGACAGCTGCCCCAGCACACTCAGCTCTACTATATCTCTATATATGACAGCTGCCCCTGCACACCCAGCTCTGCTACATCTATACACATGACAGCTGCCCCAGCACACCCAGCTCTGCTACACCTATACACATGACAGCTGCCCCAGCACTGCTACATATATACACATGACAGCTGCCCCTGCAGACTCAGCTTTGCTCTATTTATATATCTCTAAGTATTACTAGACAGTAGATATATATATATATATATATATATATATAGAGATATAGCAGTGCTGAGTGTCCTGGGGCAGCTGTCATGTGTATAGATGTAGCAGAGCTGGGTGTGCTGGGGCAGCTGTCATGTGTATAGATGTAGCAAAGCTGGGTGTTCTGGGGCAGCTATCATATATAGAGATATAGCAGGCTGAGTGCGCTTGGGCAGCTGTCATGTGTATAGATGTAGAAGAGCTGAGTGTGCTGGAGCAGCTGTCATATATAGAGATATAGCAGAGCTGAGTCTGCTGGGGCAGCTGACATGTGTATAGATATAGCAGAGCTGGGTGTGCTGGGGAAGCTGTCATATAGAGATATAGCAGGACTGAGTCTGCTGGGGCAGCTGTTATCTGTATAGATGTAGAAGTGCTGAGTGTGCTGGGGCAGCTGTCATATAGAGATATAGCAGAGCTGAGTGTGTTGGGGCAGCTGTTATGTGTATGGATGTACACTAGCTATCAAAGCTATAAACGAGTCTACAGTAGAAGTCTCATATTTTTCCAGTCAGTGGCTATGCAGCTCTTATAGCTGTGTGGTTAAGTGCCTTGCCTCTGATACAGAAGGTTGTGGGTTCGAGTCCCAGCAGAAACTTTTCTGAAATACACAAGCACTGACTACATATATGGACATACAGCATGGGACACAGGAAGAGGCTGCATCACATCGCTGACATGGAGGCCGAAAAAAAGACATTTGTCCATCCAGTTATCCTGCAAGTTGATCCAGAGGAAGGCCAAAAAAAAAACTTGTGAGGCAGAAGCCAATTTTCCCCACTTTAGGGGAATAAAAAATTCCTTCCCGACTCCAATCAGAATAACTCTCTGGATCAACGACCCCTCTCTAGTAGCTATAGCCTGTAATATTATTACGCTCCAGGCCCCTCTTGAATTCCTTTATTGTACTCACCATCACCACCTCCTCAGGCAGAGAGTTCCATAGTCTCACTGCTCTTACCGTAAAGAATCCTTTTCTATGTTTGTGTACAAACCTTCTTTCCTCCAGACGCAGAGGATGTCCCCTCGTCACAGTCCTGGGGATAAATAGATAATGGGATAGATCTCTGTACTGACCCCTGATATATTTATACATATTAATTAGATCTCCCCTCAGTCGTCTTTTTTCTAAAGTGAATAACCCTAATTTTGATAATCTTTCAGGGTACTGTAGTTGCCTCATTCCAGTTATTACTTTAGTTGCCCTCCTCTGGACCTTCTTCAGCTCTTCAGCTCTGCTATGTCTTCCTTGTTTACAGGAGCCCAGAACTGTACACAGTACTCCATGTGTGGTCTGACTAGTGATTTGTAAAGTGGTAGGACTATGTTCTTATCACGGGCATCTATGCCCCTTCTGATGCAACCCATTATCTTATTGGCCTTGGCAGCAGCTGCCTGACACTGGTTTTTGCAGCTTAGTTTGCTGTTTAAGTATAAGTGTTTAATTTTTTAAATACCCAACTGTTACTGCCAAATGGGGGAGCGGGAGCCACTTGATACTGGCAAATAGGGGGGGGGGGGGGTTGGTACCTGATACTGGCACATGGAGGGGGGTTTGGCACTATGATGCTGGCCCATGGGGGGAAGGAGAGAGGCACTTGATAATGGCACATGGGGGGTTGGCACTATGATACTGGCACATGGGGGGGGGAGATGGCACTATGATACTGTCACATAAGGGGGGGGGGACGGAGAGAGGCAATTGATACTGGCACATTGGGAGGGGGGGATGGCACTATGATACTGGCACAATAGGGGTGGGAAGGAGAGAGGCACTTAATACTGGCACATTGGGGGGGCGAGATGGCACTATGATACTGGCACATGGGAGGTGGGTGGGAAGGAGAGAGGCACTTAATACTGGCACATTGGGGGGAGATGGCACTATGATACTGGCACATGGGGGGTGGGTGGTTAGGAGAGAGGCACTTAATACTGGCACATTGGGGGGGAGATGGAACTATGATACTGGCACATTGGGGGGGAGATGGCACTGATACTGGCACATGGGGGGGAGAGGCACTTGATACTGGCACATGGGGGGGAGAGGCACTTGATACTGGCACATGGGGGGGAGGAGAGAGGCACTTGATACTGGCACATGGGGGGGAGAGAGGCACTTGGTACTGGCACTTTTGGGGGGGGAGATGGCACTATGATACTGGGACATGGGGGGGAGGAGAGAGGCACTTGATACTGGCACATTGGGGGGGAGATGACACTATGATACTGGCACATGGGGGGGAGAGAGGCACTTGATACTGGCACTTTTTTTTTGGGGGGGGGAGATGGCACTATGATACTGGGACATGGGGGGGGGAGAGAGGCACTTGATACTGGCACATGGGGGGGTTGGCACTTGATACTGGCACATTGGGAGGAGGAGGAGATGGCACTATGATACTGGCACATTATTGGGGGACACTATGGGGGCATCTACTGAGGCCACAAAGAAGGGGTATTTTATATTGGGGGGGGGCTCTGTGTGGTACTAGTATTATCAGGGGGTTTATCTGTTTCTGCAGTATGGTATTGGGGAGCATAGCGGCACAGTATTGCGGTAGGATGATTTATCCAGAAGATGCGAGAATGATGGAAAAGTAGTAAACTAAGATTTTTTTTTTGTCAAACTGCAGAGACGAAAAATGGCTGAAAAATGGTGGTCTGGTCTGAAGGTCTGAAAGGAGAAGACGAGGACAGAAAACATCTACATCAAAGAGACGTCACTGGATGTAAGAGGTATGTGCGCTGTATTACCCTGTATGTAAGAGGTATGTGTGCTGTGATACCCTGTATTTACAATTTTTTTCGAATCCAAATACTTTGTTAAAAAAGGACTTTATTTTTTCATATTACAAGAATATTGAGTTTGGATCACTTTGTTTCTTACACCGTTCACACAATTCTTATGTACAGGATACATAGGCAGTTCCTGTTACTGCCACATGGGGGAGCGGGAGGCACTTGATACTGGCACATGGGGGGGGGTTGGTACCTGATACTGGCCCATGGGGGGGTTGGCACTATGATGCTGACACATGGGGGGGGGGGGGAGAGGCACTTGATACTGGCACATGGGGGGGTTTCACTATGATACTGGCACATGGGGGGGAGGAGAGAGGCACTTGATACTGGCACATGGGGGGGAAGATGGCACTATGATACTGGCACATGGGGGGTGGGAAGGAGAGAGGCACTTAATACTGGCACATTGGGGGGGGAGATGGCACTATGATACTGGCACATGGGGGGGTGGGTAGGCCGGAGAGAGGAACTTAATACTGGCACATTAGGGGGGAGATGGCACTATGATACTGGCACATGAAGGGTGGGTGGTTAGGAGAGAGGCACTTAATACTGGCACATTGGGGGGGAGATAGCACTGATACTGGCACATGGGGGGAGGAGAGAGGCACTTGATACTGGCACATGGGGGGAGGAGAGAGGCATTTGATACTGGCACATGAGGGGGAGAGAGGCACTTGATACTGGCACTTTTTGGGGGGGGAGATGGCACTATGATACTGGGACATGGGGGGAGGAGTGAGGCACTTGATACTGGCACATTGGGGGGGGGGAAATGGCACTATGATACTGGCACATGTGAAGGGGAGGAGAGAGGCACTTTATACTCACACTTTTTTTGGGGGGGGAGATGGCACTATGATACTGGGACATGGGGGGGGGAGGCACTTGATACTGGCACATGGGGGGTTGGCACTATGATACTGGCACATGGGGGGTGGGTGGGAAGGAAAGAGGCATTTGATACTGGCACATTGGGAGGAGGAGGAGATGGCACTATGATACTGGCACATTATTGGGGGACACTATGGGGGCATCTACTGAGGCCACAAAGAAGGGGTATTTTATATTGGGGGGGCTCTGTGTGGTACTAGTATTATCAGGGAGTTTTTGCTGTTTCTGCAGTATTGCATTGGGGACCACAGCGGCACAGTATTGTGGTAGGATGATTTTTCCAGAAGATGCGAGAATGATGGAAAAGTAGTAAACTAAGATTTTTTTTTTTGTCAGACTGCAGAGACGAAAAATGGCTGAAAAATGGTGGTCTGGTCTGAAGGTCTGAAAGGAGAAGATGAGGACAGAGAACATCTACATCAAAGAGACGTCACTGGATGTAAGAGGTATGTGTGCTTTATTACCCTGGATGTAAGAGGTATGTGTGCTGTATTACCCTGTATTTCCAATTTTTTTCGAATCCGAATCCGAATACTTTGTTAAAGGACTCTTTATTTTTTCATATTACAAGAATATTGAGTTTGGATCACTTTGTTTCTTACACCGTTCACACAATTCTTATGTACAGGATACGTAGGATTCGAGATTCAAAAAAAATTGGATTCGTCCCACCTCTACTTTAAAGTAAAGTTCTTTGATTATTCTTAGTTCTGACCCCAATTGGATGAGTCTACTGTAGTGTTTCCCTACCAGGATGCCTCCAGCTGTTGCAAAACTACATTTCCCAACATGCCCTGACAGCCAAACGCTGTCTGGGCATGCTGAGAGTTGTAGTTTTGCAACAGCTGGAGGCATCCTGGTAGGGAAAAGCTGGTCTACGGTGATAATATGAACAATGGGGGTTCTACAAAAGAGCTATTCGTGTTTACACACGTGTTTTAAAATGAATGCTTTCCCCTTTTATAAACAAGTAAATAATGACGCAATGCTGTGGGGCTGGTATGCAACTTTTTCCAGGGCTGGTTTTTATCCCCAGTCCGGCCCTGTCAGTTTTCCCCTGAACATAGCAGTTCAATTTAAAGGGAGTCTGTCGCCATGAAATGCAGTGAAATTTGCATACAGCATTTTATAGAGCAGAAGGAGCTGAGCAGATTGATAAATAGTTTTGTGGGAAAAAGATTCAGATTCTGCTCATTCTGGGCTTTGAAGTCAAGAAGGCAGTCCTATCAGTGATCAACAGCTATCTGTGTATACACAGTCATAGAGGGAAGGCTGTCAATCACTGATAGGACCGCCTCCTTAACATCAAAGCCCAGAATGAGCAGGAATTTAAATGAATGACATACAAGTTGTACTGAATGTTTCCCCTAAACTGTTTATCAATCTGCTCCACTCATCCTGCTCCACAACATACTGCCTGCAGTTCAAATACTGTACCATGTGACAGGTTCCCTTTAAGTTGAAACAACCTCCTTATCTGAGATATGAACCTTGATGTTTAGTTCTGCCTCTATGGAAATTAGCAGTGCTTTGCCAAGGAGGCTGCACTCAATATTCTCTCCTGGAATGGAGTCTTCATCCAATTATCACTAGACAGCATCAGAGCATTTTGGCATAGTATAAAACCTTTAAAGGGATTGTCTTACGAAAAAAAATTCTAAAGTTTTTAAACCAGCACCTGGATCTGAATACTTTTGTAATTGCATGTAATTAAAAATTTAGCATAGCCACTGAGTTATTCAATAAAATATATCTGTATAGCGCCACCTGCTGTTTGTTTGTTTTATATCTTTGACCTGCTCACTGAGATGGCCGCACATGCTCAGTGTCATCCTTGAACTGCCTCCTGAGGTGTGATAGGGAGAGCTGAGACACGCCCCCTTAGCTGCAGCAGAAAAAAAATCCCCTTGAGCTGTTAGCTTGATATAAATATAGCAGATCAATGAATGGGGAGATCTCTGGATCCATGTGAGGTACAGGGCTTGTTCTAGCTTTGTTTGAAAGCGATTGTCATTTACTATATGATATCAGATTTTTTTTTTTTTTCATTAGTCATGGGATAACCCCTTTAATACAACTAACATCATCACTGCTCTATTAAATCTAAAGGGATTGTGCAGACTGCAAACACCCCCACTAATCAGCTGTTTTGGGCAGCTGTAGTTGCAGAAACTATACAGTGTACAGAACTGGAGGCAGATAGCTCAACACATTGCATAGTGGCGTCCCGGGTTACTGCAGCTCATCTCCCATTCAAGTGAGACTGCTGTTTGGTTGAGGTGTCGGGTGTCAGATCCCTACCAATCTGGTATTGATGATCAATACTGAGGATTCCTAGGCCAAATCCTTGTCACGGTAGGTGGGTAAGCAGGGAAATAACCAAACACAGGGAAAACAAACAGAACCATTGACTAGGCCCAAAAGCTAGGGAGAAAAGGGTCACCTCCTAGCGATCACTAAGGCTTTCCCTATACTGCTGTGCACATGTGCATACCCTTATGGTGGATATGCACATGCCCTCGTGCCTAAGTCTATATACCCTGGGAAAACCCTGAGCAGTAGGGAAAGGGGAAGAGGCAACCTGCTTCTTCATACAGGAGGGAGCAAGCGTCTCCCTAGAGGCCTAGATAAAAGACACCAAGGGAAGAAACAGAGAGGACTTATCTTTAGCTGAGCTGGAGCAGACGATCCACAACACATCCAAAGTCCACAGGAACGAACTATAACCCGCACAGGCCACTGGGAGAAGGAGGAATAAATAGCCTCGCTAACAATTAACCCAGTACACCTGAGGGAAGGTGGATCCAGCTCAAACCCAAACCAAAACAAAGAGAAGAGTCAGACATGTGCAGCCAGCCTGGCAGATCTCCGCACATTCACAGGGCAAGGTGCGAGAGTAACCCCCCTTCTACGGGTGACCTCCGGACACCACGGACCAACTTTATTCGGGTGTACCCTGTGAAAGGCCCTCACCAGGCGGCTAGCACTAACTTTAGAAGCCGGAATCCCCATTGTTTCCTCGGGACCGTATCCTTTCCAGTGCAGTAGGTACTGGAGGGATCCCCGAAGAACACGTGAGTCGAGAGTCCTAGAGATCTCAAACTCTAAATTGCCATCCACGGTACAAAGTGGACCATCTTACTGAAGCGGTCCACTACCACTAAAATCACAGTTTTCCCAAAGGAACTCGGTAAATCGGTAATAAAGTCCATGGACAAATGCGTCCAAGGACGAGATGGGTGGACAAAGGAAGACGGGATCCTGAAGGCCGAGTGTGAGCCACGTTCGCCTGTGCACAGGTCTCCCAAGCTGCCACATAACTCTCCACACCCTTGCGCAACCCTGGCCACCAGAATCTCTGGGAAATAAGATCTATGGTGGATTTGCTTCCAGGATGTCCCGCAAGGACCGTATCATGATGTTCCTTAAACACCTTGTATCGCAGTTCAGCAGGAACAAACAACTTGCCTGGAGGACAGGAATCAGGAGCCTCCTCCTGGGCCCCCAACACCTCCATCTCCAACTCGGGGTACAGAGCATAAACCACCACCCCATCAGCCAAAATCGGAGTGGGATCCTCCGAATCACTCCCCCCCCGGAAAACTTCGTGACAATGCATCTGCCTTGACGTTTTTAACCCCAGGGCGAAAGGTGACCACAAAATTGAACCTAGTAAAAAACAGTGACCACCTAGGCTGTCAAGGATTCAGGCGCGTAGCAGACTGCAGGTAAGCCAAATTCTTGTAGTCAGTATATACCGTAATAGGATGAGTAGCCCCTTCCAACTAGGGATGCCATTCTTCCAAGGCCAATTTAATGGCCAGTAATTCTCCTACATCATAATTTCTTTCAGCGGTGGAGAGTTTTTTTGAGAAAAAAGCACACAGATGCCATTTGCTATGGGATGGACCCTGCAACAGAACTGCTCCGACCCCCACTTCTGATGCATCAACCTCCACGACGAACTGTGGAGACACATCAGGTTGCATCAGAATGGGAGCAGACATAAAACATTTCTTAATAGCAGAAAAGGCCTGTAATGCCTCATCTGATCATACAGAGAAGTCGGCGTCTTTTTTAGTCATATCTGTCATATCTGTCAAATGGTGGAATAATTCAAGATGAATTTTCTGTAGTAATTGGTAAAACCCAAAAACCACATCAGAGTTTTCTGATTCTGAGGCCGGTCCCATTCCAGTAGCGCCCGGACCTTTTTTGGGGTCCATACGAAAACCAGAGTCAGAAAGCAGGTATCCCAAAAACGGTAGCTCCTGGACAGCAAATACACATTTTTCCAATTTTGCATACAATTGATTCTCCCGAATGATCGACAGCACCTGTCTCACGTAATCCTGATGGGTCTCCAAATCGGGTGAGTAAATTAGTATGTCATCAAGATAAATAACAACAAACCTTCCCACTAAATGATGGAAAATATCATTAACAAATCGCTGAAAGACCGCTGGCGCATTAGTTAAACCAAAGGGCATGACAAGATTCTCAAAATGACCTTTGGGTGTATTGAAGGCCGTTTTCCACTCATCCCCTTCATTTATTCTGATCAAATTATAGGCTCCTCTTAAATCCAACTTGGAGAACACCTTGGCTCCGATAATTTGATCAAGTAGATCAGAAATCAAAGGAAGGGGATACGGATCATGGACCGTAATAAGATTCAATTTCCGGAAATCCAAACACGGTCTAAGTGATCCGTCTTTCTTTTTTACGAAAAAGAAGCCGGCGGCCACAGGGGACTTGGATGGCCTAATATGTCCCTTTGCCAAACTCTCGGCAATATACTTCCGCATTGCCTCTCTTTCGGGTTGGGAAAGGTTGTATAGCCCAGATTTTGGCAGTTTAGCTCCAGGGATGAGATTGACCGGACAATCATATTCTCGATGGGGGGGGTAGCTCCTGAGCTCCACCCTCCGAGAATACATTCGCAAAATCAGAGAGAAACTGAGGTAGGACCGTAGTTGACACCCCTGAGATAGAAGCACAGAGACAGTTGTCCGTACAAAATTCACTCCAGCTACTGATTTGTCTTGTTCGCCAGTCAATAGTAGGGTCATGCTTTATCAACCATCTTAAACCTAGAACCATCGGAGCAGGCAAGCCCCTCATAACAAAACAAGAAATGGACTCCACATGTGAATCACCCACCCTTAACTGAATGTCATGAACGATATGAGTAAGACTCTTTTGTGAGAGAGAGGAGGAATCAATAGCAAATACTCGTATTACCTTTTCTAATGCGCTAGTTCTAAAACCAAAATTTTGGAGAAAATGAAAGTCAATAAGGTTTACCCCCGCACCACTGTCAACAAATACCTCAGTCTAGCGCCACCATGGCAGGCAGGAGGAAACGGGTATTGCAGGGAGAATGCATATTACCTTGCTCAGACTCCCCATTCACACTACCAAGAGTCAGAGAGGTTTTTTCTTTCTCTTTATGTGAATACCTCCGTAGTTTTTCATTACCGTTTTGAGGTTTAACAAAAGGACACGCACAAACAAAATGACCTTCTTTACCATAGTAGTAACATAGCTTATTCAGCTTCCTAAAGTTCCTATCACCTGAGTGAAAGGAAACCTGGCCCAACTGCATAGGCTCCTCTCGTGCCCCAGATTAAAATGTCATATTTCCCTGTGGAATAGGTGGGACGGATCCACTTTCAGACGGGACCCCCCGCTCGAGAGGAATCTTATACCTCTCTCTAAGACGTCTATCAAGCCACACTGCCAAAGACATGGCTGTCTCCAATGAATCGGGATATTCATGAAAAGCAAGGGCATTTTTCAACATCTCAGATAGCCCCTGACAAAACTGACTCCAGAGTGCAGGATCATTCCACCCCGAGACAGTTGCCCATCTTCTAAATTCTGCACAATACGACTCTGCAGTACATTCTCCCTGTAACAAACTGCGCAACTTAGATTCATCCATAGAGACCTGGTCTGGGTCATCATAAATCAAGCCCAAAGCTCTGAAAAATTCATCCACCGACCGGAGGGATGGTGAATTGGTCGACAGAGAAAAAGCCCAGGTCTGCGCGTACCCTTTAAGCAGAGATATAATGATCCCCACTCTTTGGTTCTCGTCACCAGATGAAATTGGCCGCAGACGAAAATACAACCTGCAGGACTCCCTGAACCGAATAAAGTCATCACCACCCCCTGAGAACCTATGAGGGAGAGCGATTTTAGGTTCAAAGAGACCTGATTTCCTCCAACGGCGCCAGACGCCAGAGCGTTCTGACACTGTGCAACAGAACTGCGGAGGTTAGCAACCTCCAGAGATAATCCCTATATGCAATCAACCAAAGCATCTAACCCCTCCATTTCGCGAACAGCAGGGAAATGACAGTTTTATAGCAGGTTATAATGTCACGGTAGGTAGGTAAGCAGGGAAATAACCAAACACAGGGAAAACAAACAGAACCATTGACTAGGCCCAAAAGCTAGGGAGAAAAGGGTCACCTCCTAGCGATCCCTAAGGCTTTCCCTATACTGCTGTGCACATGTGCATACCCTTATGGTGGATATGCACATACCCTTGTGCCTAAGTCTATATACCCTGGGAAAACCCTGAGGAGGAAGAAAGCGTCTCCCTAGAGGCCTAGATAAAAGACACAAAGGGAAGAAACAGATAGGACTTATCTTTAGCTGAGCTGGAGCAGGCGATCCACAACACATCCAAAGTCCACAGGAACAAGCTATAACACCCACAAGCCACTGGGAGAAGGAGGAATAAATAGCCTCGCTAACAATCAACCCAGTACACCTGAGGGAAGGTGGATCCAGCTCAAACCCAAACCAAAACAAAGAGAAGAGTCAGACATGAGCAGCCAGCCTGGCAGATGTCCGCACATTCACAGGGCAAGGAGTGACAATCCTAGGTCATCGATATTATTAGCCTGGACAACCCCTTTAACATCTACTACTGCTGCTTATAATAATAATTATTTTGTCATTTTTCAAATCAGAGACACAATATAATCATCCTTCAAATATTTCATACTGTCACTGTTTCCCAGGGAGCTTTGCACTTTGGATTGCTGTGTGGAGACTCTTAAATGAGGCTCCACAGTGTTTTCTGTAGCTGGTCTCCCTAAGATCAGCCATTGTTTTGTTTGAGTAGTCTCCAAGGCATTGCTCCCAGTTAGCCAGAATCCTACTCCACACTGATGAGGGGCATCACCCTGAAACAGCTGTCTGTGGATGGATAACTGGCTTAAGTCTTCCCCGTCACATCCTTAAAGCTTGTAAAAGAGCGGGATCTTGACATAGGGGCCACTTAATATGGTGGATTATGTGATTACTGTAATGGGGACACCCCTTTGCTCGGTTTTCCTTCCTTTGAGGGATATCTGGCTATCACTGTGTTGAAGACCCATAACTGGGGCTCCACAACTATTTTGCATATTACTGTTTCCCAGGGAGCTTTGCATTTTGGATTGCTGTGTGGAGACTCTTAAATGAGGCTCCACAGTGTTTTCTGTAGCTGGGCTCCCTAAGATCAGCAATTGTTTTGTTTGAGTAGTCTCCAAGGCATTGCTCCCGGTTAGCCAGAATCCTACTCCACACTAATGAGGGGCAACACCCCGAAACAGCTGTCTGTGGATGGATAACTGGCTTAGGTCTTCTCTGTCACATCCTTAAAGCTTGTAAAAGAGCGGGATCTTGACATAGGGGCCACTTAATATGATGGATTTGGTGATAACTGTAATGGGGACACCCCTTTGCTCTGTTTTCCTTCCTTTGAGAGATATCTGGCTATCACTGTGTTGAAGACCCATAACTGGGGCTCCACAACTATTTTGCATATTACTGTTTTCCAGGAAGCTTTGCACTTTGGATTGCTGTGTCGAGACTTAAATGAGGCTCCACAGTGTTTTCTGTAGCTCGTCTCCCTAAGATCAGCCATTGTTTTGTTAGAGTAGTCTCCAAGGCATTGCTTCCGGTTTGGCAGAATCCTACTCCACACTGATGAGGGGCAACACACCGAAACAGCTGTCTACGGATGGATAACTGGCTTAGGTCTTCCCCGTCACATCCTTAAAGCTTGTAAAAGAGCGGGATCTTGACATAAGGACCACTTAATATGGTGGATTTGGTATTCTCTGTAATAGGGACACCCATTTGCTCGGTTTTCCTTCCTTTGAGGGATATCTGGCTATCACTGTGTTGAAGACCCATAACTGGGGCTCCACAACTATTTTGCATATTACTGTTTCCCAGGGAGCTTTGCACTTTGGATTGCTGTGTCGAGACTTTTAAATGAGGCTCCACAGTGTTTTCTGTAGCTGGTCTCCCTAAGATCAGCCATTGTTTTGTCTAAAATGAATAGTTACTCTTTCTAAATATACTTGCTCCTCAGGGTTTCAAGAGTTAAATTTCAGTTTTGGTTGAGCCCAAACTCAAATGTTTTACTTCTATTAGTAATGCGGCTGTATTCAATGCGATCGTAACCAGAGAGATATTTACTGTGCAAGGTACCGAACCTGACAAGGCTGAGATCTGAAAATAAACTGTAAGGAGAAAGCATGATTGATGTCTTGTACTGAGACATTTTAATAGCTGTAAAGCTTGGCAGATCAGATATCAAATGACTGCTAGAGTGGCAAACAACATTATTAGTAAGCATATTGACTCCAGCATATTGACTCCAACAGATGCAGCGTCAATTTTTTATGCACATGCTGATTTGCCAGTTATAAAGTAAAATCATTCTGAAATAAACACTATTCAAAGCAATCGTGAAACTGCTAAAAATAAGTTTACTCCAAATGATGTGTAATATACTTCAACTAAAATGTATACGGAGAACAAATGATGATCTGGCATTTGCATTGTAGATGTCACCAAGACCAAGACTGTATTTGGTGCATTGCAAATGTAGCATAACGCTATACCAGGGGGGGGCTGGGAACCTAAAGTGGCCCTGGAAAAAACTAAAGGTGGCCTCAGATACCACAGTGCAGCACAAAATACGACCACAGCAGAACCAGATTCCACAGTGCAGCACAAAGTACTGTCTAAATTAATTAATGCTGAGAGTATCAGATTTTTATGTACCTGGATTTTGGCCAAGAGGAGGGCTTAGGTGGCCCTCCGGGAAATTTCCCTGTAGGGTCTATGGGCAGTCTGCTCCTGCGCTACACCATGCATTATACAGTATAAGTATTGTGAGGACTGCTACAGCCAAGGCAGAAGCTATATTACAGCCCTCATGTTGGGGATATATGTTATATTAATTTACTATCATATAACACAAATGGAACTCCAGCGGGCAGCAGGATAAATTTTAATCCAACAAAACCTATTGCCCTAGAGCAAATATATCCCCTTTTCTAGTACACTGGTCATAACATCGGTGGGGCCAATCAGCTATTTCAGGGAGCCCCTGCTCTCACCGGAGCTCTAGTGAGCGATGATCAGTCCATTGACTTGAATGGGGCTGATCTGCAACTAGCTCACAAGACCGATGTATAAAGATGTCACTGGCTAAGGAAGAGGCCACGGCACTCATGGATTGCCCAACCTCTTCTAAAACCTCATTTTAAGTTGATATATTTTACATTTATGTATAAACAAACCCAAAATGTACAGAACATTTTGAAAAAATTTGCTATTTTGAAAATTAGAATTTCTCTGCTTTTAAGACAGATAGTGATACTTCATAAAATAGTTACTACTTTATATTTCCCATATGTCTACTTCATGTTGGCATCATTTTGTAAATGTCATTTTATTTTTTCCTGATGTTAGAAGGCTTAGAATTTTAGAAGCAAATTTTTGCCACTTTAGGTTCCCAGTCCGCCCCGGTGTAGCCTTATCCTACACTTGCAATGCACCAAATGCAGCCTTGGTCTCGGTTACATCTGCAATGTAAATGCCAGATCATGAGTGCTAAATTTGGTTCTCCATATACATTTTAATAGAAGTATATTACACATTATTTGGAGTAAACTTATTTTAGCAGTTTCATGCTTTGAATAGTGTTTATTTCAGAATGATTTTATTTTATAACTGGCAAATCAGCATGTGCATAAAAAATTGAGGGGAAGATATAGAGTAAAATAAATAAATAAAAATCCAAGGAAGTTGTCACAGTCCCTCCAGTGACAGAGGTGAGAAGATCTGAGAGACTGGCTGCACGTTAGGTCATCTGACAGCCTATCTGCTTTCACTTGTTGCTGTTAATGACTAGTGTTAAGCGAGCATGCTCGGCCGAACACCAGTTCGGCTCGAGCATTGCGATGCTTGGCCAAATACCTCGTATGTGATGATGGAGTCAGTGTATTTAAATCCAATTTAGCCTCTATTTCTGAAAAGTTTCTACCAGGATTTGAACTCACAATCTTCTACATTAGAGGCAAAGACTTTAACCACTCAGCTATAAAGCTGAATGATAAACTGTGTCAGAAAAACCTCATAGTAGTTTGTCATGTAGTAAGTATTCCTATACAGCATATTTCATATTTCACATTTCACATTTCACTGCAGGTTATCATGTAGCTGTATATTGTAGTGGTTAAGGCTCTTGCCTCTATTGTAGAAGGTTATGAGTTCAAATCCCTGCATAAACTTTTCAGAGGCTAAAATTAATTTAAACATACATATATTGTTGGAAAGCGCAAGGGGCTGTCATTGACGGAACTTTAAGTGGCAGCTACTGCTGACTGACACTATTGGTTATTTAGTGTGTCTGTAAAGGTGATCCGAGCCGGCTCTTACTGGGAGCAGCCAAAGTGCAGGGTGGGTGGCTGTTCCCCACGTTCCAGGCTGGGTTTTGGTTATGGATATAAAACCCAGCCAGCAGTCTCAGCTGGTGTGGATTTTCCTCCATCTGGAGGTTTGCCAGTCTTTGTGTTGGAGCCTGAGAGTTTGGGCTGGGATTAAGGCCTGCTATCTTGTTTGGATGAAAGCACGTGGACTTCTGTTTCACCCAAGGACTTATGTGTTGCTGCCTGGTGTGAACAAACACCAGACTCAAGGTGGCTTTTTTTCCTTGAAACTGACTTTTTGTTGTCACTTTCCTTATGTGTGAATAAAACACTAGTGATGAGCGAGCATGCTCGGCCAAGTACAGGTTCGGCTCGAGCATCGATATGCTTGGCACGTGGCCGAATACCACGTGTGATCGTCGCATTGCTCGAGTCTCCGCCCTGCACTTTTGGCGCCTCCTGAAGCATCCAATCAGCGTTCAGGTAAGTAATTCCCTCCAGTGTAATGCCATAGCCATGTTAGCTATAAGCCTTACACTGGTTGGCTGGCCGGAACACGTGGTACTAGTTTATATACCGTAGGAGCCAACGTCCCGCGCTCTGATCATTCAGCATCAGGGAGAGCCAACAGTAGGCAGGGACATATAGCGGTTTGCTTAAATTACAACGATTGAACTCCCAAAAAGCTCTTGAAAGACAAAAGGGTCCCCTTCAGGACTAAAGTGTGTGTCTGACAGCAGTGCAGCATTTTTTTTATTATATATATATATATATATATATATATATACAGTACAGACCAAAAGTTTGGACACACCTTCTCATTCAAAGAGTTTTCTTTATTTTCATGACTATGAAAATTGTAGCTTCACACTGAAGGCATCAAGACTATGAATTAACACATGTGGAATTATATACATAACAAACAAATGTGAAACAACTGAAAATATGTCATATTCTAGGTTCTTCAAAGTAGCCACCTTTTGTTTTGATTACTGCTTTGCACACTCTTGGCATTCTCTTGATGAGCTTCAAGAGGTAGTCCCCTGAAATGGTTTTCACTTAACAGGTGTGCCCTGTCAGGTTTAATAAGTGGTATTTCTTGCCTTATAAATGGGGTTGGGACCATCAGTTGCGTTGAGGAGAAGTCAGGTGGATACACAGCTGATAGTCCTACTGAATAGACTGTTAGAATTTGTATTATGGCAAGAAAATAGCAGCTAAGTAAAGAAAAACGAGTGGCCATCATTACTTTAACCACCTCCGGACCGCCTAACGCAGGATCGCGTTCCGGAGGTGGCAGCGCTGCGCACAGTCACGCATATACGCGTCATCTCGCGAGACGCGAGACTTCCTGTGAACGCGCGCACACAGGCGCGCGCGCTCACAGGAACGGAAGGTAAGAGAGTTGATCTCCAGCCTGCCAGCGGCGATCGTTCGCTGGCAGGCTGGAGATGTGTTTTTTTTAACCCCTAACAGGTATATTAGACACTGTTTTGATAACAGCGTCTAATATACCTGCTACCTGGTCCTCTGGTGGTCCCCTTTGTTTGGATCGACCACCAGAGGACACAGGTAGCTCAGTAAAGTAGCACCAAGCACCACTACACTACACTACACCCCCCCCCATCACTTATTAACCCCTTATTAGCCCCTGATCACCCCTAATCACCCCTGATCACCCGTGATCACCCCATATAGACTCCCTGATCACCCCCCTGTCATTGATTACCCCCCTGTCATTGATCAACCCCCTGTAAAGCTCCATTCAGACGTCCGCATGATTTTTACGGATCCACTGATAGATGGATCGGATCCGCAAAAAACGCATCCGGACGTCTGAATGAAGCCTTACAGGGGCGTGATCAATGACTGTGGTGATCACCCCATATAGACTCCCTGATCACCCCCCTGTCATTGATTACCCCCCTGTCATTGATTACCCCCCTGTAAAGCTCCATTCAGATGTCCGCATGATTTTTACGGATGCACTGATACATGGATCGGATCCGCAAAACGCATCCGGTCGTCTGAATGAAGCCTTACAGGGGCATGATCAATGACTGTGGTGATCACCCCCCTGTCATTGATTACCCCCCTGTAAAGCTCCATTCAGATGTCCGCATGATTTTTACGGATGCACTGATAGATGGATCCGATCCGCAAAACGCATCCGGACGTCTGAATGAAGCCTTACAGGGGCATGATCAATGACTGTGGTGATCACCCCATATAGACTCCCTGATCACCCCCCTGTCATTGATTACCCCCCTGTCATTGATTACCCCCCTGTAAAGCTCCATTCAGATGTCCGCATGATTTTTACGGATGCACTGATAGATGGATCGGATCCGCAAAACGCATCCGGACGTCTGAATGAAGCCTTACAGGGGCATGATCAATGACTGTGGTGATCACCCCATATAGACTCCCTGATCACCCCCCTGTAAAGCTCCATTCAGATGTCCGCATGATTTTTACGGATGCACTGATACATGGATCGGATCCGCAAAACGCATCCGGTCGTCTGAATGAAGCCTTACAGGGGCATGATCAATGACTGTGGTGATCACCCCCCTGTCATTGATTACCCCCCTGTAAAGCTCCATTCAGATGTCCGCATGATTTTTACGGATGCACTGATAGATGGATCGGATCCGCAAAACGCATCCGGACGTCTGAATGAAGCCTTACAGGGGCATGATCAATGACTGTGGTGATCACCCCATATAGACTCCCTGATCACCCCCCTGTCATTGATTACCCCCCTGTCATTGATTACCCCCCTGTAAAGCTCCATTCAGATGTCCGCATGATTTTTACGGATGCACTGATAGATGGATCGGATCCGCAAAACGCATCCGGACGTCTGAATGAAGCCTTACAGGGGCATGATCAATGACTGTGGTGATCACCCCATATAGACTCCCTGATCACCCCCCTGTAAAGCTCCATTCAGATGTCCGCATGATTTTTACGGATGCACTGATACATGGATCGGATCCGCAAAACGCATCCGGTCGTCTGAATGAAGCCTTACAGGGGCATGATCAATGACTGTGGTGATCACCCCCCTGTCATTGATTACCCCCCTGTAAAGCTCCATTCAGATGTCCGCATGATTTTTACGGATGCACTGATAGATGGATCGGATCCGCAAAACGCATCCGGACGTCTGAATGAAGCCTTACAGGGGCATGATCAATGACTGTGGTGATCACCCCATATAGACTCCCTGATCACCCCCCTGTCATTGATTACCCCCCTGTCATTGATTACCCCCCTGTAAAGCTCCATTCAGATGTCCGCATGATTTTTACGGATGCACTGATAGATGGATCGGATCCGCAAAACGCATCCGGACGTCTGAATGAAGCCTTACAGGGGCATGATCAATGACTGTGGTGATCACCCCCCTGTCATTGATTACCCCCCTGTAAAGCTCCATTCAGATGTCCGCATGATTTTTACGGATGCACTGATAGATGGATCGGATCCGCAAAACGCATCCGGACGTCTGAATGAAGCCTTACAGGGGCATGATCAATGACTGTGGTGATCACCCCATATAGACTCCCTGATCACCCCCCTGTCATTGATTACCCCCCTGTCATTGATTACCCCCCTGTAAAGCTCCATTCAGATGTCCGCATGATTTTTACGGATGCACTGATAGATGGATCGGATCCGCAAAACGCATCCGGACGTCTGAATGAAGCCTTACACGGGCGTGATCAATGACTGTGGTTATCACCCCATATAGACTCCCTGATCACCCCCCTGTCATTGATCACCCCCCTGTCATTGATCACCCCCCTGTCATTGATCACCCCCCTGTCATTGATCACCCCCCTGTCATTGATCACCCCTCTGTAAGGCTCCATTCAGATATTTTTTTGGCCCAAGTTAGCGGAATTTTTTTTTTTTTTTCTTACAAAGTCTCATATTCCACTAACTTGTGTCAAAAAATAAAATCTCACATGAACTCACCATACCCCTCACGGAATCCAAATGCGTAAAATTTTTTAGACATTTATATTCCAGACTTCTTCTCACGCTTTAGGGCCCCTAGAATGCCAGGGCAGTATAAATACCCCACATGTGACCCCATTTCGGAAAGAAGACACCCCCAGGTATTCCGTGAGGGCCATATTGAGTCCATGAAAGATTGAAATTTTTGTCCCAAGTTAGCGGAACGGGAGACTTTGTGAGAAAAAAATTAAAAATATCAATTTCCGCTAACTTGTGCCAAAAAAAAAAAAATTTCTATGAACTCGCCATGCCCCTCATTGAATACCTTGGGGTGTCTTCTTTCCAAAATGGGGTCACATGTGGGGTATTTATACTGCCCTGGCATTCTAGGGGCCCCAAAGCGTGAGAAGAAGTCTGGTATCCAAATGTCTAAAAATGCCCTCCTAAAAGGAATTTGGGCCCCTTTGCGCATCTAGGCTGCAAAAAAGTGTCACACATCTGGTATCGCCGTACTCAGGAGAAGTTGGGGAATGTGTTTTGGGGTGTCATTTTACATATACCCATGCTGGGTGAGAGAAATATCTTGGTCAAATGCCAACTTTGTATAAAAAAATGGGAAAAGTTGTCTTTTGCCAAGATATTTCTCTCACCCAGCATGGGTATATGTAAAATGACACCCCAAAACACATTCCCCAACTTCTCCTGAATACGGCGATACCACATGTGTGACACTTTTTTGCAGCCTAGGTGGGCAAAGGGGCCCATATTCCAAAGAGCACCTTTAGGATTTCACAGGTCATTTACCTACTTACCACACATTAGGGCCCCTGGAAAATGCCAGGGCAGTATAACTACCCCACAAGTGACCCCATTTTGGAAAGAAGACACCCCAAGGTATTCCGTGAGGGGCATGGCGAGTTCCTAGAATTTTTTATTTTTTGTCACAAGTTAGTGGAAAATGCTTATTTTTTTTTTTATTTTTTTTCATACAAAGTCTCATATTCCACTAACTTGTGACAAAAAATAAAAACTTCCATGAACTCACTATGCCCATCAGCGAATACCTTGGGGTCTCTTCTTTCCAAAATGGGGTCACTTGTGGGGTAGTTATACTGCCCTGGCATTCTAGGGGCCCAAATGTGTGGTAAGGAGTTTGAAATCAAATTCTGTAAAAAATGACCTGTGAAATCCGAAAGGTGCTCTTTTGAATATGGGCCCCTTTGCCCACCTCGGCTGCAAAAAAGTGTCACACATCTGGTATCTCCGTAATCGGGAGAAGTTGGGGAATGTGTTTTGGGTTGTCATTTTACATATACCCATGCTGGGTGAGAGAAATATCTTGGCAAAAGACAACTTTTCCCATTTTTTTATACAAAGTTGGCATTTGACCAAGATATTTATCTCACCCAGCATGGGTATATGTAAAAAGACACCCCAAAACACATTCCTCAACTTCTCCTGAATACAGAGATACCAGATGTGTGACACTTTTTTGCAGCCTAGGTGGGCAAAGGGGCCCACATTCCAAAGAGCACCTTTCGGATTTCACAGGTCATTTACCTACTTACCACACATTTGGGCCCCTAGAATGCCAGGGCAGTATAACTACCCCACAAGTGACCCCATTTTGGAAATAAGAGACCCCAAGGTATTCGCTGATGGGCATAGTGAGTTCATGGAAGTTTTTATTTTTTGTCACAAGTTTGTGGAATATGAGACTTTGTATGAAAAAAAAATAAAAAAATAAAAATCATCATTTTCCACTAACTTGTGACAAAAAATAAAAAATTCTAGGAACTCGCCATGCCCCTCACGGAATACCTTGGGGTGTCTTCTTTCCAAAATGGGGTCACTTGTGGGGTAGTTATACTGCCGTGGTATTCTAGGGGCCCAAATGTGTGGTAAGGAGTTTGAAATCAAATTCAGGAAAAAATGAGGAGTGAAATCCGAAAGGTGCTCTTTGGAATATGGGCCCCTTTGCCCACCTAGGCTGCAAAAAAGTGTCACACATCTGGTATCCCTGTACTCAGGAGAAGTTGAGGAATGTGTTTTGGGGTGTCTTTTTACATATACCCATGCTGGGTGAGATAAATATCTTGGTCAAATGACAACTTTGTATAAAAAAATGGGAAAAGTTGTCTTTTGCCAAGATATTTCTCTCACCCAGCATGGGTATATATAAAATGACACCCCAAAACACATTCCCCACCTTCTCCTGAGTACGGAGATACCAGATGTGTGACACTTTTTTGCAGCCTAGGTGGGCAAAGGGGCCCATATTCCAAAGAGCACCTTTCGGATTTCACAGGTCATTTTTTACAGAATTTGATTTCAAACTCCTTACCACACATTTGGGCCCCTAGAATGCCAGGGCAGTATAACTACCCCACAACTGACCCCATTTTGGAAAGAAGAGACCCCAAGGTATTCGCTGATGGGCATAGTGAGTTCATAGAACTTTTTATTTTTTGTCACAAGTTAGTGGAATATGAGACTTTGTAAGAAAAAAAAAAAAAAAAAAAATCATCATTTTCCGCTAACTTGTGACAAAAAATAAAAAGTTCTATGAACTCACTATGCCCATCAGCGAATACCTTAGGGTGTGTACTTTCAGAAATGGGGTCATTTGTGGGGTGTTTGTACTGTCTGGGCATTGTAGAACCTCAGGAAACATGACAGGTGCTCAGAAAGTCAGAGCTGCTTCAAAAAGCGGAAATTCACATTTTTGTACCATAGTTTGTAAACGCTATAACTTTTACCCAAACCATTTTTTTTTTACCCAAACATTTTTTTTTATCAAAGACATGTAGAACTATAAATTTAGAGCAAAATTTCTATATGGATGTCGTTTTTTTTGCAAAATTTTACAACTGAAAGTGAAAAATGTCATTTTTTTGCAAAAAAATCGTTAAATTTCGATTAATAACAAAAAAAGTAAAAATGTCAGCAGCAATGAAATACCACCAAATGAAAGCTCTATTAGTGAGAAGAAAAGGAGGTAAAATTCATTTGGGTGGTAAGTTGCATGACCGAGCAATAAACGGTGAAAGTAGTGTAGGTCAGAAGTGTAAAAAGTGGCCTGGTCTTTCAGGGTGTTTAAGCACTGGGGGCTGAGGTGGTTAAGAAATGAAGGTCAGTCAGTCAGCCGAAAAATTGGGAAAACTTTGACAGTAAGGGCTATTTGACCATGAAGGAGAGTGATGGGGTGCTGCGCCAGATGACCTGGCCTCCACAGTCACCAGACCTGAACCCAATCGAGATGGTTTGGGGTGAGCTGGACCGCAGAGTGAAGGCAAAAGGGCCAACAAGTGCTAAGAATCTCTGGGAACTCCTTCAAGACTGTTGGAAGACCATTTCAGGGGACTACCTCTTGAAGCTCATCAAGAGAATGCCAAGAGTGTGCAAAGCAGTAATCAAAGCAAAAGGTGGCTACTTTGAAGAACCTAGAGTATGACATATTTTCAGTTGTTTCACACTTGTTTGTTATGTATATAATTCCACATGTGTTAATTCATAGTTTTGATGCCTTCATAGTCATGAAAATAAAGAAAACTCTTTGAATGAGAAGGTGTGTCCAAACTTTTTGTCTGTACTGTATGTAACTCCATTTGTCTGCTTTAACAATTTGTATTGTATTAGCATCTTGTTTTATGCACTGTTTTAAGTTCCCCCTCTGTGGAATTTGGGAGACTTCCTCTGTCTTTGGACAGTTTCTTGAGACCCTTGAAATTCCTGAGTGAAAACAGTCACACCTTATAAGGTCATCCTGGCTTAATGCATACTAAGCATATATGTGTCTACACATGATTGGTTAATGATGTTACTATGTAAATTATACTCTCTGCTTCTTTAAGAGGCTGAACTAAGGGGCAATAAAATTAGAGTGAATTTGTACAGACCCGTGTTTTGTTGTATCTGATAAGTTCATTCTCCTGGCGCCAGATAGATTTAATCCAAGCTGACCACCGAAAATCTGGTATCACGGATACCATAAGCAGAGGGTCCAAATTTCCTTACACCACTCAGGGATATCGAACATATTTATATAGGAGACTCTACCATATACTATACAGATTTGTGATTGGCATGTATATAGTATCATTATTTTTAATGTAGTGTACCACCGGGATGGTGTTTTTTTTTCCTGCTGCAATTTATCTTTAACATAACGTCTTATACTGTATGTATGTAATCATGTTATCTAATAAAGTTTATACACTTTTTTGCATTTGTACCTTTGGCTTTGATTCTTGTAGATCGTTGTTTTGTTAAAGGAGCTGGTACTTTTTTGTACTCCATAATAGTTGACCCCCTTTATATTGCCGCAACATGTGTTGTATTGACTCATTGTAGTTTTGGTATGGGCATCAACGTTGGTCTTATATCGGTATTAATTTGTGTTTAATTAATAGTAGAATAGAACGACAGTATGTACAGAGTGTATCTCACACGCCCTGAACCAGACTAGGCCTCAATTAAATTTGTTTGCCCAAAATGGCTGTATTTCAAATACCTGAATAGAAGCCCTGTATTTAAAGGGTGTATCTCACATGGCCTGAACCAGACTAGACCTCAATTAAATTTGTTTGCCCAAAATGGCTGTATTTCAAATACCTGAATAGAAGCCCTGTATTTAAAGGGTGTATCTCACACGCCCTGAACCAGACTAGGCCTCAATTAACGATTTGTGCACCAAATGGCTGTATTTCAAATATCTGAATAGAACCACACTATGTAAAGGCTGTATCTCACAATGACATATGCAGCAAAGGCTGCAAAATAAACTTTTTTTCGCCCAAACTGAATATGGCAGCAGTATATAACCCTGGGATTTCAAACGTCAAGATGCTGCAAGGCCTCAAATATTGTGTATTTTGCCCCAAAAAGGGTGTTTTATTAATAGAAGAATATAAGCCCTGTATATACAGGGTGTATCTCACACAGCCTGAACCAGAATAGGCCTCAATTAAATTTGTTTGCCCAAAATGGCTGTATTTCAAATACCTGAATAGAAGCCCTGTATTTAAAGGGTGTATCTTCCATGCCCTGAACCAGACTAGGCCTCAATTAACGATTTGTGCACCAAATGGCTGTATATCAAATATCTGAATAGAACCACACTATGTAAATGCTGTATCTCACAATGTCATATGCAACAAAGGCTGCAAAATAAACCAGACTAGGCCTCAATTATAGATTTGTGCACCAAATGGCGGTATTTCAAATATCTGAATATGACCCAAATACACTGCTCAAAAAAATAAAGGGAACACTTAAACAACACAATGTAACTCCAAGTCAATCACACTTCTGTGAAATCAAACTGTCCACTTAGGAAGCAACACTGAGTGACAATCAATTTCACATGCTGTTGTGCAAATGGGATAGACAACAGGTGGAAATTATAGGCAATTAGCAAGACACCCCCAATAAAGGAGTGGTTCTGCAGGTGGTGATCACAGACCACTTCTCAGTTCCTATGCTTCCTGGCTGATGTTTTGGTCACTTTTGAATGCTGGCGGTGCTTTCACTCTAGTGGTAGCATGAGACGGAGTCTACAACCCACACAAGTGGCTCAGGTAGTGCAGCTTATCCAGGATGGCACATCAATGCGAGCTGTGGCAAGAAGGTTTGCTGTGTCTGTCAGCGTAGTGTCCAGAGCATGGAGGCGCTACCAGGAGACAGGCCAGTACATCAGGAGACGTGGAGGAGGCCGTAGGAGGGCAACAGCCCAGCAGCAGGACCGCTACCTCCGCCTTTGTGCAAGGAGGAACAGGAGGAGCACTGCCAGAGCCCTGCAAAATGACCTCCAGCAGGCCACAAATGTGCATGTGTCTGCTCAAACGGTCAGAAACAGACTCCATGAGGGTGATATGAGGGCCCGACGTCCACAGGTGGGGGTTGTGCTTACAGCCCAACACCGTGCAGGACGTTTGGCATTTGCCAGAGAATCAGGTGGGGGTTGGGCTTACAGCCCAACACCGTGCAGGACGTTTGGCATTTGCCAGAGAACACCAAGATTGGCAAATTCGCCACTGGCACCCTGTGCTCTTCACAGATGAAAGCAGGTTCACACTGAGCACATGTGACAGACGTGACAGAGTCTGGAGACGCCGTGGAGAACGTTCTGCTGCCTGCAACATCCTGCAGCATGACTGGTTTGGCATTGGGTCAGTAATGGTGTGGGGTGGCATTTCTTTGGAGGGCCGCACAGCCCTCCATGTGCTCGCCAGAGGTAGCCTGACTGCCATTAGGTACCAAGGTGAGATCCTCAGACCCCTTTTGAGACCATATGCTGGTGCGTTGGCCCTGGGTTCCTCCTAATGCAAGACAATGCTAGACCTCATGTGGCTGGAGTGTGTCAGCAGTTCCTGCAAGACGAAGGCATTGATGTTATGGACTGGCCCGCCCATTCCCCAGACCTAAATCCAATTGAGCACATCTGGGACATCATGTCTCGCTCTATCCACCAACATCACGTTGCAACACAGACTGTCCAGGAGTTGGCAAATGCTTTAGTCCAGGTCTGGGAGGAGATCCCTCAGGAGACCGTCCGCCACCTCATCAGGAGCATGCACAGGCGTTGTAGGGAGGTCATACAGGCACGTGGAGGCCACACACACTACTGACCCTCTTTTTGACTTGTTTTAAGGACATCACATCAAAGTTGGATCAGCCTGTAGTGTGTTTTTCCACTTTAATTTTGAGTGTGACTCCAAATCCAGACCTCCATGGGTTCAAAAATTAGATTTCCAGATCTAGGATGTGTTATTTTTGTGTTCCCTTTATTTTTTTGAGCAGTGTATATAAAGGGTGTATCTCACAATAACATATGCAGCAAAGGCTGCCAAATAATTTTTTTTGGGCCCAAATGGGTGTTTGTTTAATAACTGAATATGGCAGCAGTATATAACCCTGGAATTTCAAATCTCAAGATGCTGCAAGGCCTGAAAAACTCAGTATTTTGCACAAAAAAAGGTTTTATTAATAAAAGAATCAAACCCCTGTATTTAAAGAGTGTATCTCACATGCTCTGATCCACACTAGGCCGCAATTAAATTTGTTTGCCCAAAATGGTTGTATTTCCCTCCTAAAAGATGATCCTACAATAGTCATCAAACCTTCAGATAAGGGAGGGAATATTGTCGTCATGAATCGCTGTGACTATAAAACCATGTGTGACAGAATTTTGAAGGACAGGGAAAGTTATGCGATTCTCACATCGAATCCCACTGAACCCTATTTGATTGAATTGAGGGACATGTTGTATACAGCTAACAGGATAGATTGATCTAACAGGAAGAGCTTGACTTTTTATACCCCAAATTCCCAACAACTGCCACCTTCTACAGTCTACCCAAGTTACACAAAGGGACTAATCCCATAAAAGGTAGGCCTATTGTTTCAGGGATAGGCAGTATTGGTCAAAACCTGGGTATCTATCTGGACCGCATTCTTATGCCATTCGTGGTGTGTCTCCCATCATATACGAGCGACACCTTGGATCTCTTGAAGCGCCTTGATGGCATTAGCATTGAGAAGGAATCTATTCTGGGTAGCATTGATGTGGAAGCTCTTTATTCTTCAATTCTTCATGACATAGGCCTCAAAGCCGTTGAACATTTCTTAAGCATGAGAGGACAATGATTTCGTGATCACAATCAATTTGTCCTGAGACTCCTCCACTTCCTGCTGACCCATAATTTCTTCGTCTTTGATGGCAGACTTTACCACCAGCTCAGGGGCACAGCTATGGGCTGTTCGTGTGCGCCATCCTACGCAAATTTGCTCCTGGGCTAGTGGGAGTCTGCCATTGTTTTCAGCGATGATTCGTCACTATGTACTATGGCCATTTCGCTGTGGGCCCGGTACATAGATGACATTTTCATCATCTGGAATGATACTTCCCTGTGCTTCAGTAGCTTTGTCCAACAACTTAATTCCAATACTATTGGCTTAAGATTCACACATGAGTCAAATACAGAGAATCTACCCTTTTTAAATGTGTATATCTATAAACAATCTATAGAAAGTCAACTGCAACTAATTCGGTGCTGCACTGGAATAGTAGTCATCCTACACCACTCAAAAGAGGGATTCCGTGGGGTCAGTACCTGCGACTCTGCCGTAACTGCTCTGAAAAATCTGAATTTATCAAACAAGCTGACGTACTGAGGGAAAGGTTTCTATCTAGAGGTTACCCAGACCATACACTTAGACCGGCCTTTCAGACAGCCCTCTCTACTGGCCGCACCAAACTACTTATCCCTGGTGGTAAGAAGAATGGGGATCAGAAAATACGCCTCATCACCACGTTTTATGGTGCGTCAGGACATGTTAAAGAGATCCTCAAAAAGCACTGGCCTATCCTGTTAATGGACCCCGACATCAGGGAGGTCATTTATGACTATCCACAAGTCACTTTCAGGAAGGATAGCAGCTTACGGGATCTCTTAGTCCAAAGTCATTACACCCCTGCCCCACAAAAGGGCACATGGTTGGATCGCGAACCTAAAGGATGTTGCAGATGCAGCGACTGTGTTGCATGCAACAAGATCCAATGTAGTAAAACCTTTTACAGTACTAACCTAAAGAAATCCTTTACAATTAAGCATTTCATTAATTGCAGGACAAAGGGGTCATCTATAAGATTACTTGTGACTGTAAAAAGGAATACATTGGGAAAACAAAAAGGGAGTTTCGTCGACGCATAGGGGAACACCTGGGAGACATTGCTAATGGTAGAGATACTGCAGTGTCCAGACACGTACATGAGTGTCACCAGGGTAACCCTAAATGCATAAAAGCCATAGGCATTGAGGTGGTTTATCCACCTATACGTGGTGGAGACTGGGACCGCATTTTAATTAAAGCATGAGGCCCAGTGGACCTATCGTTTACAAACTATGTCTCCATCAGCTTAACTATAGTTGCTTCATTTAATCTCCCAACACTTTGATTCCTTATTATCATATTTTCGCATGTTGTATATATGCTGCACGGGTGCCGAGTTGCACACGCGCGGCTGACTATAATATATACTATATGACATAGGTGCGGCAGTTGCGCTGATTCTGTGGACTGCTGACCCCTATCCTCTGCGACCTCGATATGTGCTGATTATAAGTGTCCCTATTTGCTTGATGCCATCAGCTTAAAATGATTCCTTCATAACATCTTAAATACAATTTTTTCACTGCGGCCGCTCATCCGGTGGATCGCAATACTGACAGTTGCCGGAAACGCGTCTCGGTCACTAGGCAACCCCGTCAGCTGAACTGCGCATGTCCGGGCGCGTTCAAAACGCGGTGACGTCATCAGCGTTCACCACTAGAGTTGAGCGAACACCTGGATGTTCGGATTCGAGAAGTTCAGCCGAACTTCCCGGAAATGTTCCCGAACCCGACCCGAACTTCGTCCCGAACGCGAACCCCATTGAAGTCAATGGGGACCCGAACTTTTCGGCACTAAAAAGGCTGTAAAACAGCCCAGGAAAGAGCTAGAGGGCTGCAAAAGGCAGCAACATGTAGGTAAATCCCCTGCAAACAAATGTGGATAGGGAAATGAATTAAAATAAAAATTAAAAAAATTAAAATTAACCAATATCAATTGGACAGAGGTCCCATAGCAGAGAATCTGGCTTCACGTCAGCAGAGAATCAGTCTCTTCATGCCATAGCAAAGAATCTGGCTTCATGTCAGCAGAGAATCAGTCTCTTCATGCCATAGCAGAGAATCTGGCTTCATGTCAGTGCAGAATCAGTCTTCATGTCATAGCAGAGAATCAGGCTTCACGTCACCCACCACTGGAACAGGCCACTGTCACATATTTAGGCCCCGGCACCCAGGCAGAGGAGAGAGGTCCCGTAACAGAGAATCTGGCCTTATGTCAGCACAGAATCAGTCTTCATGTCATAGCAGAGAATCAGGCTTCACGTCACCCACCACTGGAACAGGCCACTGTCACATATTTAGGCCCAGGCAGAGGAGAGAGGTCCCGTAACAGAGAATCTGGCCTTATGTCAGCACAGAATCAGTCTTCATGTCATAGCAGAGAATCAGGCTTCACGTCACCCACCACTGGAACAGGCCACTGTCACACATTTAGGCCCCGGCACCCAGGCAGAGGAGAGGTTCATTCAACTTTGGGTTGCCCCGCAATATAATGGTAAAATGAAAATAAAAATAGTTTAGAATGAGGAAGTGCCCTGGAGTAGAATAATATATTGTTAAGGGGAGGTAGTTAATATCTGCACAAGGGATGGACAGGTCCTGTGGGATCCATGCCTGGTTCATTTTTATGAACGTCAGCTTGTCCACATTGGCTGTAGACAGGCGGCTGCGTTTGTCTGTAATGACGCCCCCTGCCGTGCTGAATACACGTTCAGACAAAACACTGGCCGCCGGGCAGGCCAGCACCTCCAAGGCATAAAAGGCTAGCTCTGGCCACGTGGACAATTTGGAGACCCAGAAGTTGAATGGGGCCGAACCATCAGTCAGTACGTGGAGGGGTGTGCACAGGTACTGTTCCACCATGTTAGTGAAATGTTGCCTCCTGCTAACACGTTCCGTATCAGGTGGTGGTGCAGTTAGCTGTGGCGTGGTGACAAAACTTTTCCACATCTCTGCCATGCTAACCCTGCCCTCAGAGGAGCTGGCCGTGACACAGCTGCGTTGGCGACCTCTTGCTCCTCCTCTGCCTTCGCCTTGGGCTTCCACTGGTTCCCCTGTGACATTTGGGAATGCTCTCAGTAGCGCGTCTACCAACGTGCGCTTGTACTTGCGCATCTTCCTATCACGCTCCAGTGTAGGAAGTAAGGTGGGCACATTGTCTTTGTACCGGGGATCCAGCAGGGTGGCAACCCAGTAGTCCGCACATGTTAAAATGTGGGCAACTCTGCTGACGTTGCGCAGGCACTACAGCATGTAGTCGCTCATGTGTGCCAGGCTGCCCAGAGGTAAGGACAAGCTGTCCTCTGTGGGAGGCGTATCGTCATCGCCCTGTGATTCCCCCCAGCCACGCACCAGTGATGGGCCCGAGCTGCTTTGGGTGCCACCCCGCTGTGAACATGCTTCATGCTTCATCCTCATCCTCCTCCACCTCCTCCTCATCCTCCTCGTCCTCCAGTAGTGGGCCCTGTCTGGCCACATTTGTACCTGGCCTCTGGTGTTGCAAAAAACCTCCCTCTGAGTCACTTCGAAGAGACTGGCCTGAAAGTGCTAAAAATGACCCCTCTTCCTCCTGGGCCACCTCCTCTTCCATCATCGCCCTAAGTGTTTTCTAAAGGAGACATAGAAGTGGTATTGTAACGCTGATAACAGCGTCATCGCCACTGGCCATGTTGGTGGAGTACTCGAAACAGCGCAACAGGGCACACAGGTCTCGCATGGAGGCCCAGTCATTGGTAGTGAAGTGGGTCTGATCCGCAGTGCGACTGACCCGTGCGTGCTGCAGCTGAAACTCCACTATGGCCTGCTGCTGCTCGCACAGTCTGTCCAGCATATGCAAGGTGGAGTTCCACCTGGTGGGCACGTCGCATATGAGCCGGTGAGCGGGAAGGCCGAAGTTACGCTGTAGCGCAGACAGGCGAGCAGCGGCAGGGTGTGAACGCCGGAAGCGCGAACAGACGGCCCGCACTTTATGCAGCAGCTCTGACATGTCGGGGTAGTTGCGAATTAACTTCTGCACCTCCAAATTCAGCACATGTGCCAGGCAAGGGATGTGCGTCAAACCGGCTAGTCCCAGAGCTGCAACGAGATTTCGCCCATTATCGCACACCACCAGGCCGGGCTTGAGGCTCACCGGCAGCAACCACTCGTCGGTCTGTTGTTCTATACCCCCCCACTACTCCTGTGCGGTGTGGGGCCTGTCCCCCAAACATATGAGTTTCAGAACGGCCTGCTGACGTTTACCCCGGGCTGTGCTGAAGTTGGTGGTGAAGGTGTGTGGCTGACTGGATGAGCAGGTGGATGAAGAGGAGGAGGAAGCTGAGTAGGAGGAGGAGGAGACAGGAGGCAAAGAATGTTGCCCTGCGATCCTTGGCGGCGGAAGGACGTGCGCCAAACAGCTCTCCGCCTGGGGCCCAGCCGCCACTACATTTACCCAGTGTGCAGTTAGGGAGATATAGCGTCCCTGGCCGTGCTTACTGGTCCACGTATCTGTGGTTAGGTGGACCTTGCCACAGATGGCGTTGGGCAGTGCACACTTGATTTTATCGGACACTTGTTTGTGCAGGGAAGGCACGGCTCTCTTGGAGAAGTAGTGCCGGCTGGGAACAACATACTGTGGGACAGCAAGCGACATGAGCTGTTTGAAGCTGTGTGTGTCCACCAGCATAAATGACAGCATTTCATAGGCCAGTAGTTTAGAAATGCTGGCATTCAGGGCCAGGGATCGAGGGTGGCTAGGTGGGAATTTACGCTTTCTCTCAAATGTTTGTGAGATGGAGAGCTGAACGCTGCCGTGTGACATGGTTGAGATGCTTGGTGACGCAGGTGGTGGTGTTGGTGGTACATCCCATGTTTGCTGGGCGGCAGGTGCCAACATTCCTCCAGAGGCGGAGGAAGAGGCCGAGGCGGCGGCAGCAGCAGAAGAGGCCGAGGCGGCGGCAGCAGCAGAAGAGGTAGCAGGGGGAGCCTGAGTGAGTTCCTTGTTTTTAAGGTGTTTACTCCACTGCAGTTCATGCTTTGCATGCAGGTGCCTGGTCATGCAGGTTGTGCTAAGGTTCAGAACGTTAATGCCTCACTTCAGGCTCTGATAACACAGCGTGCAAACCACTCGGGTCTTGTCGTCAGCACATTGTTTGAAGAAGTGCCATGCCAGGGAACTCCTTGAAGCTGCCTTTGGGGTGCTCGGTCCCAGATGGCGGCGGTCAGTAGCAGTGTGAGTCTCTTGGCGGCGAGTGTTCTGATTTTGCCCACTGCTCCCTCTTTTGCTACGCTGTTGGCTGGGTCTCACCACTGCCTCTTCCTCCGAACTGTGAA
This sequence comes from Bufo bufo, assembly GCF_905171765.1. Lineage (NCBI taxonomy): Eukaryota > Metazoa > Chordata > Amphibia > Anura > Bufonidae > Bufo > Bufo bufo. The sequence goes on along the minus strand of NC_053390.1, from coordinate 178,520,052 downwards.
AGTCAGTGGCACGACCTTCATTCCATGTGGGGTCTAGGACCTCATCGTCCCCTGCATCGTCTTCCACCCAGTCTTGATCCCTGATCTGCTGTTCAGTCTGCACACTGCAGAAAGACGCAGCAGTTGGCACCTGTGTTTCGTCATCATCAGAGACGTGCTGAGGTGGTATTCCCATGTCCTCATCATCAGGAAAAATAAGTGGTTGTGTGTTAGTGCATTCTATCTCTTCCACCCCTGGGGAAGGGCTAGGTGGATGCCCTTGGGAAACCCTGGCAGCAGAGTCTTCAAACAGCATAAGAGACTGCTGCATAACTTGAGGCTCAGACAGTTTCCCTGATATGCATGGGGGTGATGTGACAGACTGATGGGCTTGGTTTTCATGCGCCATCTGTGCGCTTTCTGCAGAAGACTGGGTAGGAGATAATGTGAACGTGCTGGATCCACTGTCGGCCACCCAATTGACTAATGCCTGTACCTGCTCAGGCCTTACTATCCTTAGAACGGCATTGGGCCCCACCAAATATTGCTGTAAATTCTGCTGGCTACTGGGACCTGAGGTAGTTGGTTCACTAGGACGTGTGACTGTGGCAGAATGGCCACGTCCTCTCCCAGCACCAGAGGGTCCACTAACACCACCACGACCATGTCCACGTCCGCGTCCCTTATTAGATGTTTTCCTCATTGTTCCCGTTCACCACAATTTTGAGAATGGCAAATTTGGGAATAGTTTTTCATCCCAGAACAAAAAGTGTGCTTTTACGGTCACTACAAATAACTTGACCAGCTAAAACAGTACAGATTTGGTTGAATAGAAATGTGAGGCCTGTTTTTTTTTGCGCTGTGTGATAGGTATAGGTTTAATCACAGAATTAGACTTGTATCTGCACGGTAGCGTGTGTGTTAGGTTTTTCTGAATGACAATATCAGCACCTTCAATGTAAGATATCCTTTTTGGGCTAGATTTCAAGTAGGCCTCATATAGCAGAAACTAGTTATTTTGAGAATGACAAATTTGGGAATAGTTTTTCAACCCAGAACAAAAAATGTGCTTTTACGGTCACTACAAATAACTTGACCAGCTAAAACAGTACAGATTTGGTTGAATAGAAATGTGAGGCCTGTTTTTTTTTGCGCTGTGTGACAGGTATAGGTTTAATCACAGAATTAGACTTGTATCTGCACGGTAGCGTGTGTGTTAAATTTTTCTGAATGACACTATCAGCACCTTCAATGTAAGATATCCTTTTTGGGCTAGATTTCAAGTAGGCCTCATATTGCAGAAACTAGTTATTTTGAGAATGGCAAATTTGGGAATAGTTTTTCAACCCAGAACAAAAAATGTGCTCCTACGGTCACTACAAATAACTTGACCAGCTAAAACAGTACAGATTTGGTTGAATAGAAATGTGACGCCTGGTTTTTTTTTTGCGCTGTGTGACAGGTATAGGTTTAATCACAGAATTAGACTTGTATCTGCACGGTAGCGTGTGTGTTAGGTTTTTCTGAAATGACACTATCAGCACCTTCAATGTAAGATATCCTTTTTGGGATAGATTTCAAGTAGGCCTCATATAGCAGAAACTAGTTATTTTGAGAATGGCAAATTTGGGAATAGTTTTTCAACCGAGAACAAAAAATGTGCTTTTACGGTCACTACAAATAACTTGACCAGCTAAAACAGTACAGATTTGATTGAATAGAAATTTGAGGCCTGTTTTTTTTTGCGCTGTGGGACAGGTATAGGTTTAATCACAGAATTAGACTTGTATCTGCACGGTAGCGTGTGTGTTAAATTTTTCTGAATGACACTATCAGCACCTTCAATGTAAAATATCCTTTTTGGGATAGATTTCAAGTAGGCCTCATATAGCAGAAACTAGTTATTTTGAGAATGACAAATTTGGGAATAGTTTTTCAACCCAGAACAAAAAATGTGCTTTTACGGTCACTACAAATAACTTGACCATCTAAAACAGTACAGATTTGGTTGAATAGAAATGTGAGGCCTGTTTTTTTTTGCACTGTGTGACAGGTATAGGTTTAATCACAGAATTAGACTTGTATCTGCATGGTAGCGTGTGTGTTAAATTTTTCTGAATGACACTATCAGCACCTTGAATGTAAGATATCCTTTTTGGGATAGATTTCAAGTAGGCCTCATATAGCAGAAACTACTTATTTTGAGAATGGCAAATTTGGGAATAGTTTTTCAACCCAGAACAAAAAATGTGCTCCTACGGTCACTACAAATAACTTGACCAGCTAAAACAGTACAGATTTGGTTGAATAGAAATGTGACGCCTGTTTTTTTTTTGCGCTGTGTGACAGGTATAGGTTTAATCACAGAATTAGACTTGTATCTGCACGGTAGCGTGTGTGTTAGGTTTTTCTGAATGACACTATCAGCACCTTCAATGTAAGATATCCTTTTTGGGATAGATTTCAAGTAGGCCTCATATAGCAGAAACTAGTTATTTTGAGAATGGCAAATTTGGGAATAGTTTTTTAACCCAGAACAAAAAATGTGCTTTTACGGTCACTACAAATAACTTGACCAGCTAAAACAGTACAGATTTGATTGAATAGAAATGTGAGGCCTGTTTTTTCTTGCGCTGTGTGACAGGTATAGGTTTAATCACAGAATTAGACTTGTATCTGCACGGTAGCGCGTGTGTTAAATTTTTCTGAATGACACTATCAGCACCTTCAATGTAAAATATCCTTTTTGGGATAGATTTCAAGTAGGCCTCATATAGCAGAAACTAGTTATTTTGAGAATGGCAAATTTGGGATTAGTTTTTCAACCCAGAACAAAAAATGTGCTTTTACGGTCACTACAAAATAACTTGACCAGCTAAAACAGTACAGATTTGGTTGAATAGAAATGTGAGGCCTGTTTTTTTTTTGCGCTATGTGACAGGTATAGGTTTAATCACAGAATTAGACTTGTATCTGCACAGTAGCGTGTGTGTTAAGTTTTTCTGAATGACACTATCAGCACCTTCAATGTAAGATATCCTTTTTGGGATAGATTTCAAGTAGGCCTCATATAGCAGAAACTAGTTATTTTGAGAATGGCAAATTTGGGAATAGTTTTTCAACCTAGAGCAAAAAGTGTGCTTTTACGGTCACTACAAATAACTTGACCAGCTAAAACAGTACAAATTTGGTTGAATAGAAATGTCAGGTCTATTTTTTAGGCGCTGGGTGACAGGCTCAACTTGCCCCTGATGTAGTATATGGCCAAAAAATAACCACACTATTGATGGTTAAATGCACTTGGGTGACACAGGCTCAGCCTGCAGCTGATGTAGGATATAGCAAAAAATAACCACACTATTGATGGTTAAATACACTTGGTGATAGCTTGTGCTGGCGCACCACAAGCCATAAAGTGGCCGCCGATCACCACAGAAAAAAGTGATCTAAAAACGCTCTGGGCAGCCTCAAAAAAGTGAGCAAGTCGATATTAGCACTTCAATGATCCACAGCTGCAGATCGATCACAGAATGAAGTCTTTTGGAGGAGTTAATCTGCCTAATCTCGCCCTAACGTCGCAGCAGCAACCTCTCCCTATGCTTGAATCAGCAGAGTGACGTGCAGCGCTACGTGACCCAAGCTTATATAGAGGCTGGGTCACATGCTGCACTGGCCAATCACAGCCATGCCAATTGTAGGCAAGGCTGTGATGGCCTCTTGGGGCAAGTAGCATGACGCTTGTTGATTGGCTGCTTTGCAGCCTTTCAAAAAGCGCCAAGAAAGCGCCGAACACCGAACCCGAACCCGGACTTTTACGAAAATGTTCGGGTTCGGGTCCGTGTCACGGACACCCCAAAATTCGGTAGGATGGCGCTCCTTTTAAAAGACCGGTGGCCTTCATGTGTAAGTCAGGCTTTTCATCGCCTGCGTATACTAGGCCCCTAGTCAGGGTGGACTGTGGCTAGTATCATATGCCACAATACCGCCCCTATCTTGCTTTTTTGAGCTGACCTTATATCCAGACTCAGCTCCAAAATTACTTGGGAACTGACAGTTTGGGGCCAGCTTATTACAGCCCATACCATTGATTCCAACTATACTTGTGCTCAGCTCCCCATGTTTCCCCTGATGAGTCCTTCTTCTGAAGGTGAAACGTGCATGTAGGGATAGATAGGAGCAGGGCTTACTAGGGCTATTTATTTGAGGGCAAGGTTCCTGACAAGGTCGCCCTTATCAGGGTGGGTGCTCTGCTGTTAGGCTGCTATATACATTTAGCTATCAGGGCCAGAGCAGTACCCCCCACTTAGGGCATAATTAGGGATATCTCCTTTTCCCTGTCATTTTGTCATCACCACGTCATTGTACCCAGGGATAGCTTTCATTTCCCATTCAGCTTCCTTCCTGGGATCGTAGAGCCTTGGAACGTTCCGGATTGTGGTAGGACAACTGGTTATCCATAGGTGCCGCCGTGCACCAACTTTTCTCCTACTACTTTTTCTATGTATTGTGTCGTATCATATATATTTTTAGGGATATCTTATATTAGTAATATGTATTAAAAGTTACATTTTAGGCTTTACATACTCCATATGATTGCCTCCTCAGGTTGTTTTGTTAAATAATAGGTGATCCAAAACGATTTTCATTAATATTCCTTAATATTTCTTACCTGAATAGAAGCCCTGTATTTAAAGGGTGTATCTCACACGGCCTGATCCACACTAGGATGCTATCAAAGAATTGGGCCCAAAATGGCTTTATTTCAAATAACTGAATAGAAAGACAGTGTGTAAAGGCGGTATCTCACAATGACATCTGCAGCAAAGTCTGCCAACAATTTATTTTTTGCCCAAACGGGTGTTTGTTTAATAACTGAATTTGACAGCAGTATATAATATAACCCTGGAATTTCACACGTGCTGATGCTGCAAGGCCAGAAAAATAGTCGAATGTGCAAAAAAGTGTGTTTTTAAAAACCCAGAAAATGATGGCTGTATTTCTAGCTTAAATTGCACACAGATAGTCTACCACTGTCTTATTATTGCTCCTTTCAGACATACTCCTACCTCATTTTCTCCCCGTCTGTAATCTTGCTTTGCAAAACAATCCTGCTTCAGCTGACATGACTAGAGCTACCATAACGATCATTCCTAAACCTGGGAAATACCCAACATCCTGTTCAAATTACCGTTCCATTTCTTTACTAAACACAGACCTGAAGCTGTTGGCCAAAATGCTGGTCAATAGGCTGCAACGGCTACTCCCTTCTTTAATCCATCCGGACCAGGTGGGATTTGTGAAGGGAAGAGAGGGGAAAGGCAATGTAATGAAAATTTTAAATGCCCTCTATTTTTCATCCCACACGGCAATCCAATTGGTCATGCTTGGCACAGCTGCTGAGAAAGCTTTTGACAGAATTGACTGGACGTATATTAGGCTTACTCTAGTTTAATATCCCAGTGCAGTTCTTGAATGCGCTTTCGTCTATGTATCATTCCTCCTCGGCGTCTGTGTCAGTGAATGGCATCTTATCTCCCTGCTTCCGTATTAGGAACGGCACTAGACAGGGCTGTCCCCTCTCTCCCCTTATTTTCGTATTGGTCACGGAGACGTTGTTGCAAGCCTTAAGACAACAAAAAGACATTGTAGGCCTTTATGTTGGGGATCGAGTGATTAAACTGGCGGCCTTTGCCGATGACCTCTTGATCCTCACGACAAACCCGAAAAAGTCCCTGCCTGCTCTCCTTTCCCTTTTGGACAACTTTGGTTCAATCCCCAACTTTAAAGTCAATCCTGCTAAAACCCAACTCGTATATAAGGGTTTCCCCCTGGCTGCCCTTAGGTCCCTCCAATCTCAATCCCCGTTCAACTGGACCACCCAACAGCTAACATACTTAGGCGTGAAGCTCTCCCTTAACACTGCAGACTTATATAAACGTAACTACTTGCCACTCTTACACTCTATCGTTGCCCAGGTGGACTCGTTGGACCTCCCGTACCTCTCCTGGTTCGGCAGAAAAAATATGGTATCTGCGCTGGTACTGCCCAGATTGATCTACCTAATGCAATCTCAGCCAATTAAGATTCCAAAATCCTTTTTCATTTCCTTCAACAGAATTATCCGTAAATTTATTTGGAGGGGAAGACATTCTCGGATCTCCTTCGACACTTTGACCAAGCCTAAACGAATGGGGAAAATTGGCCTACCGGACACAGAAATGTACATGAGAGCCATATATCTAGCTAGAGTGGTGGATTAGATCAGATCCCCCCTCACAAGGCATGGGTCTACATGGAGAATACTTTTCTTTCTTCCTCCCCTCGTGCTCTCCTTCTGTCTGGTAAGACCCTCCTCACGCAGTAAGCAGTTAACAACGCCCTCGCCCCTTCTCACTCTAAGAGATATTGATTTAGCCCCCAGTGCTCTAAAGGAGAGCTGCCCTCTCTCAATTAGACTCTCGTCTACGCCCTTATCAGAATTATTAGACAACGAAAGATGTGTTAGATCCCTGTCAGATTTCAGTGACGGTTCAAGTAACCCCATAACTCCCACTTTTCTACAGAGTTTCCTTAACTCAGAAATCCTCTTCCTCCTTAAGTCATCCCCTTTGCAGCCCCTGTCCTCCTGGTTTGACAAAACACTTAGTGCAAAACACCCTCCCAAAAGAGTAATCTCAGCTTTATATAGCCACTTAACTCCTGTATCACCCGTCAAACCAGTAATAATTGGAATTTGGGAGCGGGACTTGGGACGTTCTTTGACTCCCATGGAAATCACTACGGCCTTTTCGACCCCTCACAAAATATCTAGATGTGTATGAATCCAAGAGAATGGCTACAAAGTTTTGACGAGATGGTACAAGACTCCTGAGTCAATCTCGCTCTACTTTCCCAATAGCTCTAACTTATGCTGGAGATGTCAGACTTCTAAAGGCTCCTTTTTCCATATTTGGTGGAAGTGTCAATCCATTAATGACTGGTGGTGCACAATAGTGAAAACCTGCAACCACATATGCCAGATGACCCTTACCTGCACCCCAGATAAAACTCTCCTCAGTCTGGGACTCAGGGGTCTAAACAAATGACAGAGATCTCTCTTCCTTATTCTTTTAGCTGCAGCCAGACTTCTGGTAGCATCTTCTTGGCTCACCCTGAAGTCCCAGATGTGGCAAAGTGGGTGCAAAAAGTGGACCAGATCTACAGGTTAGAAGAACTCTCTCAGTCCGTTCACGGTCCTACTTTCTGGCCATTTGGTCCTCTTGGAAACAATATAGAGGGTTCCACTGACCCATTCCTGTATCTTTGATTACCATCATGTCTCAGACTGACTGCATAATCTAATAATCTAATATGTCCTATCTGTGGCAACGTGGCTCGCTTCTCTTAAATCATGCCATTTTTGTTTTGTATTGTTTTGTTATGGTTTTTTTTCCTTTTGTGCTCCGCAATATGCATATTTTTCCTAAACTGTCTCTTTGTAATTCAGATATCACCGATGTTGATCTATCATTGTTGTCTCATTTTGCATATGCAATGTCTGCATACCAGATGATATGTGCCTTTTATCTCTTTGGTGAATGTCTTCAAAAACAATAAAAATTGTTAAATAAAGGGGGGACAGACCCTATTCACATTTGTGAACGTATATGCTCCAATCAAATTACCTGGCTTTCCTCCCTTCTTTCGCTGGTTGAAACTCACAGAGAGGGGACCCTAATTATAGCTGGTGACTTTAACTTGGCCCTTAACCCTCTCATAGATACCTCCTCTAAGAAATCCGCTATTCCCTCAAAAGCTCTCAAACTACTGCAAACCAAACTTTTCAATCTAGGGGTACTAGACACTTGGTGCTGCCTTAATCCTAACTCACTTGACTACTCTTTTTATTCGTCAGCAAACAACTCATATAGCAGAATAGACTACATATTTATCTCGAGAGAATATCTACAACTATGCTCTACAGCCAAAATTGGTGATATGACACTCTCGGACCACTCCCCAATAATCTGTGATGTCCATCCTGCCACCAGGTTGGGTGAGAACATTAACTGGAGGTTCAATGAGTTCTTGCTGGGTGACCCTAATTACAAATCTCAAATTTCCTCCTACCTGGACGATTATTTCTCCATTAACAATACCCCAGACATATCCCCCCAGGTTCTGTGGGATGCCCACAAGGCCTATATTAGAGGTAGATTAATTGAACTCTGCTCTTTCCTTAAAAAGGAATCAGAGAAAAAGTACACGTCCTTGTTGTCAAAAATACACACACTAGAAAAAGCTCATAAGCAATCCTTACTCGCTCAGCAACTTGAGAAACTTTCTTCTCTCAGAACGGAATTAAAGAACCTTCTGAATGAGCGTTCAGCCAAGTATTTCTTGTCTGCTCAACAGAAATTCTTCGCACATGGTAACAAGGCATCAGAATTTATGATGCAGAGAATTAAACAGAGAAGAGGCTCCCACCACGTTCAGAGCATTAAATCCCCACTGGGAGACCTATTATTTAAAGCAGAAGAGATTGCCGAACAGTTCAAGCTTTTTTATGAGTCATTATACAATCTACCTACCTCTAAGCTCCAAGATCCCTCCCAGGGGAGAGAGGCCAATATTAACTCATTCCTGGACTCTTTCCAACTCCCGACTCTTACAATATCCCAACGTAACTCCCTAGTAAAAACATTCACTATCTCCGAGTTGACACTTGCCGTTAATTCCACCCCTAAGGGTAAATGCTCAGGTCCAGATGGCCTTCCTCTATCATACTACTCAGCCTTCAGAAACTCCCTCCTTCCCTTCCTACTTCCCATATGCAACCTCTCTATGCTCAACCATTCTATCTCTGCTGACATGACTAAATGACTATCATCCCCAAGGAGGGCAAAGACCCATCATCATGCTCCAGTTACCGTCCCATCTCACTACTCAATGTAGATCTCAAATTATTAGCCAAGATGCTTGCCACTAGATTACAAGGCCTTTTACCCAGCATGATCCATTCTGATCAGGTGGGATTTGTCAGGGGACGTGAGGGGAAGGACAATGCCACAAAGGTCTTAAATGCCCTATTCTATACTTCCCATAAATCCATCCCCCTGGTCCTGATTGGCACGGAAGCCGAAAAAGCATTTGACAGGGTTGACTGGTCTTATATCAAGTTGGCTCTGTCCAGATTTCAGATTCCTGAACCCTACATTAACCACCTCAGCTTTAAAAAATGACATCTATATATAAATTTTTCTCTAAATTTATTGTTCTACATGCCTTTGATAAAAATAAAATGTTTTGGTAAAAAAAAGAATGGTTTGGGTAAAAGTTATAGCGTTTACAAACTATGGTACAAAAATAAGAATTTCCGCTTTTTGAAGCAGCTCTGACTTTCTGAGCACTTGTCATGTTTCCTGAGGTTCTACAATGCCCAGACAGTAGAAAAACCCCACAAATAACCCCATTTCGCAAAGTAGACACCCTAAGATATTCGCTGATGGGCATAGTGAGTTCATAGAACTTTTTATTTTTTGTCACAAGTTAGCGGAAAATGATGATTTTTTTTTGTTCCTTACAAAGTCTCATATTCCACTAACTTGTGACAAAAAATAAAAACTTCCATGAACTCACTATGACCATCACGAAATACCTTGGGGTGTTCTTTTTCCAAAATGGGGTCACTTGTGGGGTAGTTATACTGCCCTGGCATTTTAGGGGCCCTAATGTGTGGGAAGTAGTTTGAAATCAAAATGTGTAAAAAAGGCCCTGTGAAATCCTAAAGGTGCTCTTTGGAATGTGGGCTCCTTTGCCCACCTAGGCTGCAAAAAAGTGTCACACATCTGGTATCCCCGTACTCAGGAGAAGTTGGGGAATGTGTTTTGGGGTGTCGCTTTACATATACCCATGCTGGGTGAGATAAATATCTCGGTCAAATGCCAACTTTGTATAAAAAAATGGGAAAAGTTGTCTTTTGCCGAGATATTTCTCTCACCCAGCATGGATATATTTAAAATGACACCCCAAAACACATTGCCCAACTTCTCCTGAGCACGGTGATACCACATGTGTGACACTTTTTTGCAGCCTAGGTGGGCAAAGGGGCCCACATTCCAAAGAGCACCTTTCGGATTTCACAGGGCATTTTTTACACATTTTGATTTCAAACTACTTCTCACGCATTAGGGCCCCTAAAATGCCAGGGCAGTATAACTATGACCATCACGAAATACCTTGGGGTGTCTTCTTTCGAAAATGGGGTCACTTGTGGGGTAGTTATACTGCCCTTTCATTTTAGGGGCCCTAATGTGTGAGAAGTAGTTTGAAATCAAAATGTGTAAAAAATGCCCTGTGAAATCCGAAAGGTGCTCTTTGGAATGTGGGCCCATTTGCCCACCTAGGCTGCAAAAAAGTGTCACACATCTGGTATCGCCGTACTCAGAAGAAGTAGGGCAATGTGTTTTGGGGTGTCTTTTTACATATACCCATGCTGGGTGATAGAAATATCTCGGCAAAAGATAACTTTTCCAATTTTTTTATACAAAGTTGGCATTTAAACAAGATATTTATCTCACCCAGCATGGGTATATGTAAAATGACACCCCAAAACACATTCCCCAACTTCTCCTGAGTACGGAGATACCACATGTGTGACACTTTTTTGCAGCCTAGGTGGGCAAAGGGGCCTACATTCCAAAGAGCACCTTTAGGATTTCACAGGGCATTTTTTACAAAAATGCCAGGGCAGTATAACTACCCCACAAGTGACCCCATTTTGGAAAGAAGACACCCCAAGGTATTTCGTTATGGGCATAGTGAGTTCATGGAAGTTTTTATTTTTTGTCACAAGTTAGTGGGATATGAGACTTTGTAAGAAAAAAAATAAAAAAATCATCATATTCCGCTAACTTGTGACAAAAAACTAAAAATTTTAGGAACTCGCCATGCCCCTCACGGAATACCTTGGGGTGTCTTCTTTCCAAAATGGGGTCACTTGTGGGGTAGTTATACTGCCCTGGCATTTTAGGGGCCCTAATGTGTGAGAAGTAGTTTGAAATCAAAATGTGTAAAAAATGCCCTGTGAAATCCAAAAGGTGCTCTTTGGAATGTGGGCCCATTTGCCCACCTAGGCTGCAAAAAAGTGTCACACATCTGGTATCGCCGTACTCAGAAGAAGTAGGGCAATGTGTTTTGGGGTGCTTTCTACATATACCCATGCTGGGTGAGAGAAATATCTCGGCAATAGACAACTTTTCCCATTTTTTTATACAAAGTTGGCATTTGACAAAGATATTTATCTCACCCAGCATGGGTATATGTAAAATGACACCCCAAAACACATTCCTCAACTTCTCCTGAGTACGGCGATACCACATGTGTGACACTTTTTTGCAGCCTAGATGCGCAAAGGGGCCCAAATTCCTTTTAGGAGGGCATTTTTAGACATTTGGATCCCAGACTTCTTCTCACGCTTTAGGGCCCCTAAAATGCCAGGGCAGTATAAATACCCCACATGTGACCCTATTTTGGAAAGAAGACACCCCAAGGTATTCAATGAGGGGCATGGCGAGTTCATAGAAATTATTTTTTTTTGGCACAAGTTAGTGGAAATTGATTTATTATTTTTTTTTCTCACAAAGTCTCCCTTTACGCTAACTTGGGACAAAAATTTCAATCTTTCATGGACTCAATATGCCCCTCAGCGAATACCTTGGTGTGTCTTCTTTCCAAAATGGGGTCATTTGTGGGGTGTTTGTACTGCCCTTGCATTTGAGGGTCTCAGCAATCATTACATGTATGGCCAGCATTAGGAGTTTCTGCTATTCTCCTTATATTGAGCATACAGGTAATGAGATTTTTTTTTTTTCGTTCAGCCTCTGGGCTGAAAGAAAAAATGAACGGCACAGATTTCTTCATTCGCATTGATCAATGTGGATGAAAAAATCTCTGCCAAAAAAAAAAAAGGAGGGGAAAGGCGTCTGCCAGGACATAGGAGCTCCGCCCAACATCCAAACCCACTTAGCCCGTATGCCCTGGCAAACCCGATTTCTCCATTCACATCAATCGATGTGGATGAATACATCATTGCCGGGATTTATTTATATATTTTTTTATATACAAAGTGTTTGCCAAAGCATATGAACACCGCCGCCCCCTCAGCTCATATGCCTCGGCAAACGTATCTTTTACTGCAGAGGAGAAATCTCGTTTTGTAGTGCCGCATACACCGACTTTTGTGTAATCTGACAGCAGCGCAATGCTTCTGTCAGAATGCACATCAGTGCTGCAGCTAGTCGATCGGTTGGTCCACCTGGAAGGTAAAAAAAAAAAAAACAAGGCCTCAACGCAATAAATTTATTTACTTTATAATAACATTTGAACGGAACATATAAACTTTATTTAACTTTTTGAACAGAACGTTAACTTTTTTGCTTACCGGTGATTATTTTTATTTTTATTTTTTTACCTTTATAGGACAAACCTCTCCTTCCCCATGGGACAATGTGCAAAGTGCAAATCGCCCAAAGATGTGGCGAAGTACATTATGCACTTTGTCCCAGGTGAAAGGAGAGTTTTGCAGCAGCTGTGAGTGAATGGGCTCTAATAGCCCTGTGTGCCTGTCCTGTGAGATGCAATCCCTATGCTAAGTGTACCTGTGTGTGGTACTTCCGGAAACACTCCCCTAAGCATAGAGCAGGGTGGTCAGGGCAGTCAGGACAGAAATAGTGGGTGTCACTCCTTATTCCACTCCTGCTACAGACACGACATCTTTTTCGGGGTGACGGTTGGGTTGAGGTACCAGCAACGACATTGGGGAAATATCGCTCGTGGACGGCTCACTACACTGGTGGATGGGGCCACGGAACCTCCTGGATACAGGAGGTTCTCGATGATCTCTTCCTGAAATTTGAGGAAGGATCCTGTTCTCCCAGCCTTACTGTAGAGAACAAAACTATTATATGCAGCCAATTGAATCAAATATACAGATACCTTATTATACCAGCGTCTGGTGCATGGGGAAACTAAATAAGGAGCCAACATCGGGTCATTGAGGTCCACCCCTCCCATGTGAAGGTTATAGTCGTGGACTGAGAGGGGCTTTTCAATGACACTGGTTGCCCGTTCTATTTGTATTGTCGTGTCTGCGTGAATGGAGGAGAGCATGTAAACGTTACGCTTGTCTCTCCATTTCACCGCGAGCAGTTCTTCGTTACACAAGGCAGCCCTCTCCCCCTTGCAAGACGGGTGGTAACGAGCCGTTGGGGGAAGCCCCGGCGACTAGGTCGCGCGGTGCCACAGCAGCCAATCTGTTCTAGGAACAAATGCCTGAAAAGGGGCACACTTGTGTAAAAATTGTCCACATAAAGATGGTACTTCTTGCCAAATAAGGGTGACACCAAGTCCCAGATTGTCTTCCCACTGCTCCCCAAGTAGTCAGGGCAACCGACCAGCTCCAGGGTCTGATCTTTACCCTCATAGATCCAAAATTTGTGGGTATAGCCTGTGGCCCTTTCACAGAGCTTATACAATTTGACCCCATACCGGGCGCTCTTGCTTGGGATGTATTGTTTGAAGCCAAGACGCCCGGTAAAATGTATAAGGGACTCGTCTATGCAGATGTTTTGCTCAGGGGTATACAAATCTGCAAATTTGTTGTTGAAGTGGTCTATGAGGGCCCGAATTTTGTGGAGCCGGTCCAAAGCTGGGTGGCCTCTGGGACGGGAGGTGGTGTTGTCGCTAAAGTGCAGGAAACGCAGGATGGCCTCAAATCGTGCCCTGGACATAGCAGCAGAGAACATGGGCATGTGATGAATTGGGTTTGTGGACCAATATGACCGCAATTCATGCTTTTTGGTTATACCCATGTTGAGGAGAAGGCCCAGAAAAAAATTTAATTCGGAAACTTGGACGGGTTTCCACCGGAAAGGCTGGGCATAATAGCTTCTAGGGTTGGCGGCTATAAATTGAGTGGCATACCGATTTGTTTCTGCCACGACTATGTCCAAGAGCTCCGCAGTCAAGAACAGCTCAAAAAATCCCAGTGACGAACCGATCTGAGCTGTCTCAACCCGAACTCCAGACTGGGCGGTGAAAGGGGGAACTAATGGTGCGGCTGAAGTTGGGGACTGCCAATCAGGGTTTGCCAGCACCTCAGGGGCTCTACGGGCCTGTCTGTGCGGTGGCTGCGACGGGGTAACTATTGCACGTGCCACCGTACCAGCTTCAACTGCCCTTCTGGTGCTCGCCACTTCACCATGTTGTACGGCAGTGCTGGTACTAGGTCCAGGGTGGGCTGCGCTGCTGGTGTATGCCTCACTATGTAATCCGACAGCACCAGCCCCACTCTGCTGCCCTTGAAGCGGATCCTGCGCAACCTGTGGTGTAGCAACACGGGGCCGGGTACGCCTGGTGCTATCAGGGACCTCAACCTCCTCTTCTGAACTTTGGGTCAGACTGCCACTGCTTTCTACAGGTTCATATTCTGACCCGCTGGATTCGTCAGATGAGGGTTCCCATTCCTCATCCAACTGGGTCAGAAGCCTGTAGGCCTCTTCAGAAGAATACCCCCTGTTTGACATTTGGACTACTAAATTTAGGGGGTATTCCCTGAGACTACCCAAGAAAAAAAAGCAAGCCTGCCTTACAAATGGGAGGCTAGCGAAGTACCGGAGGCCGCTGCAATTGATAAAAAAAATCAAAACTGATTTTTTTTTTTATCGCCGCAGCGCTTGTAAAGTGATTGTGCAGTGATCAAAAAATATTTTTTTTTTTGTCACTGCGGCGGGGCGGGCGTGGGTGAACGCACGTGTGGGCGACCGATCAGGCCTGATCGGGCAAACACTGCGTTTTGGGTGGAGGGCGAACTAAGATGACACTAATACTATTATAGATCTGACTGTGATCAGTTTTGATCACTTACAGATACTGCAAAAGTGTAAATGCTGATTAGCGATACGCTAATCAGCGAATCAGTGACTGCAGTGCGGTGGGCTGGGCGCTAAACGATCGCTAACTACCTAAACTATCCTAAAACTTAACAGTCAATACCAGTGGGAAAAAAATGTGACAGTTTACACTGATCACTTTTTTCCCTTTCACTAGGTGATTGACAGGGGCGATCAAGGGGTGATCAAGGGGTTAATTGGGGTGATGGAGGGTGATCTGGGGGCTAAGTGTAGTGTTGGGTGTACTCACTGTGATGTCTGCTCCTCTGCTGGAACCAACCGACCAAAAGGACCAGCAGAGGAGCAGAGAAGCCATTTAACACCTTATATTTATAAATATAAGGTGTTATATGGCTTGTGATTACATTTTTTTAAAAATCAGCAGCCTGCCAGCGACGATCATTGTCTGGCAGGCTGATGATGTAATACCCCTCTAACTTTTGCCGGCCCGCGATGCGCATGCGCGTGCCGGCTTTGAGCGTAATATCGCATCTCGCAAGATGACGCGCCGATGCGTGACTCTGCCTGAGACTGCCGCCTCCGGAACGCGATCCTGCATTAGGCGGTCCGGAGGCGGTTAATGCAGTGTTCTCTATGTACTCCTACTCTTCGGCGTCCGTGTCAGTCAATGGAATCTTATCTTCCCCTTTCCCAATCAGGAACGGAATGAGACAGGGGTGCCCCCTTTCCCCCCTTCTCTTTGTCCTTGTGATGGAGACTCTTTTACAAGCTCTCATACAGGAGAATGAAATCAGAGGTCTATTTGTGGAGGGTTCTGAGTTCAAGCTTGCTGCCTTTGTAGATGACTTACTCATCCTCACAACAAACCCCTGTAAATCTATGAATATCATCCTCTCAATACCTAGCCACTTTGGTTCCCTATCCAATTTTAAAGTTAATCCCTCCAAATCCCAGGTGCTTCATATTGGCCTCTCACCCCCAATCCTCTCCCCATTTAACTGGCACACCCAACAACTGACATACCTTGGGGTGAAGCTTACCCCGTACCTGTTAGATTTATTTAAGCTAAACTACCAACCCCTGTTGCTCTCAATAGCCACCCAGCTGGACTCATTGGACTTTCTATACCTATCCTGATTTGGGAGGAAGAACATCCTCATGTCTCTAGTAATCCCAAGACTAACTTACCTGATGCAAGTACTCCCTATTGAGATCCCCAAAACTTATTTTGTCTCCCTAAATAAGCTGATTCGCAGATATGTATGGCAGGGGAAAAGCCCGCATATCTCATTTGACACGCTTAATAAGTCTAGAGCCCAGGTAGGTATTGGTCTGCCTGACCCTGAAACTTACATGAAAGCTATCCAACTTTCCAGGGCGTTGGATTGGATTAGAAACCCCACTCATAAAACATGGCTTACCCTGGAGAATGCTTTCTTGCACACTCCTGCCCAGGCCCTTCTGCTGGCTGACAGATCACCTCCGACACCCAGCACTATTCCTAACTCCATGATTCGCAACACATTAAAGGTTTGGAGGTGGTTCTCGGCCAGCGGTGTGGCTTTGGCGCTACCATCCGCCCTCCTACTTTTAAAATATGTTTTAGCTCTAGCTCCTAAAGAATTAAGGGAACGCTGTCCTATCCCCTTAAGGTCTTCCAGGCTCCCCATTTCTGATATTTTAGATCAGGACGGATGTATACTTCCCGATTCTGAACTTCACAAGAAGCTTGGTTTACCCACTCAAAACTATATGCTCATGCATTTTCTTAAGTCGGAAGCACTCCTCCTTATAAAAAATACTCCCCCTCCGAGAGAGGCTAACTGGTTTGAGAGGCTAATAGGCAACCTGCTTCCTCCTCCCAAAATAATATCAACAATATATACGTCTCTTAAGACATCTCCTTCTAGTGCTAAACCTGCTGCAATTGGTCTTTGGGAGAGGGATTTAAAGCGGACCCTGTCGACCTCTGAAACTGCAAAGATATTGATTACCCCACACAAGATCTCTAGATGCATTTGCATTCAAGAAAACAGTTAC
Organism: Bufo bufo; assembly: GCF_905171765.1. Lineage (NCBI taxonomy): Eukaryota > Metazoa > Chordata > Amphibia > Anura > Bufonidae > Bufo > Bufo bufo. The sequence continues at coordinate 178,503,142 of NC_053390.1, read as the reverse complement.
AAAATCCTATTATGTTGGTATAGGACCCCAGACAAGACTTGTCTTTATACAGTTGCAAGAAAAAGTATGTGAACCTTTTGGAATGATATGGATTTCTGCACAAATTGATCATAAAATGTGATCTGATCTTCATCTAAGTCACAACAATAGACAATCACAGTCTGCTTAAACTAATAACACACAAAGAATTAAATGTTACCATGTTTTTTTTTAACACACCATGTAAACATTCACAGTGCAGGTGGAAAAAGTATGTGAACCCTTGGATTTAATAACTGGTTGAACCTCCTTTGGCAGCAATAACTTCAACCAAACGTTTCCTGTAGTTGCAGATCAGACGTGCACATCGGTCAGGAGTAATTCTTGACCATTCCTCTTTACAGAACTGTTTCAGTTCAGCAATATTCTTGGGATGTCTGGTGTGAATCACTTTCTTGAGGTCATGCCACAACATCTCAATCGGGTTGAGGTAAGGACTCTGACTGGGCCACTCCAGAAGGCGTATTTTCTTCTGTTTAAGCCATTCTGTTGTTGATTTACTTCTATGCTTTGGGTCGTTGTCCTGTTGCAACACTCATCTTCCGTTGAGCTTCCGCTGGTGGACAGATGGCCTTAAGTTCTCCTGAAAAATGTCTTGATAAACCTGGGAATTCATTTTCCCTTTGATGATAGCAATTCGTCCAGGCCCTGATGCAGCAAAGCAGCCCCAAACCATGATGCCCCCACCACCATACTTCACAGTTGGGATGAGGTTTTGATGTAGGTGTGCTGTGCCTCTTATTCTCCACACATAGTGTTGTGTGTTTGTTCCAAACAACTCAACTTTGGTTTCATCTGTCCACAGAATATTTTGCCAGTACTGCTGTGGAACATCCAGGTGCTCTTGTGCAAACAGTAAACGTCAGCAATGTTTTTTTTGGACAGCAGTCACTTCCTCTGTGGTATCCTCTCATGAAATCCATTCTTGTTTAGTGTTTTACGTATCGTAGATTCGCTAACAGGGATGTTAGCATATGCCAGAGACTTTTGTAAGTCTTTAGCTGACACTCTAGGATTCTTCTTCACCTCATTGAGCAGTCTGCGCTGTGCTCTTGCAGTCATCTTTACAGGACGGCCACTCCTAGGGGGAGTAGCAGCAGTGCTGAACTTTCTCCATTTATAGACAATTTGTCTTACCGTGAACAGCAAGGCTTTTGGAGATACTTTTATAACCCTTTCCAGCTTTATGCAAGTCAACAATTCTTAATCATAGGTCTTCTGAGAGCTCTTTTGTGCGAGGCATCATTCACATCAGGCAATGCTTCTTGTAAAAAGCAAACCCAGAACTGGTGTGTGTTTTTTATAGGGCAGAGCAACTGTAACCAACACCTCCAATCTTATCTCATTGATTGGACTCCAGTTGGCTGACACCTCACTCCAATTAGCTCTTGGAGATGTCATTAGTCTAGGGGTTCACATACTTTTTCCACCTGCACTGTGAATGTTTACATGGTGTGTTCAATAAAAATATGGTAACATTTAATTCTTTGTGTTATTAGTTTAAGCAGACTGTGATTTTCTATTGTTGTGACTTAGATGAAGCTCAGATCACATTTTATGACCAATTTGTGCAGAAATCCATATAATTCCAAAGGGTTCACATACTTTTTCTTGCAACTGTAAATCTGGATCTCCAGACGTCTGTTGGAGATGCCATTAGAAAAAAGGTACTTACCTCCACATCTGGTGGTCTTGTGACCCAATCAAGGCCTGGTAGTCGGAAATAATTAAAATCAGCAACCAGATTTGCAAGACCTCCTTTCCCTCCACCCCAGAACTGGCTTTGCTTACTCTAGGGGTGGGAGGAGTAAACCCACATAAAGCCTCTCTCCTCTCTCTACTATTAGCAGCGGCCAGAATGCTTTTGCCTTCCCATTGGCTCTCTTCTGAAACCCCAAATGTAGATCACTGGGTTAACAAAGTTGACCAGATCTATAGATTTGAGGAAATTTCCCACTGGGAGCTAAGATCTAGATCTACTTTCCTTCAGATATGGCCCCCTAGGAGAAGTTATAGGGATTTCTCATTATCCCCTTATCTAATTCACTCCGCCTCGCTTGTGCAACAAGATTCATGCTTTAGCATTAGTCTTACTCTAAATGCTACAATTAATACTATATTCCCATGTCTAACTGTTGTTATGGTTATGTTATTGACTGTACAAGCTGTTTTGCCTACTCACTCCGGTCTATACCGGTCAAGATATATGTCTGCCACTTTCACCTGTAACTATGATTTTTATGGTCTTTACCACCAGCTCAGGGGGACTGCTATGGGGAGCCCCTGAGCACCCTCATATGCTAATCTCCTCCTGTGCTGGTGGGAGGTTGTCTTTGTATTTCCAGACTGTCCAACATGGTGGATGGAGAAAATAGTGTTTTGGACTTGATACATCGATGATGTATTTTTGGTATGGAAAGGGAGTCTTAATGAACTGAAACAATTCATTGATAATCTGAATGATAATAACATCGGCCTCTCCTTTACCTATGAGAATAGTTTCGATAAAATCGCCTTCTTAATTGAAGTAACTAGAAAAATGGATAAACTGACCACTAATGTGTATAGGAAACCTACGGCCATTAACAGTCTACTGCATTGGTCTAGCTGTCATCCGTATGCCCTTTAAAAAGGGATACCTAAGGGTCAATTTCTAAGAGTAAGGAGGAACTGTTCTGACATGGAGGGATATTATCGGGAGTCATCTAGTCACCGTGAGAGGTTCAGAGAAAGAGGATATCTTTATCCAGTGCTGAGAGAGGCATTTAAGTATGCCAGGTACCAGGATAGTAATGAGCTTCTAAATCGTAAAAGTAGAATGAAAGACCAAGAAAATACTATTTATATTATTTCTACATATGATACAGCTAATAAGGAGGTTAGAAATATCCTGAAAGAGTTATGGCCGATTCTTAGAATGGATCCTGATCTTTCTGACGTGGTCCCTCCCTGGCCAAACATCACCTTCTGTAAGGGGAGGAACTTACGTGACCACCTTGTACATAGCCATTACATTAGCCCTAAACGAGAAGGCACATGGCTCGATCACAAACCTTTGGGAATCTATAAATGTGGCAGATGTAAAGCCTGTAGATTTATTACAAATACGAAGACAAACACTTTCTCGGCCACCGGCCGGAAATACATTATTAGCGACTTTATCAATTGTAGAACTAAAGGGGTCATCTATTTGTGTCAATGCATTTGTCCGAGGGATTACATTGGGAAAACATATAGAGAATTACGAAGCCAGATATGTGAACATATTAATGACATTATCAAAAAGAAGGACACCCCTGTGTCAAATCATGTAGTGGAGGCCCATGGTGGAAACCCAGACGCCGTTAGGTTCTCGACATTGGAGGTGGTGCATGAGTCCCAGAGAAGAGGGGACTGGGATCGGAGGATTCTCCAAGAAGAATCTGAATGGATTTATCGATTGCAAACCCAGTCCCCTCTTGGACTCAATGAGAGATTTGACCTTCTCATGTTTTTTGTAGATAGTTTATCCCTGGTGTATGTGGGAAGGAACAGAAACGTTCTTCCCCTTCTATTTCAGATAATTTCATTACATACCATGTAGGTGATAAGACTAGCCCTATGTATCGACACGTGAAGTGTCATTGAAAATTATTTCCTATATGATGGTAAATGTGGTTGCCCCGAACAACTAAGGGCCTCCTCTCATTTAGAGTATTAACTTCTGGTTCATTTATTATTGTACTTGATTATTGTTGCACTCTAATTAGGATCATTTATATACAAAATAGTCCTCTATTTGGTCCTCTATGTAGATATGGCCCACACTAAAAAGGATCATTTATACATAAAATGGTCCTCTGTTTAGATTTAGTCTAATCACCTTTTTCAAATGTGACCTTTTACGGCTATAAACTTTGGTTTGGCGTTATAATTCTACGTCCTTGCATGTTGTCTTTTTGCATAATTACATGAGCATATGTGCTCTCCCTGGGACAGGAAGTGACATTTCTTGATGGAGCGCATCTGCGTTTCATAGATCGGAACTGATCGTGTAGAACGCATTTGTGTTCCACGGACCGAATATCCGGTATAATGAGAGTGCATTTGGAGTGTGGCGTGCGCTCCATTCACAGGAAGTGCTTTGTGGACGGCGTACGCTTACTCCCTATATATAGGGAGCAAAATAAACATGGGGTTGCATACCTATACTAATATCAACAACTGCATCAGCCGGATCACCACCTGCATCTTGCCTTTCGGACATGTGAGTGGTCTTTTTGACCACGAGGTTATATCAGATGAAATATCTTTTTCTCTGGGAATGGGATAGTTGATATAATATTGCACAGCATCCAAAGCACATATATATCCCTTCTCAGCAATAGCTGTGTGAATAGATGTGTTATGTCCATATGTTCAATTATCGATGGCCACTTTTGAGTGGCATTGAGCATTTTATCTATATGTTTATGAATTGAGGGCCACTGTTGAGTGGTATGGTTTTTGAATAGTCACTCCTTAACGGTCACAGTTGGTAAATTAAAGGTATCTACATTGAACTATCCACAGACGATCTTGAAGTATTGTTTGATAGATAACTAATTATGTGGACCTATGATGTTTATTTGAAAACTATTTAGGTTAACCGATTGGTGCATCAATAATCATGCCGAATTGTGGGTGTTCTTGTGGGTTGAGGCATTAGTTAGGGTCCGTACAGGGACAACTTTTCCCCGCGCGCATCCCTGACTCTCTCTCTCCCCCCTTTGGAATAGTATCATTTTGATTGACAGATTAGTATAAGGTTTCATATATATTATTTGCTTTATACGGTAGGACCTGGAAGTGTTTATTTTATCCATAAAGTAGTACTAAAGGTTACGTTTTCTCCTGTGATTCAGATGCAGGTATATTGCACCCCTCACTCAGTATTTTGTAGAAGCAGGTATATTGCACCCCTCAATCAGTATTTTGAGGAAACAGGTATATAGAACATCTTAATCAATATTTGGTAGAAATAACAATAATCAGGGGGAGAAAAACAGAACTGGATCGCACATCCACAATGCTATGCTTTCATCTAATTAAACTCGCTTCTTAGCGCTATATGAAAGTGTACAGCCCCCCATACTGCATGCTGTACAAGAGGCATTAGTGTACATTTTAATCAAAAGGCATAAGCCCACCACGCCAAGGTTGCCTCTTTGAGTGGGACCTACTCTGACAAAAAGCCGCAGCGACAATGCGGTGACAAAGCGGCACTGCCCTAGTAGGCGGCGGGACCCAGGAGTCAAACAGCACCTCTGCTGTCTGACAATGCCACCCATGGCACTGGGTCCCACCAACCCACCAGCACAGCGCCACAAAAACATGGGGGGCTGTGCACATTAATATAGCGCTGAGAAGCGAGTTTAAGTAGATCAAAGCGTAGCATTGTAGATGTGCGATCCAGTTCTGTTTTCTCCCCCTGATAATTATTTGAATCTTCCTTCTTTATTACTGGCATCAGCACTCCTCCCATTCGGCACAGGTGGTTTTAATCACAGAAGTCTGCATATAAGTGGTCATTGACCTGTAGCTCCTAATAGCAATGGACATGTTGTGTTAGACAACTGTTCACATGGTGCAGTACTGCGTGGTGGCCTTTGTTTTTGTGGCGCTGTGCTTGTGGGTTGGTGGGACCCAGTGCCAGGGGTGGCATTGTCAGACAGCAGAGGTGCTGTTTGACTCCTGGGTCCCGCCGCCTACTAGGGCAGTGCCGCTTTGTCACCGCGTTGTCGATGTGCCTCTTTGTCAGAGTAGGTCCCACTCAAAGAGGCGACCTTGGCGTTGTGAGTGGGCTTATGCCTTTTGATCAAAATGTACACTGATGCCTCTTGTACAGCATGAAGTATGGGGGCCTGTGCACGTTAATATAGCGCTGAGAAGCAAGTTTAATTAGATCAAAGCATAGCATTGTAGATGTGTGATCCAGTTCTGTTTTCTCCCCCTGATAATATTTGGTAGAAGCAGGTATATCGCACCCCTTAGTCACAATTGCTTGTCTGTTCTCAGATCTCCCATAGAAGTGAATGGAGCATGCTGGGAGTTGTAGTTTCACAACAGCTGGAGTGCCAATGGTAGTTGATCCCTGGTCTAGAGTTTTACATAATGATCACCCCTCTTTTCCATTCGCCACATAAGAAGTAGATAGTAGGGGGGATCGAGTTACGGTTTTTGCATTGAGGTCCAAGACTTTCAGAATACGCCTTTGTCTTTGGTTTTCTTTGCAGTTCCTGTACTTATACATTTAGATTTTCACAGGTCTAAAAGGCAAAAAGCTATCAGCTGAACAAGTGAAAGCATCTATGTTTATAAAAAGCATCTCAAAAATGCCTTTAATATACTTCTCCATGTTTTAGAGAAAGTTGCCGAAAAGTGAATATGTCTCAATAAATGTAATATGTTTGCATGGAACATGAGTTAGCGAAGTTATTCTGCTTACCATACATTCAGTGCAGTATCACAGTCATTATGAACTAGTTTACTATTTCCTCTTTTACTTTACTTTGAGAAAAGTTCTCTCATTTTTGTTTACAGGCTTTCTTTTAATATAAACATCACCGTTTCCCCGTGCACAATCATTTCTCATGATTGCTTTCTGAATAATTCATTAAAAATGATGAACAGCCAAGATGCTAATTTCTATTTAAAATGCTATTAGTTTTTTTGTTTTTTAGCATGTATGTGTGTCTGATAATGAATGTGAGGAAAACAGTGAAAGCTTAATTACATCAATTTAAGGTTCCTTGTTTTCAAACAATCTCTTTATTTAAAACTAGGTTTTTATGCCACGTCTTTTATGCTTTTATGATCCGTTTTTTTTTGGACACACTAATAAACACATTGGCATGCTTCCTTACCAACTGATGAGCTTTCAAAAGATGGTTAGTGATTTTATCTGTTGAAAATACATCAGCTGGTAATGCAGCAGTAAAACCCAACTCCAGTGGCTCCAAAAAACACATCAAAACTACAACCTAAAAACCCAGCCTAAAGCTTTTGCATATACAGTGTATACTAGTAAGCCATATCATGAAGTATATAATACTACATGAGGGGACTATAGAGAGGATATTCCAAAAGTAAACATGAGATCTTTTAAAGATTATTTAATTTACTGCCTACAGAGCACAAATAAACAATTATCCAGTATATGCAACCAGTATGTTTTCTGAAATCTATTCATAATAAGGAGCGTGCCAAAATATAGCAATGTCTTCTTTAAGTCTTTGTAGCTAGTGAGTGGGGCAGTTGGGAATCTGGCCATTGTTCTCTCTAAGGCTAGTTTCACATCTGGGTTTTTGCTGGATCCGTCATGGATCAGAAAAAACACTTCCGTCATGAGAATACAACCGTCTGCCTCCGTTATGAACGGATCCGTTTGTATTATCTCTAAAACAGCCATGACGGATCCGTCACTAAAAGTATTGTAAATCAATGGGGGACAGATTTGTTTCTTTTGTGTCAGATAAAACGGATCTGTCACCACTGACTTACATTGTGAGTCATGACGGATCCGTCTTGCTCAGTATCCCAGAATGCACTCAAAAATAGAGATGGCCTTGCGGTTCGCCTGGCGGTCGTTTCGCGGCGAACTTTGCGTGTTCGCGATTCGCCGAACATGCGAACATATGGAGATATTTGCGCCCACCAAATTATTTTACATTGTGAAGAACTTTGACCCATGACACATCCATCAGGTGGTACAGGACAGCCAATTGAGACGTTTCAGCACATGGACATACCCCCTACATCATAAATAATCACCTGGAAGTCAGGGGCCTAGGGGCTATGGGCTTACTAGGGCCATTTTTATATAGGGTAAGGTTCCGGACGGGGTCGCTCTTATCAGGGCGGGTGGTCTGTGATTAGGCTATCAGGGCCAAAATAGCACCCCCCTGTAGGGCAATATCAGGGACAGTTCTTTGCCCACCCTGTCCTTCAATACCACATCATCATCTAGCCCAGGGATGGATGTTTTTTTTGCTTTCCCTGCTGGATTCATCGATGTGCACTGGAACCCCCCGGATTGTGGTAGGACATATGGTTTCTGATTTGGTGCCGCCGAGCACTTGTTATTGCCTACCACATCTATGCTTTTTACTTAACTTTAATAATTTCATTTATTTTCATTTTGAGGGATATCTTTTCCATTCACACGTCCGCAAAATGGGTCCGCAGCCCCATTAATTTTCAATAGGGCCAGAATGTGCTGTCCGTAATCGCATTTGCTGATCCGCATCCGCATTTGCAGATCCGCATTTCTGCTTCCGTTTCCGCAAAAAAATAGAACATGTCCTATTCTTGTCCGCAATTGCAGACAAGATTAGGCATTTTCTATTTATAGTGCCGGCGATGTGCGGTCCGCAAATTGCGGAATGCACATAGCCGATGTCCGTGTTTTGCGGATCCGCAAAACACTTACGTACGTGTGAATGGACCCTCATAGTAACATTATTAAAGGTTACGTTTTATCTTCATGTATATTCTAATGGATTGCCTAACTTGTACAATGCTATAATATACGTTCTATGTTAGAAAGTATATTATAGTGCATTTGTATTGTGCGGCAGTTGTGTGCGGTTCTGCTGCGATACTGCAGGTATATAGAGGGACAAGCATTATTGGAAGAAATAATTTCTACTGGTGTGATATACCAGTCCCCCCCAAAAAAAAACTGATTGAAACGGGGTGTTATATACCAATATACTTTCTTTATAGTGCAATTGGGTACTGTATAGTGCATTTGCGCATGCGCGTACCCGAAAATGATATTGCCGATATTTCGCATTGAAAAAAATAATGAATAGAGATCGCAAATACATCGGGTATGTCACTGTCCATGTTGTGGGACTGTTTGTGCACTTCTAGTAATTATTTCTTTGCTGCAAATATGAGCTGAAGGTTTTTCAAGTTCGCCTGCCATCAAAATGAATGGAACCCGACATTTGACCGCGTTCGCACGATTGCGTTTGTGCACCGTCCCGGCAGATGTTCGTCCATCACTACTCAAAAACGCTGTTTGCAGTGCCTTTGTGTGCGTCATGGGAATGCAATGAAAAGGAATGGAATGCATTCTGTTGCACTCGTTTCCCTTCAGTTCAGTTTTGTCCCCATTGTCAATGAATGGGGACAAAACTGAAGCGTTTTCCCCCTTATTGAAATCCTATAAAGGATATCAATAGCGGAAAGGGAAAGCGCAGGTGTGAAAGTAGCCTAAACCAGCCAATAAAAAACAGGGTCAAATAAATATTGTTGTATAATGCCAAATAGGTTCATGCTAACATCAATGCAGACTAGGGCAATGTAAGGGCTAATGCCTGTATCTCTAATGTCCTATAGGAGACAAAGGATTGTTGTCAAGATCCCTGGTGGTCTAGGGCAGTAAATGGGTAATTGTTTGCATCCCATGCCCAGTCTAGGACAGAGAAGAGGTTAATGTCAGTTTCCTTGGAGGTCTAGGATAGAAGAAAGGCTAATACCAAATTCCCTTTTGGTCTACTGCAAAGAAGGGGTCAATGCTAGCATCCTTAGTTGTCTAGGGCAGTGTAGGAGTTAATATCCAGGCTCTAGCAATGCCCTGAATACTGATTGTTCATCTTCCTGTTTATTCCATACACTGGTCATAAAGGTGAGAGCAAGAAGACGATAGCGAGGTTGTGCAGCTCTAACTGTACAGCCACATAATTCTCTCAGGCAGAGCATTTCAGGAAAATTTAGATATTCAGATTAAAGGAAGCAGAGCGTGTAGGCTTGTATGCTATTATATCATACCTATGTGTTGTTCACCAGAGGTAATACTTTTAGGAGAGAATACCTTTGCTATTAATTACATCATTAAAATAGCTGAAAACATAGCGATTTGTTCAAAAATTGCCAACATATAGCTATGCTCTTGGAGTAAATTGCCACATCTATCCATCCACTCCAAAATATCATCTGGGCAATTGTTTAAGAATGGTCCCCACAGGGAACTCATGTGGAAGGAATATAATAAAAAAAGTTGCCAGCAGTGTAAATAAATATTGTAAGATGGAAGACCTCACAAATAACCTTCTCACAAAGTAATTCAATTCATTGATTTGTAGCTTGGCCTCCACTCATTCAGGGATTGAAAATATATAAAGTTATCACTACACTTTGTGCATGTCTGCAATTCAGAGTGGATGTGACGTAAGTTTGGATGCATTTGTCAAATTCTCATGAGCTGATATAGAAAAAAAAACATTCTCTGCTTCCTGAATAAGTCAAAATAGCAATCTATTGAACGCGTCTGGAGAACAAAAGTACAAAGCTTTACTCTGTTCACATTACGTTTGGCCCATACAAGGACATATAGGCTTGTAGAATGCATATACAGTAATGCAACATGCCCATGGTTTTCACATGGTGTCACTCTGATGAACCACCTTGGAAATTTCTATAATCTTCCTGAGCTTGTTCTTATTCATTGATTAATAATGAATACTAGAAGAAGGACCCGGCTTCGTACAGGTATATTTCATCTATTTCATTTAATGTTTGTGTGTGTCGATATTGACAGTATCCACTATAACAGTGACATCTACAGTACCTCGACCCTTAACAGTGACCTCCACAGCCACGCACTCCTTAACACTGACCCCCCCCCCACAGTGCCCCGCCTCCTTAAATAGGGACCCCCACAGCAGCCCACCCCTTTAACTATGACCTTCACAGCAGCCTGCCCCTTTAACCCCTTAGTGACCACCCATACGTGTTTTTACGGCGGTCACTAAGGGGCCTTAGGCTGGGCCGCCGCGTTTTTACGGCGGCCCAGTTTAAGCGCCGCGCGGCTCCCCAGTGCAGCGGGGAGCGTGGACCTGGCTCTCACATGAGAGCCGGGTCCCTGCTCTAACAGCCCGGAACGGCAGGAGTGCCGATCCGGGCTGTTTAACCCTTTACATGCCGGGCGCAATGGTGCCCGCTGCATGTAAAGTGGTGACAGAGGGAGCGGACTCCGTCTGTCTCCCATCAGCACCCCGAAAATGCGATCGCGGGGTGCTGATGTGCTGGGAAGCTTACCTTGCTTCCGATGAGGGCCCGAGCCTGTCTTCAGTTACTTCCAGCAGGCTGTGCCTCTCTGGCGCAGCCTGCTGGTCAATGTTCGAATAGCATTGCTATTGAAATGCAATGCATTATAGAGATAATGCATTACATTTTAAAAGCAATCAAAATACTGTATATTATAGTCCCCTTAAGGTAAAAAAAATAGAAAAAAAATACACATTTATTAAATAAAAAAAATTCCATAAAATAAAAAAATATGCCTTTTTTTCCATTGAAAATACGCTTTTCAATGAAAAAAATTGCAAAAAGAAAATATCCCCCATATGTTTGGTATTGCCGCGTCCGTAACGACCGGGACTACATAAATATTACATAAATTATCCCCTATGGTCAACGCCGTAAAAAATAAAAAATAAAAAAAGACAGAATTTCGAATTTATTCTTAGTTTCCACCGAAAAAAAACGTAATAACAAGCGATCAAAAAGCGGCATTTACTCCAAAATCATACCCATGAAAAATACAAGTTGTCTTTCAAAAATCAAGCCCTCACACAATTCCATATAAAAAAATAAAAAAAAGTTATGGGTCTTGTGAAGTGGCAATGCAAAAGAATTTTTTGGGTTAATAAAAGGTGTTTTATTGAAAAAAAAGTTGTAAAATGTAAACAAAATTATAAGTATTTAGTATCACTGTAATCGTACTGACCCAGAGAATAAAGATATTATGTTATTTGTACCGAAAAATGAACGCCAAAAAATGTATAATGTAAAAACGCAGTGGCAGTATTGCTATTTTTCCCCATCTCCCTCCCAGAAAGAGTTAATAAAAGTTAATCAGAAAGTTATGTGTACCCCAAAATGGCGCCATTAAAAACTACAACTTGTCCCGTAAAAAACAAGCCCTCATAAAGCTATATAGATGAAAAAATAAAAAAGTTATAGCTCTTGGAACGAGACCATAAAAAAAGGAAGAAAAACGCTTGGTCATAAAGGCCCAAACAGGCTTGGTCACTAAGGGGTTAACAGTTAGTTCCACAGTACCCCATCTTGTTAAGGCCTCTTTCACACGAGTGTGTCCGGATAAGGTCCGGATGCGTTGTGGCAAACCCGCGCGAGTAGGTACCCAATTGCAGTCAGTTTTGACTGCGATTGCGTTCCGTTGTTCAGTTTTTATCGCGCGTGTGTAATGCGTTTTGCACGGGCATGATAAAAAACTGACTGTGGTACCCAGACCCGAACTTCTTCACAGAAGTTCAGGTTTGGGTTCAAGGTTGTGTAGATTGTATTATTTCCCCTTATAATATGGTTATAAGGGAAAATAATAGCATTCTGAATACAGAATGCATAGTAAAATAGGGCTGGAGGGGTTAAAAAACAAACAAAAAACATTAACTCACCTTAATCCACTTGTTCGCGCAGCCGGCATCTCTTCTGTCTTCTTCTTTGAGGAATAGGACCTTTGGTGACGTCACTACGCTCATCACATGGTTCGTCACATGATCCATCACCATGGATTTTACGTAGCATTTTGTATTTAGAATGCTATTATTTTCCTTTATAACCATGCTATAAGGGAAAATAATAATGATTGGGTCCCCATCCCGATCGTCTCTTAGCAACCGCGCGTGAAAATCGCACCGCATCCGCACTTGCTTGCGGATGCTTGCGATTTTCACGCAGCCCCATTCACTTCTATGGTGCCTGCGTTGCGTGAAAAACGCACAAAATAGAGCTTGCTGCGATTTTCATGCAACGCACATGTGATGCGTGAAAATCACCGCTCATGTGCACAGCCCCATAGAAATGAATGGGTCCGGATTCAGTGCGGGTGCAATGCGTTCACTTCACGCATTGCACCCGCGTGGAAAACTCGCCCGTGTGAAAGGGGCCTAACAGTGATTTCCACAATATCCTACCCCCTTAACAGTGATCTCCACAGAGCTCCATTCCCTTAAATTGGGACCTCAGCAACACCCTGCCCCCTTAACAGTGACCTCTACAGCACCCCGTCCCTTAACACTGACCTCTATAGCGGACTGTCCCCTTAACTGTGACCTCCACAGCCCCTTTAACAGTAACCTCCACAGTACCCCATCTCCTTAAGGGCTCATGCCAACGACTGTTGCCCCGCCTGACCTCAGGCACCTTTTCAGGTACCAACAAGGAACTGCAGGGCCCCTATCCAATCTTACTGGACAGCTTTACACACTGCCACTTCTTACAGCCTCCTCCAGGATAGGTCCGTCAACCTTTTCTCCACCAGAACCAGAGGCCTCCAGACACAGGGACTGGACAAGCCAGTCAGCGAGCTCTAGATTTCCTGCTTGGCTCAGGGGGAGCAGGGTCAGACCCTTCCTAGATTCAGCTTATATCAGCCATTCACACATTCGGAAATAAAACATTCACTAGAACACGGTACAGGCACCACGTTCACACACCACACTGCAGAACAGCGAGCAGAGCTCAGGAGACAGGCAGTAGCACAATGGGTTACTTACCACGGTCTTCCTGGGTCCTGGTCTCCGTATCGGGGTCTGCAGCTAGGAGCGTTGTTGTGGTGCCCGCAATTCTCCACCAGAAAATGTTGTGGCAGACCAAGGGTCAGTCACATGATGATCGTTGCCACGTGTTCAGGTGAATGACGTCGACGGAGGAAAATGTCAGAGATCAGAGTATAGTTCAAAATTCTGCCAGGATCCCAAATTGGGACTGTCCTAGGCCCTTTTTTTATACCCCTTCCAAGGGTGTAACCTCTTAAAATATTGACATGATTGGTTTACAAATATTTAAACAATAACTTCTGATTGGTTAGTATTCTGTGAGCTTTCTATTTTCTAACGGGTTAATTGCTGAGACCATGCTTCTTTAGCAAGAAATGCATATTTGGTTATTAGTATGTACATACACTTATCTTCTCTTAACACACACGGCTAAAGGCTACTTTCACACCTGCGTTAGGTGCGGATCCGTCTGGTATCTGCACAGACGGATCCGCACCTATAATGCAAACGCTTGTATCCGTTCAGAACGGATCCGATTGCATTACTCTTTCAAAAAAAAGTCTAAGTCAAACGGATCCGTCCTGATTTACATTGAAAGTCAATGGGGGACGGATCCGTTTTTCAATTGCACAATATTGTGTCAGTGAAAACGGATCCGTCCCCATTGATTTACATTGTAAGTCAGGACGGATCCGTTTGGCTCCGCATCGCCAGGCGGACACCAAAACGCTGCAAGCAGCGTTTTGGTGTCCGCATCCAGAGCGTAATGGAGGCGGAACGGAGCCAAACTGATGGATTCTGAACGGATCCTTATCCATTCACAATGCATTGGGGCTGAACTGATTCGTTTTGAACCGTTTGTGAGATCCCTGAAATGGATCTCACAAACGGAATTCAAAACGCCAGTGTGAAAGTAGCCTTACTTCTATAGTTTTTGCTTATGTCATCTTGTCTTGCAGTTGTTGCCGCACACAGAGAAAATTAAAACATTTTAATATCCACTTTCAGAAAAGCTGGATAACTTTCTTAACAGTCATAACCGACTTGAGTGGGCAAATGATCACATTTGATGGCGTCTGGCATGTTGGAGAGGCATTCTGTTCACGGATGAGTCCCGGTTTTCACTGTTCAGGGCAGATGGCAGACAGAGTGTGTGGCATCGTGTGGGTGAGCGGTCTGCTGACGTCAACGTTGTGGATCGAGTGGCCCACGGTGGCGGTGGGGTTATGGTATGAACAGGCGTATGTTATGGACAACGAACACAGGTGCATTTTATTGATGGCATTTTGAATGCACACAGATACCGTGAGGAGATCCTGAGGCCTATTGTTGTGCCATTCATCCTTGACCATCACCCCATGTTGCAGCATGATAATGCACGGCCCCATATTGCAAGGATCTGTACACAATTCCTGAAAGCTGAAAACATCTCAGTTCTTGCATGGCCAGCATACTCACTGGGCATGTCACCCATTGAGCATGTTTGGGCTGCTCTAGATCGGCGTATATGACAGCGTGTTCCAGTTCCTTCCAATATTCTGCAATAGAGTTGAGCGGACACCTGGATGTTCGGGGTCGACGGGTTCGGCCGAACTTCAGAAAAAAGTTTGACTTCGGGACCCGAACTTGACCCTGAACCCTATTGAATTCAATGGGGACCCAAACTTTTGAGCACTAAAATTGCTGTAAAAATGTCATGGGAAGGGCTAAAGGGCTGCAAATGGCATCAAAATGTGGTTAAGAGCATGGCAAGTGCTCTGCAAACATATGTGGGTAGGGAAATGACTTTAAATAACATAAAATACAGTACAGACCAAAAGTTTGGGCACACCTTCTCATTCAAAGAGTTTTCTTTATTTTCATGATTATGAAGGCATCAAAACTATGAATTAACACATGTGGAATTATATACATAACAAAGAAGTGTGAAACAACCGAAAATATGTCATATTCTAGGTTCTTCAAAGTAGCCACTTTTTGCTTTGATTACTGCTTTGCATACTCTTGGCATTCTCTTGATGAGCTTCTTCAAGAGGTAGTCCCCTGAAATGGTCTTCCAACAGTCTTGAAGGAGTTCCCAGAGATGCTTAGCACTTGTTGGCCCTTTTGCCTTCAATCTGCGGTCCAGCTCACCCCAAACCATCTCGATTGGGTTCAAGTCCGGTGACTGTGGAGGCCAGGTCATCTGGCGCAGCACCCCATCACTCTCCTTCATGGTCAAATAGCCCTTACTTTCAAAGTTTTCCCAATTTTTCTGCTGACTGACTGACCTTCATTTCTTAAAGTAATGATGGCCACTCATTTTTCTTTACTTAGCTGCTTTTTTCTTGCCATAATACCAATTCTAACAGTCTATTCAGTAGGACTATCAGCTGTGTATCCACCTGACTTCTCCTCAACGCAACTGATGGTCCCAATCCCATTTATACGGCAAGAAATCCCACTTATTAAACCTGACAGGGCACACCTGTGAAGTGAAAACCATTTCAGGGGACTACCTCTTGAAGCTCATCAAGAGAATGCCAAGAGTGTGCAAAGCAGTAATCAAAGCAAAAGGTGGCTACTTTGAAGAACCTAGAATATGACATATTTTCAGTTGTTTCACACTTCTTTGTTATGTATATAATTCCACATGTGTTAATTCATAGTTTTGATGCCTTCAGTGTGAATCTACAATTTTCATGGTCATGAAAATAAAGAAAACTTTTTGAATGAGAAGGTGTGTCCAAACTTTTGGTCTGTACTGTACTTAAAAATAAAAAATAATAATCTTGATCTAGGAGGACGAGGTCCATATGGAGTAGGAGGTTGAGGAGACGGTGGATGTGGCGGTGTAGGTGGAAGTGGCGGTGGAGGAGGAGAAGGTAGCCTACACTGCTTTTTGGTTTTAAATTTATTTATATATATTTTAAATTAGGGTACACCCCAAAACATTGGGAAACATAACCTGTGATAACCCCTTCCAGTCTTGCTCAACACACATTCAGACAATACACTGGCTGCAGGGCAGGCCAGCACCTCCAAGGCCTAAAGGGCAAGCTCAGGCCATGTGCCCAATTTGGAGACCCAGAAGTTGCAGGGGCTGACCCATGTCAGTCAGTTCGTGTAGGCGTGCACACTTACTGCCCCACCATGTTGCACGTCCCCGTGATGTTCACGATCCAATTTGATATCTGCTCTATCAACTTTCGATGTTCTTTTATGCGCCTACCATGGTGACCACGGGTGGCAGGGAATCAGGGTTCCACGCCGGAGAGGGAGCGTGAGAAAGAGAGACCACATCCAAGGGAGGATTCATTTTTTCTAATTTAAAATTATAGAGCGGAATTATGGGACAAATTATTAAAGCTTAAAAGTGGGACAACTTTTTAAAGTTTAAGCATTGAATGAAAGGATGTGGCGCACATTAATTAATGAAGAATTTCTTAAATTTATGCTCCTGTCACCTATGTAGAGGTGCCCCAGTGACATCCACCATCCATTTGGATATCTTCTCTATCAACTTTCGATGTTCTTTTCTGAGCCTACCATGCTGATCATGGTTATCGGCGAATCAGGATTCCACGCCGGAGAGGGAGCGTGAGAAAAAGAGACCAAATTTAAGGGAGAAAAATTTATAAAAAATGTTTTGGGTTCGAGCGGAAATGTGGGAAAAGCTGTTAAAGCGCAAATGTGGGAAAAATTACAGAAGCCCAAATGTGGGCCAACAGAGTAAAGCTGGAATATGGGAAAAGTTATTGAGGCGCAAATGTGGGACAAATTACAGAAGCCCAAATGTGGGCCAAAAGAGTAAAGTGGAAATATGGGAAAAGTTATTGAGGTGCAAATGTGGGACAAATTACAGAAGCACAAATATGGGCCAAAAGAGTAAAGTGGAAATATGGGAAAAGTTATTGAGGTGCAAATGTGGGACAAATTACAGAAGCACAAATGTGGGCCAAAAGAGTAAAGCAGAAATGTGGGACAAAGTATTGAAGTGCAAATGTTGGCCAAAAGAGTAAAGCGGAAATGTGGGACAAATTATTGAAGCCCAAATGTAGTACAACTTGTTAAAGTTTATGTATTGAATGAAAGGCGGTGGCGCGCATCAATTAAAGAAGAATTTCTGAAATTTTATTCCCTGTCACCTATGCAGAGCAGGGGTTTATTCACGTCTAAAATTGTATAATGTCAACCCAAGAATGTAACAGAAAAATGACAGAAATTTATTAACCTGTCTACTTGGTAGAGCAGGGGTCTATGATAGAAAAAAAAATGTTTATTGTCACTTGAAAATGTAAAAGAAAAATTATTGAAATTTATTAAGCTGTCAACTAGGTAGAGGAGGGGTATATTACACCCAAAAATTTGTGCATTTCACCAGAAAATGTAAATGAAATTTTATATTTTTTTTAAACCTGTCTACTAGGTATAGCAGTGGTACATCACACTCAAAAATTGGTGAATTTCACCCAAAAATGTAACTGACAAAGTAGTGAAATGACATAAAATAAAATACGTACAAATAAAAAAAGAAAATTAATTTATGAGGTGGAGTTCCATATGGAGTAGGAGTTTGAGGAGGTGGTGGACGTAGCGGTGTAGGTGGAAGCGGCGGTGGAGGAGGACGAGGTAGCCAACACAGGTTTTTGGTTTTAATTAAATTTTTTTAAATTAGGGTACACTCCAAAAGAGTGTGAAATATCCAAAATACAAGAATGAGCAATTGCGCTGCAGTATAACAATGGCTGGTTAGTGCCGGTATGCATGTCTATTCTGCATAGGACAAGTCCTGTGGGATCCATGCCTAGTTCATTTGGCTGTGGACAGGCGGCTGCGCTTGTTTGTGATGACGCCCCCTGCCATGCTAAACACACGTTCAGATAATACACTGGCTGCAGGGCAGGCCAGCACCTCCAAGGCGTAAAGGGCAAGCTCAGGCCATGTGCCCAATTTCGAGACCTAGAAGTTGAAGGGGGCAGACCCGTCATTCAGTACGTGTAGGCATGTGCACACATATTCCACCATGTTGGTTAAATGCTGCCTCCTGCTAAGACGTTCCATATCAGCTGGTGGTGCTGGTTGTTGTGGCGTGCTGACAAAGCTTTTCCACATTTCGACCATGCTAACCCTGCCTTCTGAGGTCCTGGCGGTGCCCCAGCTGCGTTGGCGATCTCTTCCTCGTCCTCTGCCTTCGCCTTGTGCTTCCACTGTGCCCCGGCTGTCAGGTGGGAATGCCACCAGCAGCGCATCTACCAGCGTGTGCTTGTACTCGCGCATCTTATGATCACGCTCCAGTGACAGAATTAAGGACGGTACGTTGTCCTTGTAACGGGGATCCAGCAGCAGCGTGGCCACCCAGTAATCAGCACAAGTTAGAATGTGGGCAACTCGGCGGTTGTTGCGGAGACGCTGCAGCATGTAATCGCTCATGTGTGCCAGGCTGCCCATGGGCAACGAAAATCTGTCCTCTGTGGGGGGTGTATCGTCTGTGTCCTCTGTATCCCCCCAGCTACGCACCAGTGATGGCCATGATCTGGTCTGGGTGCCACCCTGCTGTGATCATGGTTCCTCCTCCTCCATCTCCTCCTCCTCATCCTCCACCTCGTCATCCTCCAGAACTGTGCCCTGGCTGGACAATTGTGTACCTGGCGTTTGTGGGTGCATGAACCCCCCCTCGGAGCCACTAGTGAATGACTGGCCGTAAACACTACAAAATGATCCCTCTTCTTCCTCTTCCTCCTGTGCCAAATCCTCTTCCATCATCGCCAGCAGCGTTTTTTCAAGGAGGCATAGAAGTGGGATAGTTACGCTGAGAACGGCGTTATCGGCACTGGCCATGTTGGTGGAGTACTCGAAACAGCGCAACAAGGAACACAGGTCTCGCATGGAGGCCCAGTCATTGGTGGTGAAGTGGTGCTGTTCTGCCGAGCGACTCACCCGTGCATGCTGCAGCTGAAACTCCAGTATCACCTGCTGCTGCTCGCAAAGTCTGGCAAGCATGTGCAAGGTGGAGTTCCACCTTGTGGGTAAGTCGCATATGGGGCGGTGAGCGGGAAGGCCGAAGTTACGCTGCAGCGCTGACAGGCGAGCAGCAGCAGGGTGAGAACTCCAAAAGCGCGCACAGAGGGCCCGCACTTTATGCAGCAGCTCTGACATATCGGGGTCATTTTTAAGGAATCTCTGCACCACCAAATTCAGCACATGCGCCAGGCAAGGGATGTGCGTCAAACCGGCTAGTCCCAGAGCTGCTACGAGATTCACCCATTATCGCACAGCACCAGGCCGGGCTTGAGGCTCACTGACATCAACCACTCATTGGTCTGTTGTTCAAGGCCCGTCCACAGCTCCTGCGCGGTGTGGGGTTTGTCCCCCAAACAGATAAGTTTTAAAACTGCCTGCTGTCGTTTACCCCTGGCTGTGCTGAAGTTGGTCGTGATGGTGTTACGCTGACCGTATGAGGAGCCGGTAGAGGATGAGGAAGTGGAGTAGGAGGAGGAAGCAACAGGAGACAAACTGAAGCGCCCTGCAATCCTCGGTGGTGGAAGGACAAGCGCCAAACTGCTATCCGCCTCAGGCCCAGCCGCCTCTGCATTTACCCAGTGTGCTATTACGGAGATATAATGTCCCTGACCGTGCTTACTGGTCCACGTATCCGTATTGAGGTGCACCTTGCCACAGATGGCTTTGCGCAGTGCACACCTGATATTGTCCCCTACTTGGTTGTGCAGGGAAGGGATGGCTCACCTGGAAAAGTTGTGGATGCTGGGCACGATGTACTGTGGGACAGCTACCACCATAAGGCCTTTAAAACTATCTGTCTCCACCAGACGGAATGCCAGCATTTCAAAGGACAGTAATTTAGAAATGCTGGCATTCAGGGCTAGGGATCGTGGGTGGGTAGGGGGGTACTTCCTCTTCCTCTCCAGTGTTTGGTGTTGCTGGAAGATCCTGTGTTTGCAGGGTGGCAGGTGGCACTGTTACTCCAGAGGTGGATGAAGAGGCCGAGACTGCAGCAGAAGAGGAGGCAGGAGGAGCCAGAGACCTTTCTTGGTTTTTGAGGTGTCTACTCCACTACAACTCGTGCATAGCACTTAAATGCCTGGTCATGCAGGTTGTGCTCAGGTTGAGAACGTTTATGCCTCGCTTCAGGCTCTGATTGCACAGCATGCAAACCACTCGTATCTTGTCGTCAGCACATTGTCTGAAGAACTGCCATGCCAGGGAACTCCTAGGAGCTGGCTTTGGTGTGCTTGGTCCTTTGCTGCCGTGGGCAGTAGCAGGCGTACTGTCTAGAGGACGGCCCTCCGCTTTTGCACCCTGCTCCCTCCTCTGCTGTGCTGGTGGCACTGTGCGACCACCGCCTCTTCCTCTGAACTACACAGGGCACTCGCATGACCTTGATTCCATGTGAGGTCGAGGACCTCATCGTCCTCCACATCATCTTCCACCCAGTCTTCACCCCTGCCCTCCTTTTCTGTCTGCACACTTTCGAAAGCCCCAGCAGTTGGCACCTGTGTTTCGTCATCATCCGAGACGTGCTGCGATGGTCCTCCCATGTACTCATCTTAAAAGATAAGTGGTTGGGCATCGGTGCACTCAATCTCTTCCACTTCTGGAGCAGGGCTAGGTGGATGGCCCTAGGAAACCCTGCTAACAGAGTCATCATAAAGCAGAAGAGACTGCTGCATGACTTGGGGCTCAGACTGCTTGGCTGATTTGCAAGGGGGTGAGGTGAAAGACTGATGGACATGTGCTGCAGGTGCCAACTCTGATCTTTCAGCAGGAGACTGGGTAGGAGACAATGTGAAGGAACTGGAGGCACTGTCAGCAACCCAATCTACTATCGCCTGTACTTGTTCAGGCTTCACCATTCGTAAAGCCGACCAAATACCGCTGCAGGTTCTGTCGCCTACTCGCACCTGAGGAAGGGATTTCACTTGTGCGTGTAGCTGGCACAGATCGACCATGTCCTCTCCCTGCAACAGGAGCTCCACCAGCAGCACCACGACCTTGGCCACATCCCTTATTTGACGCTCTCCTCATATTTCTCGAATTTAGAATCTTGCCCTAAATGGGTTTAATTAATAGTAGAATAGAACGACAGTATGTACAGGGTGTATCTCACACGCCCTGAACCAGACTAGGCCGCAATTAAATTTGTTTGCCCAAAATGGCTGTATTTCAAATACCTGAATAGAACCCCTGTATATAAAGGGTGTATCTCACACGCCCTGACACACACTAGGCTGCAATTAAAGATTTGTGCCCAAAATGGCTGTATTTCAAATAACTGAATATAACCCCTGTATATAAAGGGTGTTTCTCACACGCCCTGACCCACACTAGGCCGCAATTAAAGATTAGTGCCCAAAATGGCTGTATTTCAAATAACCGAATATAACCCCTGCATATAAAGGGTGTATCTCACAATAACATCTGCAGCAAAGGCTGCCAAATAATTTTTTTTGGACCAAATGGGTGTTTGTTTAATAACTGAATATGACAGCAGTATATAACCCTGGAATTTCAAACCTCTTGATGCTGCAAGGGCGGAAAAATTGTGTATTTTGCCCAAAAAAGGGTGTTTTATTAATAGAAGAATATAACCCCTGTATATAAAGGGTGTATCTCACACGCCCTGACCCACACTAGGCCGCAATTAAAGATTTATGCCCAAAATGGCTGTATTTCAAATACCTGAATAGATCTATAGTATCTAAAGTGTGTATCTCACAATGACAAATGCAGCAAAGGCTGAAAAATATAAAAATTTTCCCCAAACGTGTGTTTGTTTAATAACTGAATATGACAGCAGTATATAACCCTTGAATTTCACACGTACTGATGCTGCAAGGGCTTTAAAATTGTGTATTTTTGCAAAAAAAGTGTGTTTTTAAAAACCCAGAAAATTATGCTGGTATTTCTAGCTTAAATTGCACACTGACTAATCCAGATGTTGTATATTGCCAAAAAAGTGTTGTTTTTTTTACTAACAGAATATGAAAGCTGTATATAACGCTTGAATTTAACACGTCCAGATGCAGCTAGGGATGTAAAATATTGTATTTTGCACAAAAAGGGTGTTTTAAAAAACCCAGAAAATTATGGCTGTATTTCTAGATTAAATTGCACACTGACTAATCCTGCAAATGCACCAGATGTTGTATATTGTCAATAAAGGGTGATATTTTTACAACCAGATTATTAGTGCAGTTTTCCAAGATTGGATTTCAATGTCACAAAAGCTCAGAGGCAGGGCTGGTGCACTGAGCTTGCATAAAATGGCCGTCGTCGCCGCCGACCTAACTAACAGACGGATAAAAGTTGTTTTTTTTTTCGGTCACTGGGCTCAGGGCAGGATAAAAAGATTGTGCCCTGCACCCACACAAATAAGTGTATGTCGATCGCTGAGTTAGATTCATGTTCTGAACCATAGATTCTCTCCTATTCTCTCCCTAAAATCACCAGCAGCATCCTCTCCCTACACTAGTAACAGCAGAGTGACGTGCAGCGCTACGTGACTCCAGCTTATATAGAGGCTGGGTCACATGCTGCACTGGCCAATCACAGCCATGGCACTTTTACTGAAATGTTCGGGTTCGGGTCCAGGGACCAAAAATCCTAAAGTTCGGTACGAACCCGAACTTTACAGTTCGGGTTCGCTCAACCCTAATCATAATTCATGACAGCCAGAGCAGAGAGGAGAGCTAAGGCAGCCCTTTCACTCTGAAGTAACGCATCCTGCCGTGTGATTTGGACTGGTTCTGTGTGTATGAGAGGACGGCACAGGCAGTCATTTTATTTGCAATGATTATTGCTATCTAGAGAAAACAGGCCATTATGAATAATGAAAGGTATTTGGAAACGTTTTTTTATAACAAAGTAATATTTAGGTACTTTTAGTAATTTTATTTCATTTATTCTCAGAGAACTCCTTAAAAAAAAAGACGCATTGCTGAAAAAAATACTAGCTACGAAATCTCATATCAATAGATCTTGACAATTTATATGTAATTTTGTTTATTTCTATAGGTGATAATTAATATTCAGCAAAAATGCTATTATTACACTATCTCCGCTATGTACAGTACAGACCAAAAGTTTGGACATACCTTCTCATTCAAAGAGTTTTCATTATTTTCATGACTATGAAGGCATCAAAACTATGAATTAACACATGTGGAATTATATACATAACAAACAAGTGTGAAACAACTGAAAATATGTCATATTCTAGGTTCTTTAAAGTAGCCACCTTTTGCTTTGATTACTGCTTTGCACACTCTTGGCATTCTCTTGATGAGCTTCAAGAGGTAGTCCCCTGAAATGGTCTTCCAACAGTCTTGAAGGAGTTCCCAGAGATGCTTAGCACTTGTTGGCCCTTTTGCCTTCACTCTGCGGTCCAGCTCACCCCAAACCATCTTGATTGGGTTCAAGTCCGGTGACTGTGGAGGCCAGGTCATCTGGCGCAGCACCCCATCACTCTCCTTCATGGTCAAATAGCCCTTACTTTTAAAGTTTTCCCAATTTTTCGGCTGACTGACTGACCTTCATTTCTTAAAGTAATGATGGCCACTCGTTTTTCTTTACTTAGCTGCTTTTTTCTTGCCATAATACAAATTCTAACAGTCTATTCAGTAGGACTATCAACTGTGTATCCACCTGACTTCTCCTCAACGCAACTGATGGTCCCAACCCCATTTATAAGGCAAGAAATCCCACTTATTAAACCTGAGAGGGCACACCTGTGAAGTGAAAACCATTTCAGGGGACTACCTCTTGAAGCTCATCAAGAGAATGCCAAGAGTGTGCAAAGCAGTAATCAAAGCAAAAGGTGGCTACTTTGAAGAACCTAGAATATTAAATTTTTTCAGTTGTTTCACATTTGTTTGTTATCTATATAATTCCACATGTGTTAATTCATAATTTTGATGCCTTCATTGTGAATCTCCAATTTTCATAGTCATGAAAATAAAGAAAACTCTTTGAATGAGAAGGTGTGTCCAAACTTTTGGTCTGTACTGTATATATATGCTTCCCTTATAGAAAACGTGATGGATATTGAAAATTATCCTTTCAGGTTTTCATTAATTTTCATAAATTTTTGTTGTTTTGCATTAACTTTCTAACAATTAATTAGATGTTGTGTCTTATACTGGCATTATAACTAATAATTGTGTTAATCTTTTCTATTCATACTAATATTGTTACCTTTTGTATGTAACCTCATGTATTCTTACCTGTATTGGTAGCCCGTATCACTATTTTCTTTTGTATATATGTTGCCTTGACTACCTGATGTCATATCCTATGACACCGCTATTTAAATCCTGTCTGTTTTAGGCCTCATGCACACGGCCGATGTTTTGGTCCGCAACCGAGCCTCAGTTTTTGCGGCTCAGATGTGGACCCATTCAATTCAATGAAGACGCAAAAGATGCGGACAGCTGTCCGCATCCGTTGCTCTGTTCCGTGGCCCCGCAAAAAAAAATATAACCTGTCCTATTCTTGTCCATTTTGCGGACAAGAATAGGCAGTTATATCAATGGCTGTCCATGCCGTTCCGCAAATTGCAGAACGCACACGGACGTCATCCGTGTTTTGCAGATCCGCAATTTGAGGACCGCAAAACACACAACAGTCGTGTGCATGTAGCCTAATACAAATTTGTTTGACAAAGACTCGATTTGTAGAGTCGAAACGCGTCACTTATCTGTCCTCTGTGGCAAAAAATACAAGTACTATATCTACTTCCGTGAGTGCCGGTCCTCTTCTCTGTATAGCTACGGGACGCCGACCCTGGACACGTGCACCGCGCATGAATATTGGAGTGCCAGCTGTCTTACTCTCTGGTTTTGACTTGGCTTTACAGCGCGAGCACCCGAGCCCATACGGATTATCAATGACATAATTTGCCTACAGCGAGGACAGGGCACGAGAGATCGTGTCTCAAGTTACTACCAGCGCTGCATTCCTGAAGACCCCCCTACTTAGTTACGCAGGCGTGAATTGGAGAGGGAATCAAGAAATCGAGCTGGTATCTTGTGAATTACATGAGGCTACTTTGGCAGAGTACTGCAGAACCCGGAAAATACCACGTGGATTGTGGAAAAATCTCAGACCTACATTCTTTTGTGACAATATTGATTATTGTACCCAGTTTGCTAGCATTTTAAATAAGTGCTCATATGATTTAATGGTCCTCACAATTGAACATCTTGCTAATGCTATCACTAAAACTAAAGTGAACATTGCATCTATTGAACAGCAGCTACAGGACTCATTAACATCAGATGACCTCTCTGCTTTGAAATCTAAAGTAGAGAAAATTTGCTCTGACCTTAAAAAGGACATAGAGAATACTAAACATCATAAATTTGCCAGGGACTCTGAGGACTATCAAACCATAAGAGTATAAGACTCCTTGGGAACCACGATTCCTTTGTCCAGGCGCCCTATACGACGAATAGACTCCCAGTCTTCTGGCTCTGGGAGCGATTATACTCCTGGCGCACGTTATCCAAACCCTTTTTTGGGGAAAAAGCAGCGCAACACAAAGAGTACCAGAAGGGCAGAATGCCATTATAGGAGGCGTAAACGCTCCGAGGACAACACGGTCCCAGATATAGAATAGACTCTGGTTTTCAACATCTCATCTAAAAATATAAGCTCTATTCAGCTGCAAGTATTACAAAAAGGACTATCATTTAGTCCAACAGGACATTTAGACACTTTTGAGTTAGAAATGGATTGCCAACAATTTTTTCGTAATGTCCGTTTGAAGGCACACTCCAGTACCAGTGATGCGATATCTCCCCGGGAGGTGTTAGTGGATACAAAAAAATTAACACTACAACAATTTAATCTTAGAATTAAAAGTTATTTTCTACCACCAAAAATACACCACCCGGTGGAGACGTTCATATCACTGGTCTAAAGGGACATATCACAGTTATTGCATGATTGTAAACAAGGTATATCGCACAATTTGACAGTGTCTGAAAGAGATGCATTACATTCTATGTTAAATGATGGCTCACAAATTTTTAAACTGGCAGACAAGGGGGGTGCACTTGTTTTAAGGATAAAGATTACTGTTACCGAAATTCTGGGTCAACTAGCAGATAGAGACACTTATCAGCCTCTAATACAGGATCCGGTCTATAATATTAAACAGAAACTCACTGATGTTGTAACATACTTTGGGGATAAGGATGTATTAGATGATAAACTATGTCATTTTTTAATTAATCAACATCCGGTAACACCGTTTTTTTATACCCTACCGAAGATCCATAAGTCTCTGACACATCCCCCAGGATGTCCTATAGTGGCGTCCAGTGTTTCTATTCTGTCCCCACCTGCTATTACTTTGGAAAAGGTTCTCACACCTTTAACTAAAAATACACTTTCCTTTTCGTTGGATACTGGCCACTTTCTTAGGGAAATACAGAACCTTATAGTGCAGAGTGACGACCTGTTAGTGACCCTTGACGTTTGTATACCTCAATAGAGCATACTAAGGGTCTTGCAGCAGTAGAATGGCTTTTTGAGTCTTCCCCCTACACGTCCCAGGAGAAAGAGTTTTTTATGTGACTCTTGGAGATTGTATTGAGGGAAAATTACTTTCTATTTCAGGATACATTTTACCAACAGCAGTGGGGAACCGCGATTGGTTCGAATGCCTAACCGCCATACGCAAATTGCTACATGGCCTGGTTTGAACATACATATGTTTATAGCATGAGTTGTATAAGAAACACTGCATTTTATGGTGTCGTTTTATCGACAACATCTTTTGCGTATGGCGGGGCGGCGCTCGATCCCTATTTGACTTTTCCATCTACCTGAATTCTATATGGGATGAACTCCAATTTACCATGCATTGGGACAGCGAGAGGATACACTTTCTGGATACCTGGATTATTCACAGTGAGCGAGGGCAAATACAGACTGATTTATATGTCAAGGACACCAACAGAAATAGTCTCCTGCATTATGCAAGTAACCATCCATCTGCGGTTAAAAAATCCTTACCATATTCACAATTTAAACGTGAAGACAGAATAGTTTCGAACGTCACTGTTAAAGAGACTAGACTCAAGGACATGACAAAGAAATTCATAACCAGAGGATACCCAGATTCTCTATTAAAACATGAACGTGATAAATTGACCAACACAGTTCCTGGATCTGTACAACACCAAACAAACAAGACACGTGTATCTTTCATAGGGAAATACCATCCTTGGGTCAATAAATTCAAAAGTGTCATCAATAAGCATTGGGACATTATGAGGAAGGCATATCCCACAATACAGGAATTTAAAAATATGCCCATGGTATGCTACAAAAGGCCCAAAAACATTAGAGATACTATAATTAGAGCTGACATAGGGAGCTGTAAAAGTCTATCACGACAGATGACAATATCTACACCTAGGAAAGGAACATTTCCTTGTCTGCAATGTATTCACTGTTCCAGTGTCATCAAGGGTGAGTATCTCACTCACCGGCATACAGGGGAAAAAATTCCCATAAAAGTTTTTTTACATGCAACAGCAACTTTGTTGTTTACATTCTAAAATGCCCATGCGGGCTAGTATATGTTGGTGAAACAACAACCCGCATGAAAGACTGGTTCTGCAAACACAAGTCTACTATACAGAAAAAGAACCTATTGCTACCTATTCCTTTTCATTTCGATCAATGTCGTCATAACATATCTCAATTATGTTTCCAAATTATAGAACAAGTAATGCTACCACAAAGGGGAGGTGATAGGATTCAGATTCTAAAAAAACACAAGGCCTTCTTGATCCATAGGTTAAACCGTGAATACGAGCTGAACTGTCTGCTGTAATGTAATTTTCCCCTGCTTTAGGAATATTATAACATTTTAGTGAATTATTGTTTCAAATGGTGAGTCTTTATCACTAAATGGATGTTGTTGTTTTTTTTTTTCCCTTATAGAAAACGTGATGAATATTGAAAATTATCCTTTCAGGTTTTCATAAATTAATTTTAGTTGTTTTGCATTAACTTTCTAACAATTAATTAGATGTTGTGTCTTATACTGGCATTATAACAAATAATTGTGTTAATCTTTTCTATTCATACTAATATTGTTACCTTTAGTATGTAACCTCATGTATTCCTACCTGTATTGGTAGCCCGTATCACTATTTTCTTTTGTATATACACTCACCTAAAGAATTATTAGGAACACCATACTAATACGGTGTTGGACCCCCTTTTGCCTTCAGAACTGCCTTAATTCTACGTGGCATTGATTCAACAAGGTGCTGATAGCATTCTTTAGAAACGTTGGCCCATATTGATAGGATAGCATCTTGCAGTTGATGGAGATTTGAGGGATGCACATCCAGGGCACGAAGCTCCCGTTCCACCACATCCCAAAGATGCTCTATTGGGTTGAGATCTGGTGACTGTGGGGGCCATTTTAGTACAGTGAACTCATTGTCATGTTCAAGAAACCAATTTGAAATGATTCGAGCTTTGTGACATGGTGCATTATCCTGCTGGAAGTAGCCATCAGAGGATGGATACATGTTCTCATTCTGTTTACGCCAAATTCGGACTCTACCATTTGAATGTCTCAACAGAAATCGAGACTCATCAGACCAGGCAACATTTTTCCAGTCTTCAACAGTCCAATTTTGGTGAGCTTGTGCAAATTGTAGCCTCTTTTTCCTATTTGTAGTGGAGACGAGTGGTACCCGGTGGGGTCTTCTGCTGTTGTAGCCCATCCGCCTCAAGGTTGTGCATGTTGTGGCTTCACAAATGCTTTGCTGCATACCTCGGTTGTAACGAGTGATTATCTCAGTCAACGTTGCTCTTCTATCAGCTTGAATCAGTCGGCCCATTCTCCTCTGACCTCTAGCATTCACAAGGCATTTTCGCCCACAGGACTGCCGCATACTGGATGTTTTTCCCTTTTCACACCATTCTTTGTAAACCCTAGAAATGGTTGTGCGTGAAAATCCCAGTAACTGAGCAGATTGTGAAATACTCAGACCGGCCCGTCTGGCACCAACAACCATGCCACGCTCAAAATCTCTTAAATCACCTTTCTTTCCCATTCTGACATTCAGTTTGGAGTTCAGGAGATTGTCTTGACCAGGACCACACCCCTAAATGCATTGAAGCAACTGCCATGTGATTGGTTGACTAGATAATTGCATTAATGAGAAATAGAACAGGTGTTCCGAATAATTCTTTAGGTGAGTGTATGTTGCCTTGACTACCTGACGTCATATCCTATGACGCCGGATTTAACGGGCTATTTAAATCCTGTCTGTTTTATACTAATTTGTTTGACAAAGACTCTATTTGTAGAGTCGAAACGTGTCACTTATCTGTCCTATGTGGCAATAAATACGAGTACTGTATCTACTTCAGCGAGTGCCGGTCCTCTTCTCTGTATAGCTGTGGGACGCCGACCCTGGACACGTGCACCACGCATGAATATTGGAGTGCCGGTTGTCTTCCTCTCTGATGTATAAAACAAATCAGTATTAAAAAAAATCCTAGAGCCATAACATTTTTATTTTTTCCGTTCACCTAGGTTGTTATTAGTGGGACAAGTTGTAATTTCTGATGGCACCATTTTATCTTGCACACAATGTAATTGGAAGCTAGAAAAAAATTACAAATGGGGTGTAACTGGAAAAAAAAAATACAATTTAGGCTACTTTCACAGTGGCGTTTTGGCTTTCCGTTTGTGAGATCCGTTCACGGATCTCACAAGTGGTCCAAAACGGATCAGTTTTGCGCTAATGCTTTCTGAATGGAAAAGGATCCGCTCAGAATGCATCAGTTTGCCTCAGTTTGCCTCCGTTCCATCTCCATTCCGCTTTGGAGGCGGACACCAAAACACTGCTTGCAGCGTTTTGGTGTCCGTCTGTCTAAACTGATCCAAACTGATCCGTCCTGGCACACAATGTAAGTCATTGGGGATGGATCCGTTTTTTATGACACAATCTGGCACAATAGAAAATGGATCCGTCCTCCATTGACTTTCAATGGTTTTCAAGACGGATCCGTCTTGGCTATGTTACAGATAATACAAACGGATCCGTTCTGAACGGATGCAGACGTTTGTATTATCTGAACGGATCCGTCTGTGCAGATCCATGATGGATCTGCACCAAACGCAAGTGTGAAAGTAACCTAAGTCAGTTGTAGTGGTTTTGTTTATTCAATGTTCCAAATGCAGTAAAACTGACTAGTTCCCTTAATTATCTGGGTCAGTACGATTAGAGCTATAACATATATTTATAGTTGTTCTTGTGTTTTAATACTAAAAAAAGTAACTTTGGAAAAAGTTTTTTTTCTTTGCATTTCCATATTCAAATATGGATATAAAATATCCAAAAACGAATACAGAATTCCCTTCCGCTTTATGTTAACAAATCAGCCCGGTAACACAAGATCACCCATAATGCTGTGCAACCAACCAATTTGCAGATAGCCACCACCTATGATGTCACAGCCCTAAAAAGCCCTCATCCCGTGCGGTCTCCGCCATTGTCCTGTGAGCTAAGTATAGGGAGACACGTGGCAAGTACTTATGCGCTAGAGACAGTGTTGCTGAAAATAATTAAAAGAAGAATATTGCAGAGGGACAGTGCAGGGAGACTTATTCTACATTAGTTTTATTTATCTATTCCTACATTTACCTATTCCTACATCAGCCTTAATTGTACTTCAATACCAATAAGAAGCCTTTATTATTCTGGTGCGAGCCTGCCAACCAATACCATCTAGTCTGTAACCCTTAGGCCCCTTTCACACGGGCGAGTATTCCGCGCGGATGCGATGCGTGAGTTGAACGCATTGCACCCGCACTGAATACCGACCCATTCATTTCTATGGGGCTGTTCACATGAGCGGTGATTTTCATGCATCACTTGGACGTTGCGTGAAAATCGCAGCATGCTCTATATTCTGCGTTTTTCACGCAACGCAGGCCCCATAGAAATAAATGGGGTTGCGTGAAAATCGCAAGCATCCGCAAGCAAGTGCGGATGCAGTGCGATTTTCACGCACGGTTGCTACAGTAGGAGACGATCGGGATGGAGACCCGATCATTATTATTTTCCCTTATAACATGGTTATAAGGGAAAATAATAGCATTCTGAATACAGAATGCATAGTAAAATGGTGCTGGAGGGGTTAAAAAAAATAATATATAATTTAACTCACCTTAATCCACTTGCTCTCGCAGCCCGGCATCTCCTTCTGTCTCCTTTGCTGAACAGGACCTGTGGTGACGTCACTCCGGTCATCACATGATTCATCACATGATCTTTTACCATGGTGATGGATCATGTGATGACCGAAGTGACGTCACAACAGGTCCTGTTCAGCAAAGGAGACAGAAGGAGATGCCGGGCTGCGCGAGCAAGTGGACTAAGGTGAGTTAAATTATTATTATTTTTTTTTTAACCCCTCCAGCACCATTTTACTATGCATTCTGTATTCAGAATGCTATTATTTTCCCTTATAACCATGTTACAAGGGAAAATAATACAATCTACAGAACACCGATCCCAAGCCCGAAATTTTGTAAAGAAGTTTGGGTTTGGGTACCAAACATGCGTGATTTTTCTCACGCGAGTGCAAAATGCATTAAAATGTTTTGCACTCGCGCGGAAAAATCGCGGGTGTTCCCGTAACGCACCCGCACATTTTCCCCCATTCTAGAAACTACACCCCTCAAGGTATTCAAAACGGATTATAAATGTCGTTAACCCTTTAGGTGTTCCACAAGAATTAATGGAAAATAGAGATATAATTTCAAAATTTCACTTTTTTGGCAGATTTTCCATTTTAATATTTTTTTTCCAGTAACAAAGCAAGGGTTAACAGCCAAACAAAACTCAATATTTATTGCCCGGATTCTGTAGTTTACAGAAACACCTCATATGTGGTCGTAAACTGCTGTACGGGCACACGGCAGGGCGCAGAAGGAAAAGAAATTCCATACGGTTTTTGGAAGGCAGATTTTGCTGGACTGTTTATTTTGACACCATGTCCCATTTGAAGCCCCCCTTATGCACCCCTAGAGTAGAAACTCCAAAAAAGTGACCCCATTTTAGAAACTACGGGATAGGGTGGAAGTTTTGTTGGTACTAGTTTAGGGTACATATGATTTTTGGTTGCTCTATATTACACTTTTTGTGAGGCAAGGTAACAAGAAATAGCTGTTATTTAAGACATTCATCTGACCGGTTAGATCATGTGGTATTTTTATAGACCAGTTTGTCACAGACGCAGCGATACCTAATATGTATACTTTTTAAAAAATTTATGTAAGTTTTACACAATGATTTCTTTTTTGAAACAAAAAAAAAATCATGTTTTAGTGTTTCCATAGTCTGAGAGCCATAATTTTTTCAGTTTATGGGCGATTATCTTGGGTAGGGTAATATTTTTGCGGGATGAGATGACGGTTTGATTGGCACTATTTTGGGGTGCGTGTGACTTTTTGATCGTTTGCTATTACAATTTTTGTGATGTAAGGTGACAAAAAAAAGACTTTTTTTACACCGTTATTATTTTTTTTTTTACGGTATTCACCTGAGGGGTTAGGTCATGTGATATTTTTTTAGAGCAAGTTATTACGGACGCTGCGATACCTAATATGTATACTTTTTTATTTATGTAAGTTTTACACAATGATTTAATTTTTTAAGCAAAAAAAAAAACATGTTTTAGTGTTTCCATAGTCTGAGAGCCATAATTTTTTCATTTTTTGGGCGATTATCTTGGGTAGGGTATTATTTTTGCGGGATGAGATGACGGTGTGATTGGCACTATTTTGGGGTGCTATGACTTTTTGATCTCTTGCTATTACACTTTTTGTGATGTAATGTGACAAAAAATTGTTTATTTAGCACAGTTTTTATTTTACATTTTTTACGGTGTTCATCTGAGGGGTTAGGTCATGTGATATTTTTATAGAGCGAGTCGATATGGACGCGGTGATACCTAATATGTATCCTTTTTTTTTATTTATGTAAGTTTTACACAATAATATAATTTTTAAAAGAAAAAAAAAAATCATGTTTTAGTGTCTCCATATTCTGAGAGCCATAGTTTTTTCAGTTTTTGGGTGATTATCTTAGGTAGGGTCTCATTTTTTTGTGGGATGAGATGACGGTTTGATTGGCACTATTTTGGGGTGCATATGACTTTTTGATCGCTTGCTATTACACTTTTTGTGATGTAAGGTCACAAATAATTGTTTATTTAGCATTTTTTTTTTTTTACGGTGTCCATCTGAGGGGTTAGGTCATGTGATATTTTTATAGAGCCAGTCGATACGGACGCGGCAATACCTAATATGTATACTTTTTTTATTCACGTAAGTTTTACACAATAACAGCTTTTTTAACCACCTCAGCCCCCAGTGCTTAAACACCCTGAAAGACCAGGCCACTTTTTACACTTCTGACCTACACTACTTTCACCATTTATTGCTCGGTCATGCAACTTACCACCCAAATGAATTTTACCTCCTTTTCTTCTCACTAATAGAGCTTTCATTTGGTGGTATTTTATTGCTGCTGACATTTTTACTTTTTTTGTTATTAATCGAAATTTAACGATTTTTTTGCAAAAAAATGACATTTTTCACTTTCAGTTGTAAAATTTTGCAAAAAAAAACGACATCCATATATAAATTTTGCTCTAAATTTATTGTTCTACATGTCTTTGATAAAAAAAAAATGTTTGGGTAAAAAAAAAATGGTTTGGGTAAAAGTTATAGCGTTTACAAACTATGGTACAAAAATGTGAATTTCCGCTTTTTGAAGCAGCTCTGACTTTCTGAGCACCTGTCATGTTTCCTGAGGTTCTACAATGGCCAGACAGTACAAACACCCCACAAATGACCCCATTTCGGAAAGTACACACCCTAAGGTATTCGCTGATGGGCATAGTGAGTTCATAGAACTTTTTATTTTTTGTCACAAGTTAGCGGAAAATGATGATTTTTATTTTTTATTTTTTTTTCTTACAAAGTCTCATATTCCACTAACTTGTGACAAAAAATAAAAACTTCTATGAACTCACTATGCCCATCACGAAATACCTTGGGGTCTCTTCTTTCCAAAATGGGGTTACTTGTGGGGTAGTTATACTGCCCTGGCATTCTAGGGGCCCAAATGTGTGGTAAGGAGTTTGAAATCAAATTCTGTAAAAAAAATGACCTGTGAAATCCGAAAGGTGCTCTTTGGAATATGGGCCCCTTTGCCCACCTAGGCTGCAAAAAAGTGTCACACATCTGGTATTGCCGTACTCAGGAGAAGGTGGGGAATGTGTTTTGGGGTGTCATTTTACATATACCCATGCTGGGTGAGAGAAATATCTTGGCAAAAGACAACTTTTCCCATTTTTTTATACAAAGTTGGCATTTGACCAAGATATTTATCTCACCCAGCATGGGTATATGTAAAAAGACACCCCAAAACACATTCCCCACCTTCTCCTGAGTACGGAGATACCAGATGTGTGACACTTTTTTGCAGCCTAGGTGGGCAAAGGGGCCCATATTCCAAAGAGCACCTTTCGGATTTCACAGGTCAATTTTTACAGAATTTGATTTCAAACTCCTTACCACACATTTGGGCCCCTAGAATGCCAGGGCAGTATAACTACCCCACAAGTGACCCCATTTTGGAAAGAAGACACCCCAAGGTATTCCGTGAGGGGCATGGCGAGTTCCTAGAATTTTTTATTTTTTGTCACAAGTTAGTGGAAAATGATGATTTTTTTTTTTTTTTTTTTTTCATACAAAGTCTCATATTCCACTAACTTGTGACAAAAAATAAAAACTTCCATGAACTCACTATGCCCATCAGCGAATACCTTGGGGTCTCTTCTTTCCAAAATGGGGTCACTTGTGGGGTAGTTATACTGCCCTGGCATTCTAGGGGCCCAAATGTGTGGTAAGGAGTTTGAAATCAAATTCTGTAAAAAATGACGAGTGAAATCCGAAAGGTGCTCTTTGGAATATGGGCCTCTTTGCCCACCTAGGCTGCAAAAAAGTGTCACATATCTGGTATCTCCGTACTCAGGAGAAGTTGGGGAATGTGTTTTGAGGTGTCATTTTACATATACCCATGCTGGGTGAGATAAATATCTTGGTCAAATGCCAACTTTGTATAAAAAAAATGGGAAAAGTTGTCTTTTGCCAAGATATTTCTCTCACCCAGCATGGGTATATGTAAAATGACACCCCAAAACACATTCCCCAACTTCTACTGAATACGGAGATACCAGATGTGTGACACTTTTTTGCAGCCTAGGTGGGCAAAGGGGCCCATATTCCAAAGAGCACCTTTCGGATTTCACTCGTCATTTTTTACAGAATTTGATTTCAAACTCCTTACCACACATTTGGGCCCCTAGAATGCCAGGGCAGTATAACTACCCCATAAGTGACCCCATTTTGGAAAGAAGAGACCCCAAGGTATTCGCTGATGGGCATAGTGAGTTCATGGAAGTTTTTATTTTTTGTCACAAGTTAGTGGAATATGAGACTTTGTATGAAAAAAAAATAAAAAATAAAAATCATCATTTTCCACTAACTTGTGACAAAAAATAAAAAATTCTAGGAACTCGCCATGCCCCTCACGGAATACCTTGGGGTGTCTTCTTTCCAAAATGGGGTCACTTGTGGGGTAGTTATACTGCCCTGGCATTTTCCAGGGGCCCTAATGTGTGGTAAGTAGGTAAATGACCTGTGAAATCCTAAAGGTGCTCTTTGGAATGTGGGCCCCTTTGCCCACCTAGGCTGCAAAAAAGTGTCACACATGTGGTATCTCCGTATTCAGGAGACGTTGGGGAATGTGTTTTGGGGTGTCATTTTACATATACCCATGCTGGGTGAGAGAAATATCTTGGCAAAAGACAACTTTTCCCATTTTTTTATACAAAGTTGGCATTTGACCAAGATATTTATCTCACCCAGCATGGGTATATGTAAAATGACACCCCAAAACACATTCCCCAACTTCTCCTGAGTACGGCGATACCACATGTGTGACACTTTTTTGCAGCCTAGATGCGCAAAGGGGCCCAAATTCATTTTAGGAGGGCATTTTTAGACATTTGGATACCAGACTTCTTCTCACGCTTTGGGGCCCCTAGAATGCCAGGGCAGTATAAATACCCCACATGTGACCCCATTTTGGAAAGAAGACACCCCAAGGTATTCAATGAGGGGCATGGCGAGTTCATAGAAATTTTTTTTTTTGGGCACAAGTTAGCGGAAATTGATATTTTTTATTTTTTTTCTCACAAAGTCTCCCGTTCCGCTAACTTGGGACAAAAATTTCAATCTTTCATGGACTCAATATGCCCCTCACGGAATACCTGGGGGTGTCTTCTTTCCGAAATGGGGTCACATGTGGGGTATTTATACTGCCCTGGCATTCTAGGGGCCCTAAAGCGTGAGAAGAAGTCTGGAATATAAATGTCTAAAAAATTTTACGCATTTGGATTCCGTGAGGGGTATGGTGCGTTCATGTGAGATTTTATTTTTTGACACAAGTTAGTGGAATATGAGACTTTGTAAGAAAAAAAAAAAAAAAATTCCGCTAACTTGGGCCAAAAAAATGTCTGAATGGAGCCTTACAGAGGGGTGATCAATGACAGGGGGGTGATCAATGACAGGGGGGTGATCAATGACAGGGGGGTGATCAGGGAGTTTATATGGGGTGATAACCACAGTCATTGATCACGCCCGTGTAAGGCTTCATTCAGACGTCCGTATGCGTTTTGCGGATCCGATCCATCTATCAGTGCATCCGTAAAAATCATGCGGACATCTGAATGGAGCTTTACAGGGGGGTGATCAATGACAGGGGGGGTGATCAATGACAGGGGGGTGATCAGGGAGTTTATATGGGGTGATAACCACAGTCATTGATCACGCCCGTGTAAGGCTTCATTCAGACGTCCGTATGCGTTTTGCGGATCCGTTCCATCTATCAGTGCATCCGTAAAAATCATGCGGACATCTGAATGGAGCTTTACAGGGGGGGTAATCAATGACAGGGGTGTAATCAATGACAGGGGGGTGATCAGGGAGTCTATATGGGGTGATAACCACAGTCATTGATCATGCCCCTGTAAGGCTTCATTCAGACGTCCGGATGCGTTTTGTGGATCCGATCCATCTATCAGTGCATCCGTAAAAATCATGCAGACATCTGAATGGAGCTTTACAGGGGGGTAATCAATGACAGGGGTGTAATCAATGACAGGGGGGTGATCAGGGAGTCTATATGGGGTGATAACCACAGTCATTGATCATGCCCCTGTAAGGCTTCATTCAGACGTCCATATGCGTTTTGCGGATCCGATCCATCTATCAGTGCATCCGTAAAAATCATGCGGACATCTGAATGGAGCTTTACAGGGGGTTGATCAATGACAGGGGTGTGATCAGGGAGTCTATATGTGGTGATAACCACAGTCATTTATCACGCCCCTGTAAGGCTTCATTCAGACGTCCGTATGCGTTTTGCGGATCCGATCCATCTATCAGTGGATCCGTAAAAATCATGCGGACATCTGAATGGAGCTTTACAGGGGGTTGATCAATGACAGGGGGGTAATCAATGACAGGGGGGTGATCAGGGAGTCTATATGGGGTGATAACCACAGTCATTGATCATGCCCCTGTAAGGCTTCATTCAGACGTCCGGATGCGTTTTGCGGATCGGATCCATCTATCAGTGCATCCGTAAAAATCATGCGGACATCTGAATGGAGCTTTACAGGGGGTTGATCAATGACAGGGGTGTGATCAGGGAGTCTATATGGGGTGATAACCACAGTCATTGATCACGCCCCTGTAAGGCTTCATTCAGACGTCCGGATGCGTTTTGCGGATCCGATCCATCTATCAGTGGATCCGTAAAAATCATGCGGACATCTGAATGGAGCTTTACAGGGGGTTGATCAATGACAGGGGGGTAATCAATGACAGGGGGGTGATCAGGGAGTTTATATGGGGTGATAACCACAGTCATTGATCACGCCCGTGTAAGGCTTCATTCAGACGTCCGTATGCGTTTTGCGGATCCGTTCCATCTATCAGTGCATCCGTAAAAATCATGCGGACATCTGAATGGAGCTTTACAGGGGGGGTAATCAATGACAGGGGTGTAATCAATGACAGGGGGGTGATCAGGGAGTCTATATGGGGTGATAACCACAGTCATTGATCATGCCCCTGTAAGGCTTTATTCAGACGTCCGGATGCGTTTTGTGGATCCGATCCATCTATCAGTGCATCCGTAAAAATCATGCAGACATCTGAATGGAGCTTTACAGGGGGGTAATCAATGACAGGGGTGTAATCAATGACAGGGGGGTGATCAGGGAGTCTATATGGGGTGATAACCACAGTCATTGATCATGCCCCTGTAAGGCTTCATTCAGACGTCCATATGCGTTTTGCGGATCCGATCCATCTATCAGTGCATCCGTAAAAATCATGCGGACATCTGAATGGAGCTTTACAGGGGGTTGATCAATGACAGGGGTGTGATCAGGGAGTCTATATGTGGTGATAACCACAGTCATTTATCACGCCCCTGTAAGGCTTCATTCAGACGTCCGTATGCGTTTTGCGGATCCGATCCATCTATCAGTGGATCCGTAAAAATCATGCGGACATCTGAATGGAGCTTTACAGGGGGTTGATCAATGACAGGGGGGTAATCAATGACAGGGGGGTGATCAGGGAGTCTATATGGGGTGATAACCACAGTCATTGATCACGCCCCTGTAAGGCTTCATTCAGACGTCCGGATGCGTTTTGCGGATCCGATCCATCTATCAGTGGATCCGTAAAAATCATGCGGACATCTGAATGGAGCTTTACAGGGGGTTGATCAATGACAGGGGGGTAATCAATGACAGGGGGGTGATCAGGGAGTCTATATGGGGTGATAACCACAGTCATTGATCATGCCCCTGTAAGGCTTCATTCAGACGTCCGGATGCGTTTTGCGGATCCGATCCATCTATCAGTGCATCCGTAAAAATCATGCGGACATCTGAATGGAGCTTTACAGGGGGTTGATCAATGACAGGGGTGTGATCAGGGAGTCTATATGTGGTGATAACCACAGTCATTGATCACGCCCCTGTAAGGCTTCATTCAGACGTCCGTATGCGTTTTGCGGATCCGATCCATCTATCAGTGGATCCGTAAAAATCATGCGGACATCTGAATGGAGCTTTACAGGGGGTTGATCAATGACAGGGGGGTGATCAATGACAGGGGGGTGATCAGGGAGTCTATATGGGGTGATCACCACAGTCATTGATCATGCCCCTGTAAGGCTTCATTCAGACGTCCGGATGCGTTTTGCGGATCGGATCCATCTATCAGTGCATCCGTAAAAATCATGCGGACATCTGAATGGAGCTTTACAGGGGGTTGATCAATGACAGGGGTGTGATCAGGGAGTCTATATGGGGTGATAACCACAGTCATTGATCACGCCCCTGTAAGGCTTCATTCAGACGTCCGGATGCGTTTTGCGGATCCGATCCATCTATTAGTGGATCCGTAAAAATCATGCGGACATCTGAATGGAGCTTTACAGGGGGTTGATCAATGACAGGGGGGTAATCAATGACAGGGGGGTGATCAGGGAGTCTATATGGGGTGATAACCACAGTCATTGATCATGCCCCTGTAAGGCTTCATTCAGACGTCCGGATGCGTTTTGCGGATCCGATCCATCTATCAGTGCATCCGTAAAAATCATGCGGACATCTGAATGGAGCTTTACAGGGGGTTGATCAATGACAGGGGTGTAATCAATGACAGGGGGGTGATCAGGGAGTCTATATGGGGTGATCAGGGGTGATCAGGGGCTAATAAGGGGTTAATAAGTGACGGGGGGGGGGGTGTAGTGTAGTGTAGTGGTGCTTGGTGGGACTTTACTGAGCTACCTGTGTCCTCTGGTGGTCGATCCAAACAAAGGGGACCACCAGAGGACCAGGTAGCAGGTATATTAGACGCTGTTATCAAAACAGCGTCTAATATACCTGTTAGGGGTTAAAAAAAACACATCTCCAGCCTGCCAGCGAACGATCGCCGCTGGCAGGCTGGAGATCAACTCTCTTACCTTCCGTTCATGTGAGCGCGCGCGCCTGTGTGCGCGCGTTCACAGGAAATCCCGGCTCACGCGAGATGACGCGTATATGCGTCGCTGAGCGCAGGGCTGCCACCTCCGGAACGCGAATCTGCGTACAGCGGTCCGGAGGTGGTTAAAACAAAAAAAATTATGTTTTAGTGTCTCCATATTCTGAGCCATATTTATTTTTATTTTTTGAGTGATTATCTCAGGTAGGGGCTCATTTTTTGTGGGATGAGGTGACGGTTAGATTGGTACTATTTTGGTGGGCAAACACCTTTTTGATCGCTTGCTGTTGTACTTTTTGTGATGTAAGGTGACAAAAAAATGGTTTATTTAGCACAGTTTTATTTTTTATTTTTTTTACGATGTTCATCTGAGGGGTTAGTTCATGTGATATTTTTATAGAGCCGGTCGATTCGGCGATACCTAATATGTATACTTTTTATTTTTCCCCTATTTTTTACCAATTTTTTTTTACTTTAATTGGGGAAAATTACGTTTTTGTTTATTTTTACTTGAAACTGAATTTTCTGGGGGGAAAAATTAATTTTTTAAACTTTTTTTTTTACTTTATTTTTTTTCCCACTTTGGGACTTCAACTTTTGGGGGTCTAATCCCTTTACAATGCTTCCAGCTTCCAGCCTGTGAGATCCAGCGGGCTGGATCTCACAGGCTCGTCACCGGAAGGCAGCACGATGCCTTCCTTAGGCATCGCGCTGCCTTCCATGCCATCGGGTCCCCCCTACAGCCACATGGGGACCCGATGGCATGCCCAATCACCGCCGAAAGCACAGGTAAAAGCCGCAAACTGCTGGTTTGAATTAACCTGTGGGACCCCTCCGCGCATTTAGCCAAGGTCCTGCTCAACGATTTGAGCAGTCACGGGACCCCTCCGCGCATTTAGCCAAGGTCCTGCTCAACGATTTGAGCAGGCACCGGGTTCCGATCACCGCCCGCCGGGCGGTGGTGATCGGAACTATACATGACGTACCGGTACATCATGTGTCCTTAAGTACCAGGACAACATGCCGTACCGGTACGTCATGTGTCCTTAAGAGGTTACAAGTCTCATGTGCTAGGGACATTGTTGCTGAAAACGATTAATAGAAGAATTCAATATCAATAAGATATTCCATCGCCAGCATGCCAATAAATACCATCCAGTCTGCACCCCTTAGGGGGGCCATGTCTTAATGGTGACCATCCTCATCTTTTGCTGAGTTTATTTCCTAGAAAAGTCAGCAAGATGCAGAGAGAGGAGGAGCTGGAGGTTCCTGATAATATATTCTCATT
The DNA here is from genome assembly GCF_905171765.1 of Bufo bufo. Lineage (NCBI taxonomy): Eukaryota > Metazoa > Chordata > Amphibia > Anura > Bufonidae > Bufo > Bufo bufo. The sequence goes on along the minus strand of NC_053390.1, from coordinate 178,461,078 downwards.
GATATTAGACAATGTGGAAAGGAGAAAAAGCAGATGGCAGAAGAAGGGCTCCCACATGTAGGGCAGGAGAGCATTGGGGTTAGAGAAGTGAGCAGCTGATTAATATTTTGTGTTTACTGTCAACCTGCAGGAGATTGCAGGCCAGAACAGCAATAATATACATATTGTGCCCCCCCCCTAACGAGCCAAACCCCATACTAGCAACAGCCCCTGTTTAAAGCTGCAGCGCAGCCATTAACAATGAAGACGGACTATACTGTGTGGTCTTAATTATTAAATGAAAGGCAGCTGCGGGCTAATTAGTCCTGTGGTTCTTCACTGCAACATGGCCACAACCTGCCAGCAGCATGGTTGCTCCGTGTGGCCATACCCTAAGGTAGAGAGGCATGGGTATACAGTACCTGATTTATAGCGATTTGTGACAAATTAATTAATAATGAATCTAATTTCTTGGCTAACTTCAGCGAAGTTGCCAAATACATTTTTTGAAAACTTCGCTCATTTGAAACAGACAGACAGTAAACTTATAATAATAATGATAACAATCATTATCGTCATTAGGATATATCAGTCACTGCTGGGTCACATACCACTTGTGAATACATCACCATTGAGGATAATCATTGTCTGCAGCACTGCACATGGCTTCTTCCAAATTTTTGAAAAATTCACTCATTTCTACTTTTGATTAGGGTTGAGCGAACCCGAACTGTACGATTCGTTCCGAACTTTACGATTTTTCTGACCCCAGACCCGAAACCGAACATTTCAGTAAAAGTTTGGGTTCGAGTTCAGTGTTCGGCGATTTAATGGCGTGTGTTGAAAAGCTGCAGAGCAGCCAATCAACAAGCTTTTAACTCGTGTGCCCTTAGAAGCCATCACAGCCATGCCTACTATTGGCATGGCTGTGATTGGCCAGTGCAACATGTGACCCGAACTTTACGATTTTTCTGACCCCAGACCCGAAACCGAACATTTCAGTAAAAGTTCGGGTTCGAGTTCAGTGTTCGGCGATTTAATGGCGTGTGTTGAAAAGCTGCAGAGCAGCCAATCAACAAGCTTTTAACTCGTGTGCCCTTAGAAGCCATCACAGCCATGCCTACTAATGGCATGGCTGTGATTGGCCAGTGCAACATGTGACCCAGTCTCTATATAAGCTGGAGTCACGTAGCGCTGCACATCACATCAGCTCTAACTAGTGTAGGGAGAGGATGCTGCAGCTGTGAGGGAGAGATAAGGAAACAATTCTGCTGTTCTTGGTGTTAAATCTGCAAGCTACAGCGATTATTTTTGTGGGTGCTATGCTACATTTTTGTACCCCTGAGCCCAGTGCCATAGACAAATAAGCTTTAATCAGTTTGTTTGTTAGGTGGGCGTCGGCGACCATTTTTTGAAGTGCAGTGCACTTGCAACTGCATGTGTGCCAGGGACATTACTTTAAGGCTACATGCACACGACTGTGCCGTTTTTTGCGGTCCTCAAACCGCGGATCCGCAAAAAACAGAAGCCACCCGTGTGCCTTACGCAATTTGTGGAACGGAACGGGCGGCCCATTGTAGACATGCCTATTCTTGTCCGCAAAACGGACAAGAATAGGACATGCTATATTTTTTGGCGGGGCCACGGAACGGTGCAACGGATGCAGACAGCACACAGAGTGCTGTCCGCATCTTTTGTGGCCCCATTAAAGTGAATGGGTCCGCATCCGAGCCACAAAAATGGCGGCTCGGATGCGGACCCAAACAACGGCTGTGTGCATGAGGCCTAAGTGTGTTCTGGTAGCTGAGTAGGCGACATCTAGGCATTTTTTAAGGACACCTGCACTGCATATGTGCCAGGGGAAGGGAAAATAATATAGGTAATCCGTCTGTGACTTCAGGGCCCCAGCGGGGGACATATTCACATTCTTTTCTGTGAAGTACCCCTGGGCTGAATATCTGACAGGAAAAATCTATTCATTAAATCCATCTGTTAGATTCCAGGGGGACAAATTCCCTTTTTTTGGCGGTCAAGTACCCCTGACGCCTGCAGTGCGTACCTGCCAGTGAAAATAATTCAATTACATTAGGGCTCTTTCACACTTGCGTTCTTGTCTTCCGGCATAGAGTTCCGTCGTCGGGTCTCTATGCCGGAAGAATCCTGATCAGGATTATCCTAATGCATTCTGAATGGAGAGAAATCCGTTCAGGATGCATTAGGATGTCTTCAGTTCCGGAACGGAACGTTTTTTGGCCGGAGAAAATACCGCAGCATGCTGCGCTTTTTGCTCCGGCAAAAAATCCGGAACACTTGCCGCAAGGCCAGATCCGGAATTAATGCCCATTGAAAGGCATTGATCCGGATCCGGCCTTAAGCTAAACGTCGTTTCGGCGCATTGCCGGATCCGACGTTTAGCTTTTTCAGAGTGGTTACCATGGCTGCCGGGACGCTAAAGTCCTGGCAGCCATGGTAAAGTGTAGCGGGGAGCGGGGGAGCAGCATACTTACCGTCCGTGCGGCTCCCGGGGCGCTCCAGAGTGACGTCAGGGCGCCCCAAGAGCATGGATCATGTGATCCATGTTTTTCTGGATCCGGAGTGTAATTCCGGCAAGTGGAGTACACGCCGGATCCGGACAACGCAAGTGTGAAAGAGGCCTTAGTCTGTCACATATTTGTGTGACCTAAAGCGATATTTTTTATTTATTTTTTTCTCTTTCTGACACCGACACAGCCAAATAAAACCAGTAAATACTGCTGTTACATTGTTGGTTGAAAAAAGCACACTTTTTGTGCTAGATCGTACATTTGCGGCTAGATCCCTTTTTTTGGCGGTCAAGTACCCCTGACGCCTGCAGTGCGTACCTGCCAGTGAAAATAATTCAATTACATTAGTCTGTCACATATTTGTGTGACCTAAAGCGATATTTTTTATTAATTTTTTTCTCTTTCTGACACCGACACAGCCAAATAAAACCAGTAAATACTGCTGTTACATTGTTGGTTGAAAAAAGCACACTTTTTGTGCTAGATCGTACATTTGCGGCCTGCGCTGCATTTCTGACAGTCCAATAAAACCAGTCAATACTACTGTCACATTGTTGGTTGACAAATTTACATTTTTTGTGACCGTGAAGTAATTGTATAAAATTCGCCTGTCACACTGTTGTGTGACCTCAAGAAATTTTTTCTCTTTATGACACAGACACAGCCTTACTGTCAGTGAATTTAATTGTTGACGATTGACAGTTACATCATCGCCTGACATAAACCATCTGTTAGTTTGGTGGGTGAACGCAAAGAATGAGGAGAGCGTAAAATGAGGGATGTGGCCCTGGTCGTGGTGCTGCTGGTGTTGGTGGAGCTACTGTTGCAGGGAGAGGACGTGGTCAATCTGTGCCAGCTCAAGTGAAACACCTTTCTCAGGTGTGTGTAGGCGACAGAACCTTCAGCGTTGTTTAGTAGGCCCGAATGCCGCTCTACTAATGGTGAGGCCAGAACAAGTACAGGCGATAGTAGATTGGGTTGCTGACAGTGCCTCCAGTTCCTTCACTTTGTCTCCCACCCAGTCCCCCGCTGAAAGATCAGAGTTGGCACCTGCAGCCCATGGCCATCAGTCTTTCACCTCACCCCCTTGCAAATCAGTCAAGCAGTCTGAGCCCCAAGTCATGCAGCAGTCTCTTCTGTTTTTTGATGACTCTGCTAGCAGGGTTTCCCAGGGCCATCAACATAGCCCTGCCTCAGAAGTGGAAGAGATTGAGTGCACCATTGGCCAACCACTTATGTTTCAGGATGAGTACATGGGAGGACCACCGCAGCGCGTCTCGGATGATGACAAAACACAGATGCCAACTGATGTGGCTTTCTGCAGTGTGCAGACCAACAAGGAGGGTAGGGGTGAAGACTGGGTGGAAGATGATGATGTGGAGGACGATGAGGTCCTCGACTTCACATGGAATCAAGTTTATACGAGTGACCTGTGTAGTTCGGAGGAAGAGGCGGTGGACCCACAGAGCCACCAGCACAGCAGAAGAGGTAGCAGGGTGCAAAAGCGGAGCGGCTGTCCCCTAGACAGTACGCCTGCTACTGTCCACCTCACCAAGGGACCGAGCACACCAAAGCCTGCTCCAAGGAGTTCCCTGGCGTGGCAGTTCTTTAGACAATGTGCTGACGACAAGACAAGAGTGGTTTGCACGCTGTGCAATAAGAGCCTGAAGCGAGGCATAAACGTTCTAAACCTGATCACAACCTGCATGACCAGGCATCTAAGTGCAAACTACGAGCTGCAGTGGATACTAGACACCTCAAAAACCAAAAAAGGTCTCTGGCTCTTCCTGCTTCCTCTTCTACTGCAGCCTCGGCCGCTTCATCCCCCTCTTGAGTGACAGTGGCACCTGCCACCCCGCAAACAGAGCATGTGCGAGCAACGAGACCATCTCGGTTACAATTTCCCATGGAAGTGTTCAGCCCATGGAAGTGTTCAGTGTTCAAACACTGGAGTGAAAGAGGAAGTAGCTTGCCCTTTTCGCCTTGGAGGTGCTGGCCTGCCCTGCAGCCAGTGTATTGTCTGAACATTTGTTTTGCACGGCACCAGGGGGTTATCGCAAACAAGCGCAGCCGCCTGTCCACAGCCAATGTGGACATGCTCACGTTCATTAAAATGAAACAGGCAGGAATCCAACAGGACTTGTTTGTACCTTGTGCAGAATAGACATGTGTACCGGCCTTACCCAGCCATTGTTGTACTCCAGCTCACTTTCTCTTTGTTTTATATTTCCCAATGTTTTGGGATCTACCCAAATTTAAACAAAAAAAAATTATTAATAATAAAATAAAAAACAAAAAACAGTGTTGGCTACCTCCTCCTCTACCGCCGCTTCTACCTACACCGTTACATCCACCACCTCCTCAACCTCTTACTCCATATGGACCTCCTCCTCCTAGATCAAGATTATTATTTTTTATTTTTACGTATTTTATGTTATTTTAAGTCATTTCCCTATCCACATTCGTTTGCAGAGCACTTGCCTAACTATAGATACGTGGACCGGTAAGCATGGTCAGGGACGTTATATCTCCATAACCGCACACTGGGTAAATGTAGTGGCGGCTGGGCCTGAGGCGGATAGCAGTTTGGCGCATGTCCTTCCACCACCGAGGATTGCAGGGAGTTTCTCTTTGCCTCCTGTTGCTTCCTCCTCCTACTCCGCTTCCTCATCCTCTACCACCTCCTCTTCCGGTCAGCGTAACACCTTCACCACCAACTTCAGCACAGCCAGGGTTAAACGACAGCAGGCAGTTATAAAACGTATCTGTTTGGGGACAAACCCCACACCGCGCAGGAGCTGTGGACTGGCATGGAACAACAGACCGATGAGTGGTTGGTGCCAGTGAGCCTCAAGCCCGGCCTGGTCGTGTGCGATAATGGGCAAAATCTTGTAGCAGCTCTGGGCCTAGCCGGTTTGATGCACATCCCTTGCCTGGTGCATGTGCTGAATTTAATTTAATAACTTGATCCACCCTCTCCACACAATCAGATTTCAGCCATTGACCTCTCTTGGATGTGGTATCCCTTTGTCAGGCTCCCTCTCCGGCATGGAACCCTGATTACCGTAACCCGTGATCACCATGGTTGGCTCATAAAAAAACATTGAAAGTTGATAAGGAAGATATCCAATTGGATTGTGAACGTCACGGGGACGTGCGATCAGGCAGAAGTTATCTAGAGTCAACAAAGCGGCAGCAGGGCCTATCCTGTATAACGTTACCTAATCCAAAATACTGCAGTGACACTCCCTGTAATTTTTTTATTACTCATTTCAATAACAGGGCATCTTAAGAGTCCTGTATTGTTATTTATCGTCAGTACCTCCCTGAGTCGGGAGTGGGTAATTGCCCCGCGCCTCCTGCCTTCCTTCGATTCTTCCGCTTTAATAACTTGTCCCACATTTCCACCCAATCAGATTTCAGCCATTGACCTGCCTTGGATGTGGTATCCCTTTCTCAGGCTCCCTCTCCGGCATGGAACCCTGATTCCCTGTTACCATTGATCACCATGATAGGCGCATAAAAGAACATCGAAAGTTGATAGAGAAAATATCCAATTGGATTGTGGACGTCACGGAGACGTGCGACATGGTGGAGCAGTATGTGTGCACACGACTACACGTACTGACTGATGGGTCTGCCCCCTTCAACTTCTGGGTCTCCAAATTGGGCACATGGCCTGAGCTTGCCCTTTTCGCCTTGGAGGTGCTGGCCTGCCCTGCAGCCAGTGTATTGTCTGAACATTTGTTTTGCACGGCACCAGGGGGTTATCACAAACAAGCGCAGCCGCCTGTCCACAGCCAATGTGGACATGCTCACGTTCATTAAAATGAAACAGGCAGGAATCCCACAGGACTTGTTTGTACCTTGTGCAGAATAGACATGTGTACTGGCCTTACCCAGCCATTGGTGTACTCCAGCTCACTTTCTCTTTGTTTTATTTTTTATATTTCCCAATGTTTTGGGATCTACCCAAATTTAAACAAAAAAAATTATTAATAACAAAATAAAAAACAGTGTTGGCTACCTCCTCCTCCACCGCCGCTTCTACCTACACTGCTACATCCACCACCTCCTCAACCTCTTACTCCATATGGACCTCCTCCTCCTAGATCAAGATTATTATTTTTTATTTTTACGTATTTTATGTTATTTTAAGTCATTTCCCTATCCACATTCGTTTGCAGAGCACTTGCCATGCTATTAACCACATTTTGCTGCCTTTTGCAGCCCTTTAGCACTTTCCATGACTTTTTTTAGAACCATTTTAGTGCTCCAAAGTTCAGGTCCCCATTGACTTCAATGGGATTCGGGTTCAGGGTCAAGTTCGGGTCCCGAACTCGAACTTTTTTGCGAAGTTCGGCCGAACCTGTAGAACTCGAACTTCCAGGTGTCCGCTCAACTCTACTTTTGATCACTTTTTATTCAATCTTTTTGGAGAGGTGAAGCGATGAAAAAAAAAAAAGGCAAATCTATTTAGATTTTTTTTTCCATTGCAGCATTCACCATAAGGGCTAAATACATTTATATCTTAATAGTATGGGAGTTTTGGGATGCAGCAGTGCAAATAAAAAATTGAAAAAAATTAAGATTATTTTTTAGTATCGGGAAAAGGGGGTGATATAATTTAAAAAATATTATAAAACTTATTTTTACTACTTTTTACACTTTCATTAAATCTCCTTAGGTGACTTGAACTTGTCCCTTGACTGTAATTAATTAACATTGTAGCCTATAGGAGTTGCACTATGTTGTTATGGAGCCATGCTACTTTCAAGTCTCCATAGGAATATAGGAATTACTACTGAGATAGCCTCCAATACTTAAGAGAGACCAAGGCTATTAAAAATAATAAATGGCTTCTCCAATATCTGCATGGGGAAGCCTTTTGGACCATGGCATCTCAGGGGTTAAATGTCTGCAATCAGTGTTTTCACCAATTGCAGACATTAGCCCTTGGTGCATGCTGTGTGAAATAGCAGAAATCAAGCAGCTATGGTGCACACTCCACCCTGGAGTGGGCACTATCATTAAATACCTGACATCTGCCCTACGTGTACGGTGGATGTCGGGAAGGGGTTAAAAACCAACAGATGCTTGGGTGTAGGGGCGCCATGGTAGATGCTGTGGTAATTTCTGTGATAATTACTGTGGTGATTAAAAATTACAGCTATCCTTTTACACTGTTAAACACTGGTTCTAGAATGCAGTTTGAGGCCCGAATGGGTGGAAGGGCATAATATAGTGTACATTATTTCTATTCAGACTGACCAGCAACAAAGCTGAGCAAATGCATTGAGCTCAGTCAGTCTTATAAAATTTTGGAGGAACGGACCATCGCTATAGCAACAGTAGCTAATTGTGGAACAGCAGAAGAAAGATGTTGTCCTGTTTCACAAGCAGCTGCTGATGCTGTAGCTTGGGCCTATGTCTCCAAAATCCTATCAGGCTGACTGAGCACAACATCTCTAATACAGAAGGTCGTGAGTTTGAATCACAGCAGAAACTTTTCAGAAATACAGGCTAATTTAGATTTAAATACACTGGAGTGTCCCCAAGCACTGACTCCATATATGGACATAGCTATATATGGAGTCAGAGCAGGGACTCCTTAGCCGAACTAAAGTCCCGACACCCTCCCCTCTTCAGAACAGGGGGTGTCTGGGGTTCTCCCATTGTCTTCCATTGTGCTCAGTAGAACACCCGAGCATCGCAAAGTGTTCTACTCGAGCACACAAGCACTTTGGTGCTCGCTCAACACTATTGGAGATCACAAATTCTCAAATATCGCAAAATATTGCAAATTCGAATATTGCCTCTGTTGCTCATCACTGGTGTAGAGATGGCAGCAGCATGAGGAGACCACAGAGTGGCAAGGTGACATAATGTGGAGATGGCAGCAGCAGGATACCACAGAGTGGCAAGGTGACATAGTTAGGAGGTGGCGGCAGCATCAGGATGCTAAAGAGTGGAAAGGTGACATAGTGTGAATATGGCAGCAGCATTAGGAGACCACAGAGTGGCAAGGAGACATAGTTTGGAGGTGGCGGCAGCATCAGGAAGCCACAGAGTGGCAAGGTGACATAATGTGGATACGGCAGCAGCATGAGGAGATCACAGAGTGGTAAGGTGACATAGTGTGGAGATCGCATTAGCATGAGGAGACCACAGAGTGGCAAGGTGACATAGTTTGGAGGTGGCGGCAGCATCAGGAATCCACAGAGTAACAAGGTGACATAGTGTGGATATGGCAGCAGCAGGATACCACAGAGTAGCAAGGTGACATAGTGTGGATATAGCAGCAGCAGGAGGAGACAAGAGAGTGGCAAGGTGCCATAGTGTGGAGATGTCAGCAGCATGTGGAGACCACAGAGTGGCAAGGTGACATAGTGTGGAGATGGCAGCAGCATGAGGATACCACAGACACAGAACGACACAATGACAGAGTCTGGAGGTGGCGGCAGCATGAGTAGGCCACAGAATGGCAAAATAACAGAGTCTGGAGGTGGCGGCAGCAGCAGCATCAGGAGTAGGCCACAGAGTGGCACAATGACAGAGTCTGGAGGTGGCAGCAGCATGAGGAGACTACAGAACGGCACAATGACAGAGTCTGGAGATGGTGGCAGCATCACAAGGCCACAGAGTGGCAAGGTGACATACTGTGGAGGTTGGAGGCAATACCAGTACCTGCTGAAAGATGGTGGGTGAAAGAAGGAGCACTTGGCATCAGATGTGTGGCATCAGGCGGGTAACAGCATCAGAATAGTAGCTGAGGCAGGTAGCCAGAAGAAACCGGTCTCTTTTGTCGAAATGTTGGTGTGGCACCATGGATGATCTAGTCTGATGCATCAGGCATTGGTTTGTGGAAATCCTGGCTGATCCATTCCTGATTCATCTTGATGCAGTGTTCCACTATGTGCTATATGTGGGCACTTTAAACTGTTGCTAAATGTCATTTCAAGTGTATTGTGGTATCATGCTATAATTCACTTTAACAGGCTGAGTGTCATTTACCATTATTCGCCCCTAGGTGGTGCTGGCACTATATATATATATATATATATATATATATATATAGAATATGGAAAAAATGAGGATGCAGCACTCTGTCAATGGCGGGTGCAAGGTCAGGCCAGTGTGAATCAGCACCGAGATCCAATGTAGTATACAGACAAAAGGAAGGCCAGCAGCACACCAAGGTTTTCAACGAAATGTGAAGTTTATTCCTCCAGAGTCAGCAGCGACGTTTCAACAGCTTGTTGCTGTCTTTCTCAAGCTATGTGCATATGTGTTGCAAACATACAATTTAAAGGTGCATCAATTACACAATTCAATTTACATCAATTAATCCATGTACAAGAAAATTCATATAATACGTGATTCCTTATATTTAGCAAAATACATACATTATACCGCAGTGTTGCAAAATACAGTGCATCCATTCAATACATAAAATGATTCATACTGTGTATAATATGGGGCAAAAACCCTAAATACCCTTCATTAGTGCAGGTGTGTTGTCCCTGATCACCAGGTTAAAAATCACGATCAGCTGGTGCGCCATGTCGCGCCGGCCCCACGGTCCCGGCGGCGTCCCCGTTCCCTCTATGCGCATGCGTCAGAAACACAAGTCTCGCGACGCTACGTGCGCAGAGAGACAAACCCAGCACCACAACCAAGATGGCCAAACTTGTCCTCCGGCCGATGTGCGCATGTCCATGTGTAAGTAACGGCCTCCCATAAATGGTCACATGGGACAAATCACATGATCGGGAAACCAGGTAAATAACCTTGCATAAGGAATTTATAAATGAGAATCCAGGTCAAGACTGCTGTGCATCCTCGATCCCACAAAAGCAAATGTGGGAATCCAGGACCCAGCGTCCTATCAACCTAGTAACTGGCCAAAATAATACCCTCACATGCGCATACTGGGGGGGTCAGGCAACTGGTGACAGCGACTGTCCGCTGCAGCGGACCACTCATTGTCAATCTAAGGCAATGGCGACGTAACAAGGGTCCCCCTGTGAACCGTCGCCCACCTAACAGGTGGCCGCTACCCCCCAGGAAGTATAAGCGCACAGGGTGTAAGTGCCAGAGCAAAATTAATAAAGTAAGGAAAAACATAACATAATATAAAGGGAACCACATGGAAATGTCTGGGTAAAGCGCCGAACTACCATGGATCATGTATCACAGCTGCACCGGCATGACAGTCAGGTCACCCCGCCCGTAGGTAAGGTCGTGAGAACAGTAGATAACCACCCGGGTCAGCGATGTATCCCCCGCTGCACAGCGCACCAGTCTTGATCATGATCAGTGTATAAATCTAAAAACAAAGAGAGATTTTTTACAAAAAAAATCAAAACAAATGTATAACTTGGTTGTTATTGACACATATACATTTATCCCACAGAGGAGGGTGAGGACCCATGTATGACACAAGAGGGACAACACTAGTCAACCCTGAAATCGACATTCAGCCCATTGGGCCTCAAGGTATTTAAGGTGAATATCCAGAATAGCTCTCGCTTTTTAAGGAGGGCTTGTCTATCCCCCCCACGCCTTCCCAATTCTATCTGTTCCAATACACGGAATCTTAGGTCATTCTGTGTGTGTCCTGCATCTTTGAAATGTTTAGACACCGGTAAATCCATCTTTTCCTTTCTGATGGAATATCGGTGTTGATTTAACCGTGTCTTCAAGTCCCACGTGGTCTCCCCAACGTACCACTTCCCACAAGGGCAGGTCAGTTGGTAGACCACGTAGGACGAGTCACATGTCAAGTATTGGTTGATTTTGACCAATTTATTAGTGGCCGGATTGAGGAACGTATTCCCTTTGATCATGAGGTTACAATTGATGCAGTGATAGCAGGGGTAGCAGCCAGTCCGTGTGGAGCCACACTTAGTTCTCACACTGGTCCTGGCACTACCCACATCCGACTTTACCAACCTGTCTCCCAAATTGCGTCCTCTCCGGTAGGAAAATAATGGTGGAGTTTCAAACTCCTCGACTTGAGGAAAACTATTCCCTATCATCCTCCAGTGTTTCCGAATGACAGCCGCTATTTGTGGACTGTCAGCCGAAAACTGGGAGATGAATGGAATACGGGGTTTTTTGGTGACCAGTTTTTTAATATTGGTAGTACCCCCCTTGTCATGCACTCGCTGAATGCTATCCCTGATCAATTTTTTGGGGTACCCACGAGTGGCAAATTTCTGACTCATTTCAGTGAGTCTTATATCTCTGGTGTGCTCATCCTTTACGATCCTCTGGACCCTGAGAAATTGACTAAAGGGTAATGACCGGACCATGGGACGAGGATGATGACTGTCATACCGCAGCAACGTGTTTTTATCAGTGGGTTTTACAAACAGGTCAGTCTCCAACCCCCGTCCCACGATCCGGACCTCCGTGTCAAGGAACTGTAGCCTCTCAGTTGAATGGACCACAGTAAATTTCACTGTCGGATCAACTTCATTGAGAAATGAGTGGAACGCGAGGAGGCCCAACGTGTCGCCCGTCCACACCAGGAAGATATCATCGATATAGCGCCACCACCCCAGAACATGTCTGAAGTGGTGGCTGCCATATATCGACGACTCCTCAAGGTGGGCCATATAGATGTTAGCGTACGTGGGCGCCACGTTGGACCCCATCGCCGTCCCACGCATCTGTACAAAGAAGTCGTCCTGGAACAGGAAATAATTTTTGGTTAAAAAAAATCTCAATAAAGATAATAAGAAAGTTTGACAGACTTCAGTATGATCAGATGTTTTAAGACATGTTTCCACAGCCTGGAGGCCCAACTCATGGTCAATCGACGTGTATAAACTACACACGTCGAATGATACCAGAGTGGCGCCCACAGGTATGTCTAGGGCACTTATCTTGAGCAGAAAATCACCTGTGTCTCTGATAAAAGATTTTGCAGAAATGGCATATTGACGCAACATCCTGTCCAAAAAAATAGCCACATTACAGAAAAGTGACCCCCTCCCGGAGACAATTGGGCGTCCGGGGGGGGACACCAAGCTCTTGTGGATTTTGGGCAAGGTGTATAAGATGGGCGTGCTTGGTTTGTCACAGTATAAATATGTAAACAATTTGTCATCAATAATGCCAGCCACCAGGGCTTGGTTCAAAATGTCACGTAATTCTCTCAATAGATTAAATTTCGGATCCTGCGTAACCCGCTTATACACCAGAGCATCATTAAGTTGACCATAGATCTCCCGGGTGTACTCACTGGTGTCCATAACCACAACCCCACCACCCTTGTCAGCCGACTTGATGGTGAGGCTGTGGTTGGAGACCAGAGAGCCCACCGCGGTGATCTCTTCAGATGTGATGTTGGCATGTCTTAAGCCATTATCTTGGGAAGTATTTTTTATCATATCAATATCCCTCCGTATTGCTAAAAAGAAAGCATCAACCGCCGGGTGATTGATTATGGGGTTAAAATTGCTCTTGGTATATAGCCCTGTATTACATAAAGACAATTCAGTCAATCTAGACCCTTCGCATCTAGTTAGTTGACTTTGTGCGGAAAACCAAATCTTTAACTTGATATTACGCAGAAATCTGTATAAGTCCAGCTCTATGTTAAACCAATCCGTTTTGGACACAGGACAGAATGAAAGCCCCTTGTCCAAAACGGATAGCTGTGCATCATTTAAAGAAAACGAAGAAATGTTTACCACTGTGTCCGTTTTTTGTTGGAAGCCTTCTGGCGTTGGGGTCTGTGATTTTTCATTCTGTCTTCCCCGTTTGTGCTGGCGTTTCCCGCCCCTCCTGGTTCTACTGCATCTGGGCCCAGTCCTAAAAAAGGCTTTGGGAGTGTTGCTTGTGGCTCGACATCTCTTGGTTCCTGGTTCTCACGGTCCTTGGACTTAGATCGTATATTTCTTTTCTCAGTGGAGGAATTCTGTCTTCTATCTCCTCCTCTAGTATTTTTCGGATCACGTTGCCATACATAGATGAAACCTCGTGTGTAGTCATCCATATCCCGTAGCCATTTATGGCGCTTCTTTTCCTGCAAGTCAGCTTTCAATTTGTTAAAGTGTGGTGCACATGAAACAATATATGCCGCATATTCCTCAGCTGACAACAATTCTTTGAGTAGCGTGGTATTTTTTTGGATGGCTCCCTGCACCACTACTATCTCTTTTTGTAAAAACTCGACGTTGAGTAATATCATGTCAAAGGCAAACTTGTTGCATATTTGGGTAAATCTCGTACAAAAATCAGCATTGTTAGGAAACAAATCAGGTCTCAATTGCGACCTCATGCCACGTGGTATTCGGTGATTCTGATGGTACTCACATAGAGTGTATAGGTGAAGCTCCAAATTGATGAGGCGTCTGGAGTCGTATTCAAATTGTTTCTTAGTGTCCAATACTGTCGGGGTGAATAAAAAAGTGGTATCTCTCACCGTGTCATGCAGGATCCTCAACTCATCCTCCTTACTGTAGGTGAAGACATCTGGGTCCTGGATATCAGATGGTGTAGCCATGGTATAGGTGCAAGCGTCCTCTGGTGCAGGTAATAGAATATGGAAAAAATGAGGATGCAGCACTCTGTCAATGGCGGGTGCAAGGTCAGGCCAGTGTGAATCAGCACCGAGATCCAATGTAGTATACAGACAAAAGGAAGGCCAGCAGCACACCAAGGTTTTCAACGAAATGTGAAGTTTATTCCTCCAGAGTCAGCAGCGACGTTTCAACAGCTTGTTGCTGTCTTTCTCAAGCTATGTGCATATGTGTTGCAAACATACAATTTAAAGGTGCATCAATTACACGTTGGGCCTCCTCGCGTTCCACTCATTTCTCAATGAAGTTGATCCGACAGTAAAATTTACTGTGGTCCATTCAACTGAGAGGCTACAGTTCCTTGACACGGAGGTCCGGATCGTGGGACGGGGGTTGGAGACTGACCTGTTTGTAAAACCCACTGATAAAAACACGTTGCTGCGGTATGACAGTCATCATCCTCGTCCCATGGTCCGGTCATTACCCTTTAGTCAATTTCTCAGGGTCCAGAGGATCGTAAAGGATGAGCACACCAGAGATATAAGACTCACTGAAATGAGTCAGAAATTTGCCACTCGTGGGTACCCCAAAAAATTGATCAGGGATAGCATTCAGCGAGTGCATGACAAGGGGGGTACTACCAATATTAAAAAACTGGTCACCAAAAAACCCCGTATTCCATTCATCTCCCAGTTTTCGGCTGACAGTCCACAAATAGCGGCTGTCATTCGGAAACACTGGAGGATGATAGGGAATAGTTTTCCTCAAGTCGAGGAGTTTGAAACTCCACCATTATTTTCCTACCGGAGAGGACGCAATTTGGGAGACAGGTTGGTAAAGTCGGATGTGGGTAGTGCCAGGACCAGTGTGAGAACTATGTGTGGCTCCACACGGACTGGCTGCTACCCCTGCTATCACTGCATCAATTGTAACCTCATGATCAAAGGGAATACGTTCCTCAATCCGGCCACTAATAAATTGGTCAAAATCAACCAATACTTGACATGTGACTCGTCCTACGTGGTCTACCAACTGACCTGCCCTTGTGGGAAGTGGTACGTTGGGGAGACCACGTGGGACTTGAAGACACGGTTAAATCAACACCGATATTCCATCAGAAAGGAAAAGATGGATTTACCGGTGTCTAAACATTTCAAAGATGCAGGACACACACAGAATGACCTAAGATTCCGTGTATTGGAACAGATAGAATTGGGAAGGCGTGGGGGGGATAGACAAGCCCTCCTTAAAAAGCGAGAGCTATTCTGGATATTCACCTTAAATACCTTGAGGCCCAATGGGCTGAATGTCGATTTCAGGGTTGACTAGTGTTGTCCCTCTTGTGTCATACATGGGTCCTCACCCTCCTCTGTGGGATAAATGTATATGTGTCAATAACAACCAAGTTATACATTTGTTTTGATTTTTTTTGTAAAAAATCTCTCTTTGTTTTTAGATTTATACACTGATCATGATCAAGACTGGTGCGCTGTGCAGCGGGAGATACATCGCTGACCCGGGTGGTTATCTACTGTTCTCACAACCTTACCTACGGGCGGGGTGACCTGACTGTCATGCCGGTGCAGCTGTGATACATGATCCATGGTAGTTCGGCGCTTTACCCAGACATTTCCATGTGGTTCCCTTTATATTATGTTATGTTTTTCCTTACTTTATTAATTTTGCTCTGGCACTTACACCCTGTGCGCTTATACTTCCTGGGGGGTAGCGGCCACCTGTTAGGTGGGCGACGGTTCACAGGGGGACCCTTGTTACGTCGCCATTGCCTTAGATTGACAATGAGTGGTCCGCTGCAGCGGACAGTCGCTGTCACCAGTTGCCTGACCCCCCCAGTATGCGCATGTGAGGGTATTATTTTGGCCAGTTACTAGGTTGATAGGACGCTGGGTCCTGGATTCCCACATTTGCTTTTGTGGGATCGAGGATGCACAGCAGTCTTGACCTGGATTCTCATTTATAAATTCCTTATGCAAGGTTATTTACCTGGTTTCCCGATCATGTGATTTGTCCCATGTGACCATTTATGGGAGGCCGTTACTTACACATGGACATGCGCACATCGGCCGGAGGACAAGTTTGGCCATCTTGGTTGTGGTGCTGGGTTTGTCTCTCTGCGCACGTAGCGTCGCGAGACTTGTGTTTCTGACGCATGCGCATAGAGGGAACGGGGACGCCGCCGGGACCGTGGGGCCGGCGCGACATGGCGCACCAGCTGATCGTGATTTTTAACCTGGTGATCAGGGACAACACACCTGCACTAATGAAGGGTATTTAGGGTTTTTGCCCCATATTATACACAGTATGAATCATTTTATGTATTGAATGGATGCACTGTATTTTGCAACACTGCGGTATAATGTATGTATTTTGCTAAATATAAGGAATCACGTATTATATGAATTTTCTTGTACATGGATTAATTGATGTAAATTGAATTGTGTAATTGATGCACCTTTAAATTGTATGTTTGCAACACATATGCACATAGCTTGAGAAAGACAGCAACAAGCTGTTGAAACGTCGCTGCTGACTCTGGAGGAATAAACTTCACATTTCGTTGAAAACCTTGGTGTGCTGCTGGCCTTCCTTTTGTCTGTATATATATATATATATATATATATATATATATACAGTTGCAAGAAAAAGTATGTGAACCCTTTGGAATGATATGGATTTCTGCACAAATTGGTCATAAAATGTGATCTGATCTTCATCTAAGTCACAACAATAGACTATCACAGTCTGCTTGTACTAATAACACACAAAGAATTAAATGTTACCATGTTTTTATTGAGCACACCATGTAAACATTCACAGTGCAGGTGGAAAAAGTATGTGAACCCCTAGACTAATGACATCTCCAAGAGCTAATTGGAGTAAGGTGTCAGCCAACTGGAATCAAATCAATGACATGAGATTGGAGGTGTTGGTTACAGCTGCCCTGCCCTATAAAAAACACACACCAGTTCTAGGTTTGCTTTTTACAAGAAGCATTGCCTGATGTGAATGATGCCTCACACAAAAGAGCTCTCAGAAGACCTTCGATTAAGAATTGTTGACTTGCATAAAGCTGGAAAGGGTTATAAAAGTATCTCCAAAAGCCTTGCTATTCATCAGTACAAGGTAAGACAAATTGTCTATAAATGGATAAAGTTCAGCAGTGCTGCTACTCTCCCTAGGAGTGGCCATCCTGTAAAGATGACTGCAAGAGCACAGCGCAGACTGCTCAATGAGGTGAAGAAGAATCCTAGAGTGTCAGCTAAAAACTTACAAAAGTCTCGGGCAAATGCTAACATCCCTGTTAGTGAATCTACGATACGTAAAACACTAAACAAGAATGGATTTCATGGGAGGATACCACAGAGGAAGCCACTGCTGTCCAACAAAAACATTGCTGCACGTTTACAGTTTGCACATGAGCACCTGGATGTTCCACAGCAGTACTGGCAAAATATTCTGTGGACAGATGAAACCAAAGTTGAGTTGTTTGGAAGAAACACACAACACTATGCGTGGAGAAAAAGAGGCACAGCACACAAACATCAAAATCTCATCCCAACTGTGAAGTATGGTGGTGGGGGCATCATGGTTTGGGGCTGCTTTGCTGCTTCAGGGCCTGACGATTGCTATCGAAGGAAAAATGAATTCCTAAGTTTATCAAGACATTGTGCAGGAGAACTTAAGCCCATCTGTCCACCAGCTGAAGCTCAACAGAAGATGAGTGTTGCAACAGGACAACGACCCAAAGCATAGAAGTCAATCAACAACAGAATGGCTTAAACTGAAGAAAATACACCTTCTGGAGTGGCCCAGTCAGAGTCCTGACCTCAACCCGATTGAGATGCTGTGGCATGACCTCAAGAAAGCGATTCACACCAGACATCGCAAGAATATTGCTGAACTAAAACAGTTCTGTAAAGAGGAATGGTCAAGAATTACTCCTGACCATTGTGCACGTCTGATCTGCAACTACAGAAAACGTTTGGTTGAAATGATTGCTGCCAAAGGAGGTTCAACCAGTTATTAACCCCTTAAGGACTTAGGACGTACCGGTACGGCATGGGTTCCGAATCCTTAAGGACCCATGACGTACCGGTACGTCATCGCTTTAATTTGCTATTCCGGCGCCGCGAGGGTTAATTGGAATCCCGTAACAATGCAGGGGGGGGGTCATTCGCAGAAAACCGCAGGTCAATTCAGACCTGCGGTTTTCTGCGTTTCCGGTCCATTCGGGTGTCCTGTGACCCGATGAACCGGAAAAAGACTGCGATCGGTGGCGTAATTATACATCACCTATCGCAGTCCGAGGATTTGGAGAGGCGGTGCTGGCCCTGGTGCTGAACACTGCTGCCCAGGGTGCTGATTGGTGCAGGGGAGAGAGGGGCGCGAGATTCAAACTTCCTGCGCTCCTCTCTCCCCTCCTCTTCCTGTCCAGCACCCTGACCGTGCAGCACCGTTCAGCACCAGCTCCTGCGTCCCCCTAATCGCCATCCATCACCCTCCTGCACCCATCGCCACCCAGGTAGGTTAGGGTCAGTGAGGGAGAGGCACCATTAGGAAGGGAAAGAAGGGAAAAGTTAGTTAGGAAAAAAAAAAAAAAAACGTTTACACTAAACTTTCTTTGATCCATCTATCAGACCCCAGACCCCCCCCCCCCGCCACTTGCCCCCCCCCCACCAGCCACTCACCACCACCACTTTTATACCAGCATTCCCTTGTTCAGGTCCCTTGCCGCCAGATCCACGTTCGCTTGTAGGACCGTGCGGAAAAATCAACGCGGCCTCCCTGCCTACCCCCTCCAGGTACCTATCCCCAGGGGTGAGACCCGTGCACTTACCAGTGGAAACCTGTTGCTGGTCAGGTATAAGGACAAGAGGGATGTCCTTATGCTGTCCACAATCCACGGTAACAGCACCACCCCTATCCCTGTGCGAGGTACCGCGGCAACGGTCCTCAAGCCCGATTGTATCGTCGACTACAATCGGTATATGGGAGGAGTTGATCTCTCTGATCAAGTCCTCAAGCCATATAATGCCATGCGCAAAACCCGGGCATGGTACAAAAAAGTTGCGGTCTACTTGGTACAGGTTGCCATGTACAACTCTTTTGTACTATCCCGAATCGCTGGCAGCACAGGGACATTCCTCCAGTTCTATGAGGCAGTCCTCAAAGACCTAATCTTTTCGGACCGGGAAAGAGCAGGCCGGAGTACCTTGGGAATTGGAGGCGCCCGGATCGTCCCTGACCAACACTTTCCAGGTGTGGTCCCCCATACTGGAAAGAAGGGACGAACCCAAAAAAGATGCAGAGTGTGTCACAAGAGGGGGATACGGAAGGACACCACCACTCAGTGTGACACGTGCCCCGATCATCCGGGCCTCTGCGTTATCGATTGCTTCAGGGAGTATCACACTTCCATGGAGTACTAAATTTTTATAATCCCCAACAGTCCACTAGAGAACATAAAAAACTATGGCTCTCAGACTTTGGAGACAAGGAAACAATTTTTTTCCCCCAAAAAAATATTAGTTTTAGAGCAGGCATCCTCAAACTGCGGCCCTCCAGATGTTGTAAAACTATAACTCCCAGCATGCCCAGACAACCTACAGCCATCAGCAGGGCATGGTGGGAATTGTAGTTTTACAACATCTGGAGGGCCGCAGTTTTTAGGATGCCTGCTTAGTGTCTCCAAAGTCTGAGAGCCATACATATTGGGCATTGTCGCGTGCATAAAAGTCGTCGCTATAAAAATAACTTTTGACCAAACGCCTCGGATGAACTGTGTTAAAAATATAAAATAAAAACTGTGCCAAAACACCAATTTTTGGGCAAAATTTCCATTTGAATCCTTTTTGCCGGTAATAAAGCAAGGGTTAACAGCCAAACAAAACTCAATATTTATGGCCCTGATTCTGTAGTTTGCAGAAATACCCCATATGTGGTCGTAAATGGCTATATAGCCGCACGGCAGGGCATAGAACGAAGGGAACTCCATACGGTTTCTGGAAGGCAGATTTTGATGGACAGTTTTTTTTTTTACATCATGTCCCATTAGAAGCCCCCCCTGATGTAGCCTAGACTAGAAACTCCAAAAAAGTGACCCCATCTAAGAAACTACACCCCTCAAGGTATTCAAAAGTTACTTTACAAACTATGTTAACCCTTTAGGTGTTCAACAAAACTAAATAGCGAATGTAGAAACAATTTTAGAATTTTTTTTTTGTTACATTGCCTCAAAAAAGAGTAATATAGAGCAACCAAAAATCATATTTACCCCTAAAATAGTCCCAAAACAACAACCACCTTATCCCATAGTTTCCTAGATGCGGTCACTTTTATGGAGTTTCTACTCTAGGGGTGCATCAGGGGGCTTGAAAGGGTACATGGTGTAAATAAACCAGTCCAGCAAAATCTGCCTTCCAAAAACCATATGACGTTCCCCTTCTTCTATGTCCTGCCGTTTAGCCAAATAGTAGTTTACGACCACATATGGGGTGTTTCTGCAAACTACAGAATCAGGGCAACCCATTTTGAGTTTTGTTTGGCTGTTAACCCATTTTTTCCAGTAATAAAGTAAGGGTTAAAATGGAAAATTTTCCAAAAAATTGAAATTTCAAAATTGTTTCTCCATCTGCCATTAACTCTTGTGGAACACCTAAAGGGTTAACAAAGTTTGTAAACCCAGTTTTGAATACCTTGAGGGGTGTACTTTCTTAGATGGAGTCGCTTTTTTGAAATTTCTATTCTAGGGGTGCAACAGGGGGCTTGAAATGGGACATGGTATAAACAAAACCAGTCCTGCAAAATCTGCCTTCCAAAACCCATATGGCGTTCCCCTCTTTCTACGTGCTCCCGTTTGGCCAAACAGCAGTTTACGACCACATATGGGGTGTTTTTGCAAACTACAGAATCAGGGCAACCCATTTTGAGTTTTGTTTGGCAGTTAACCCTTGTTTTACTCCTGGAAAAAATTGATTATATTGGAAAATTTGCCCAAAAATTTAAATTTCTAAATTGTTTCTCCATCTGCCAATAACTCTTGTGGAACACCTAAGGGGTTAACAAAGTTTGAAAACCCAGTTTTGAATACCTTGAGGGGTGTACTTTCTTAGATGGAGTCACTTTTTTGAAATTTCTATTCTAGGGGTGCAACAGGGGGCTTCAAATGGGACATGGTATAAACAAAACCAGTCCTGCAAAATCTGCCTTCCAAACCCCATATGGTGTTCCCCTCTTTCTACGTGCTCCCGTTTGGCCAAACAGCAGTTTACGACCACATATGGGGTGTTTTTGCAAACTACAGAATCAGGGCAACCCATTTTGAGTTTTGTTTGGCAGTTAACCCTTGTTTTACTCTTGGAAAAAAATGATTATATTGGAAAATTTTCCAAAAATTTTAATTTCTAAATTGTTTCTCCATCTGCCAATAACTCTTGTATAACACCTAAAGGGTTAACAAAGTTTGTAAACCCAGTTTTGAATACCTTGAGGGGTGTACTTTCTTATATGGAGTCACTTTTTTGAAATTTCTATTCTAGGGGTGCAACAGGGGGCTTCAAATGGGACATGGTATAAACAAAACCAGTCCTGCAAAATCTGCCTTCCAAACCCCATATGGTGTTCCCCTCTTTCTAAGTGCTCCCGTTTGGCCAAACAGCAGTTTACGACCACATATGGGGTGTTTTTGCAAACTACAGAATCAGGGCAACCCATTTTGAGTTTTGTTTGGCAGTTAACCCTTGTTTTACTCCTGTAAAAAATTTATTATATTAGAAAAGTTTCCAAAAAATAGACATTTCTAAATTATTTCTCCATCTGCCAATAACTCTTGTGGAACACCTAAACGGTTAACAAAGTTTGTAAACCCAGTTTTGAATACCTTGAGGGGTGTACTTTCTTAGATGGAGTCACTTTTTTGAAATTTCTATTCTAGGGGTGCAACAGGGGGCTTCAAATGGGACATGGTATAAACAAAACCAGTCCTGCAAAATCTGCCTTCCAAAACCCATATGGTGTTCCCCTCCTTCTATGTGATCCCGTTTGGCCAAACAGTAGTTTACGACCAAATATGGGGTGTTTATGCAAACTACAGAATCAGGGCAACCCATTTTGAGTTTTGTTTGGCAGTTAACCCTTGTTTTACTCCTGGAAAAAAATTGATTATATTGGAAAATTTTCCAAAAAATAGAAATTACAAAATTGTTTCTCAATCTGCCATTAACTCTTGTGGACGACCTAAAGGGTTAATACAGTTTGAAAAAACAGTTTTGAATACCTTGAGGGGTGTAGTTTTTGGGAGGTTTCTATTATCTAAGCCTCACAATATGACTTCAAACCTGAACTGGTCCATAAAAAGTGGGATTTTGAAGATTTCTGAAAAATTTCAAAATTTGCTTCTAAACTTCTAAGCCTTGTAACATCCCCAAAAAATAAAATATCATTCCCAAAATGCTACAAACATGAAGTAGACATATGGGGAATGTAAATTCATCACAATTTTTGCAGCAGTGTCATGAAGTACAATATGTGACGAAAAAACAATCTCAGAACGGCCTGGATAAGTCAAAGCGTTTTAAAGTTATGAGCACTTAAAGTGACACTGGTCAGATTTGCAAAAAATGGCTAAGTCCTTAAGGTGAAATAGGGCTGAGTCCTTAAGGGGTTAAATCCAAGGGTTCACATACTTTTTCCACTTGCACTGTGAATGTTTACATGGTAGCATTTAATTCTTTGTGTGTTACTAGTTTAAGCAGACTGTGATTGTCTATTCTTGTGACTTAGATGAAGATCAGATCACATTTTATGACCAATTTGTGCAATCCATATCATTCCAAAGGGTTCACATACTTCTTCTTGCAACTGTATATATAGCTGGGGGGGGGGGGTGTCAAGTCAGTGTGTGTGTTGAGGATGAGAATGAAGAGAGGAGGAAGTTAATGGAGGAGGTGGAAATTTGTTTTTCTACCGAAATAATTCACAAAAGATTTTACCGCATATAAGTGCAGCGCTTAACGCTGAATAAATTATTTTTTTCCACCAAAATAATTCACAAAAGATTTTAACACATATAAGTGCAGCGCTGAACGCTGAATAAATTTTTTTTTTCTACCAAAATACTTCAATAAACATTTTACCACATATAACTGAGCACTATACGGGCGTCTCAGAAATGAACCGCTGTTCCCGACAGCAGCTCCTGGGAAGGTCATGGAGCCTCTAGGTCATCCGGCATATATTCGGCATCCGGATTATTTTGAAAGTGTGTAGAAGTCACACAGGGCCCCCACGCTTTAGATTTATCATGGGGACATCATGGAGATTTAACTGCATATAACCACAGCACTGACCGCTGAATAAATTTAGTTTTTCAACCAAAATACTTCAATAAAGATTTTACCACATATGACCACCACACTGACTGACTGCTACCACCGCTACTTCCGTGAACCCTTACACCACTACTTCCCGGGTAGGTAGGCTGCTGCGAAGCAGGTGCTCTACCCTAGGCACGTTTGGCTCCCAACCTCCCACTGCTGCCACCCTGCTGAATCCCAGCCATTCTTTCAACGCATATAATTGCCAATGTGAACTGAGAATGTATTTTTCTGTTTCTACTGAAATAGGCCACTAAACGCTTTCAATACATATAACCACTGCCGAGGTGAACTGAGAATGCATTTTTCTGTTTGTACTGAAATTGGCCATTAAACGCTTTCAACACATATAACCGCCGCCGCCGTGAACTGAGAATGTATTTTTCTGTTTGTACTTTAATACAAAATAACACATATAACCGCTGCACTGACTGCTACCTCCGCTACTTCCATGAACGCCTGCATCACTACTTCCCGGGTAGGTAGGCTGCTGCGAAGCAGGTGCTCTACCCCGGGCACGCTTGGCTCCCGACCTCCCACTGCTGCCACCCTGCTGACTCCCAGCCATGCTTTAAACACATATAACCGCTGATGTGAACTGAGAATATATTTTTCTTTTTGTACTGAAATAGGCCAGTAAACGATTTTTAGAGAAATAAATACACCAGTGAAGTGTATATATATTTTTCTTTCTGTACTGAAATAGGCCACTGAACGCTTTTGCCACAAATAATTGCACCAGTGAAATGCATATATATTTTTCTTTTTTTACTGTAATACGCCCCTATTCACTTTCAACAGAAATAACTGCAGAAGTGAACTGAGCATATATTTTTGTTGTTGGACTGAAATAGGCCACTATATGCTTTTGCCAAAATTAACTGCAGAAATGCACTGAGAATATATTTTTCTTTTTTTACTGTTATAGGCCCCTATACGCTTTCAACAGAAATAATTGCAACAGTGCAGTGCATATATATTTTTCTATTTTTAGTGTAATACACCCCTATACGCGTTCACCAGAAATAACTGCAACAGTGCAGTGCGTATATATATATTTGTCTTTTTTACTGAAACACACCCCTTTATGCTTTCAACAGAAATAACTGCAATAGTACTGTGCGTATATATATATATATATATTTTTTACTGTAATTTGCCCCTATACGCTTTTAACAGAAATAACTGCAACAGTGCAGTGCGTATATATTTTTCTTCTTTTAATGAAATACGCCCCTATATGCTTTCACCAGAAATAACTGCAGAAGTGACCTGAGAATATATATTTCTTGTTGGAATGAAATAGGCCACTATACACTTTAACCAGAAAACAATTAAATAGTGAAGTGCGTATATATTTTTCTGGTAGTACTGAAATACGCCACTATATGCGTATATATTTGTCTTTTTTTTACTAAAATACTCCCCTATACGCTTTCACCAGAAATAACTGCAACAGTGCAGTGCGTACGGTATATATTTTTCTTTGTTACTGAAATACGCCCCTATACGCTTTCAACAGAAATAACTGCAGAAGTGAAATGCGTATATATTTTTTTGTAGTACTGAATAAGATACTAAGACATAAGCCTCTAAAAGCTTTTCAACATAAGACTTGCAGCCCAATAACAAAAAGCTTGAATGACAGAGCTGTCTAATGACTATTTGGATCCCCAAATAATCGTTCCCTGCACTTGTAAATCACTTTCCTATCAATGTCCCTAGCGCCTTCTGATGTCTCTCCCTGTACTAAGATGCTGTGAAATGATTCCTCCCTATCCTTTCCCTGCACTTATAAATCGTTTTTTCTGTCTTTTTTTTTCTAAAATCGTTTTTCCAATAGCTGTCCCTAGCGCCTTCACACGTCTGTCTCTGCACTCTGAACGCTGGAAAATGTCTGACTGTAAGATGGCCGACATATTTATAGGGCTGTGACATCACAGGGCTGGCTGGCTGCTGATTGGAGGCATGCAGGCATGTCAATCTGGGTGATCCTGAGTTCCTTGCACCATGTCCTCAGTCCTCACACGTGTAGTCGCCATTTTAGGAAAAATGTGATTCGTTACCACGAAGCGTGAGGAAATTAGCATTTGTTGCGAATAAAATTTTTCCTGAAATTCTAAATGAATTCCTCTTCGTCAGCTTCGATTCGCTCATCTCTAGTCATTACATCTCAGTGCGCGATTTCGTGAGACTTTAAGATGGTCGCAACGGCCTTACCACGATCAAGTTGATAAGGTGAGTATGTTTTTTTTTAAAAAAATTTATGGATAAGCCACTGAAAGGCCTTAATTGTATTCTCATGACGGGGTGGCGCAATCGTCGTTCCCTGTCACTTTGCCCGCTACATATAAAGGAATTTGCTTCGTGACGAAGTAATTCGTCATGAACCAAATTTCTTAGTGAAATTCTGGTGACGCAGCCAAATCAAATTTTTCATAACTTCGCTCATCTCTAGTCATCAGTGAAAAAAAAAAAACTCTCGGAAAACCCCTTTAAAACATTATTTTTCTCAGCAATGCAGGCACATATGAATATTGGACCAACACAGATGCCTTCAGTTGCCAAGAGCACATGTAACAGGTCAGCCAGTTTCATTGGTACAAATCTACTGACAGATGCCCTTTAAAGGTTAAAGAAGGATCAAAAAGGACTGTGTGATATAAGACTACATGAACCATGTCCATAAACTGCAAAAGCAGTCAGAGCACATGATGGTGATCCAGGAAATACAGGGCTGGTATCAAGTTGAAAATTGAGTGATGCCGTTTTTTGATAGGATTCAGTTCTTGTATCACTTTGCAGCGCTTCACAGAAACATTGAAATCTGCAATTCAGCAGAATAAATCATAGCCTGTAGACTGTATTTATTCTCTCTCTAACAGATGCTTATTTGTCACTGTTTTACGTCTTCAGTGCATTGTGTACTATCAGTTTATTCTTAGAAAAATGCAGACTTTAACTTTATTCTCTTTATTTATTTTTTACATATGAAACCAGCAACTGAGATAATATTGAAATGATTGCAGCATAGTTGCATTTCTAAAATAAAGCACTTTCTGTGCTCACATAGAACAATTTAATCTAATGCGGCACATTGAGGCCAAGGTACACCGGTAAGAACAGCTGCTGAATTAAAATCTATGACTCTGATGTAATGCTGTGTGTTATTGAAATATTCAGAGATGTAACAAGGTTACATATACTGTTGGCATATAATGCTGTGAGAAAAGTTTTTCAGTTGCCCTTCTTGCTATATACATATACTATATGTCACGATCCATGTTTTCAGGTTGGTAAATACATGCAATACTAATGAGAACAGACCGTAGGTAAATGTAAATCACTTCTGAGGAAATTCAGGCCATTATTCTTTGCAGAGCTGATTTATTACAAGAACACTAATGGGTTTTCAGTAATATTGAACTTGTTTTAACTCGAGATAAGCATTGATGTTAATAATATGCAAAGAGGTATCTCCCAAGTAAAAAAAAACCTTCTTGCTAGCTCCATATTTTGGAAGTTGCTCCCTATAAGGCCTCATGCACACGACAGTGTTTTTTCACTGTCAGTGATTTGGCTTCAGTGGTCCGTGTCCGATTTTGCTTAAGTTGTGTTTCCTTGTGTCTTCCTTTTTTTTGTCTTACAGGGGAAAAAAAAGGAAGGTTAATGAAAATTTTTAATTTTATTGCACCAAGGTCTTGTAGAAAAAAACCGACACAGATACGGACACGCATCCGTTTTTTTTGACGGACCCATTGACTTGAATGGGTCCGTTCTCCATTTTCCACTGACAAGAATAGGACAGGTTATATTTTTTTGACGGACTGGAATCACGGACCACGGACGCGGAGAAAAAACTATCAGTTTTTTTTCACAGCTCCATAGAAATGAATGGGACCTCCGCTAAACTGTGAAAAATGTCGGAACGGACGCGGATGCACACAACGGTTGTGTGCATGAGGCCTTAGTCAAAGTCTGACTTGGCATGTAGCAAGGGAAAATAGCCAATATCAGAGCCACATCGAAAAGGTGGAGCTAGAAAGAAAGAAAGATCTTTGAATGAATAAATGAATGGACAGCAGTGTGGAGCAAAGCAAAGCATTTGAAGTGGAATTCGGTCCGAAGTTTAGGAAAAATTCAATTCGCAATGAATCCAAATTTTGAATCAGTTTTTCCTAAAATGGCAGCTACACGTGTTACAAAGTTAAAATAAGAAGCCCGTTACGCCATTCACCGTATTGGAAAAATACGTACAGCGTTTTCGGTTGCGGTGATACCTATGATGATATTTTGTTATTTATGTATTTATTTTTTTATCATACGGAAAGGGGGGGTGATTTAAACTTTTATAATTTTTATATATTTTTTGACAGGTTTTTTAAACTTTTTTTGTGATGATTTTGCAGCTCATATTTGAGCGTACAAAATCCAATTTTTATTTTTTAATTCTAAACAATCATGGATTTTTAAAATCTATTTATTAATGAGAATTGCTCATTTCTTATGTATGTCTAGCCTGAGGCCAAAATAAGAATTGCAGCTTTAATACCCTCAGCCTCTTCAGCGACGCTGAGCATATTAAAATCAATTACTGGCATCCTCACTGGCAGCAGAGGATGCTGGTAAGAAGCCCGGAAACACAAGCTTCCAGGTTTTTTTCCCTTTAGATACCATATTTGCCTATCGCTCCAGCACCGTACATGTACGATGCTGGTAGAGAAAGGGTTAATATATTGGCATATTTATCAAGTTCATCTGTTAAGCCATTAAAACTTAATCTGTTGTGTTATACATAGGCTTACTGTGCATCAGACTCATTGTCAACAGGCAGTCTAATATATAGGCGTGCTTATCTAGTTCAACTGCTGTGCCATTCATAATTAGTTACATTATGATTCAGTGACTGTACACTATGGCCAATATACAGTTGCATGGGCCCACAAAAGGAACGGGCAGTGGCAAAAATGTTGCTGTAGTCGGTACAAATAGCACCAGAAGAAGGGTTGGTGGTAGCAGCCTTTTGTCATGTTTTGACCAACAATCCAGCTGTACTGGAATGGTTGACTTGCTTTTCAACATCACCTCAAGTGACGTCAGACAGAATCAGTGGGTTGCTCTCACACCACACTTAGTTGGCATGGGCCAGGAACAACCTCTGTGCCCTCACCTGTCCTGCAACTGCCCTCACCTGTCCAGCTACTTCTGCTCGGGAAGTAATGTCTGCTGCCGGCTCTGCTCCCCTTTTCCTCAAGGACAAGCTTAGTGAGGACAGTCAACAGCTATAGGCCAGCAGAGGAGAGGTCCTCTGTGTCCTCCCTTAGGCATGCAACTAGTGATGATGACAGTCAGGTGGGATAACATGTTGCGAGCAGTGAGGGACATGGCTATGAGACGGTGAGGGTGACATAAATGACGACAATACAGTAGTGGATGGTGATGTAGCTGATCGCAGAAGGAAGCAGGGTGAAGAGGGGGCATCATCATTAGTGTTGAGCGAAGCGCGCTTTGTCTCAACACTAATAATCATCATCACCAGGGGGTAAGGGTAGCAGTAGGCCAGTCAGACAGCAGCAGGGTGGCAATGGGCCGGTGAGTCAGCAGCGTGGAAGCAGTGGGATATCTGGAACCAAACACACTCAGGATAGACTGTCTGGTACTCAGGAGCATACCTGTCAGGAAAGAGCTAGTGATGCACAGGTTCATAAAGGCAGCTGAAGGCAGTTAGCATGGAGTGGTGTTGGTAAAATGCCATACTTGGCAGTGTGGAAATTTTTTATCAAGTTACTGGAGGACATTAGTGTGGCAGTATGCAGGATATGTGGGCAGAAGGTGAAGCTCGGTCAAGGTGCTAATATTGACACTACAGACCTGCGTTAACCAATGGTGCGTCACCATAAAGTGGCCTGGCGTTGACTCTGCACCTTTTAGAGAGCTAATGGCTTGTGCCCAGCCAAGGTGGAGAGTCCCAAGCCATCACCACTTCTTTGTACCCACCCCGCATACGTACATAGAGCAGAAGATGGGCCAGTAGTTGAGCCTGTCGGCATCTGGTACAGTTCATGCCAGCACTGACATGTGGAGCTATAACTATGGTCAGCAACAATATATGTTCTTTACATCCCACTGGGTAAATGTGCTCCTCTCCCTTTTTATCCTCCACCTAGTCCTCAGCTTCAACTGAATACCACCTATGTAAAGCATGGCGTTGTCACCCGGTTCTGCACCTGTTCAGCCTGGGTGAACTGAGTCACACTGGGGAGGAACAGCTCTGTGTCATCAACCAAGAAATCAAATCCTGGCTTTCTCCTCACAAACTAAAGATAGGAACCATTGTCACCGATATGGAAAGAACATTTTGTTTGCGCTGCATCAGGGAGGGCTAACCCGAGCGCCCTTAATGGCATTTCCCCATGTTGGAACTCCACATGTTGGACCGACTGTATGAGCAGAGGAAACCCATGACCAATTTCTTGAAGATGCAGACAGACAGGTCTACTTCCCGGTGTAACTTCGACTTTAGACAGTGGCAGCTCATGCGTGACACCTGCCGTTTGCTCAGGCCCTTTTCGGAAGCCACTTTATTTGTCAGTCACCAGGACTACGAAATGAATGATATTCCACTCCTTCACGTCCTGGAGGGGATGCTGATAAAGAACAGAAGATGTGGTGCATACATCCAACGGCCACCTGAGCCCTGTGGAGGCTGAACTGGCACATCAGGAGGATGAGAACCAGGAGGAGGAATTCTATACCAAACTAGGTGGTTTGTCTGCCCAAGCAACAGGAGAAGGAGGAGCTAGAGGGCGACAGCGAAGACGATGCAGATGACCCTGGCAGACCATGGCAGTATGCAGTGGAGATGGAGACAGAAAGTCCATCCGAATCCCTTATGTAAATGGCCAGATGCATGCTGAGTTGCTTTCGTATTGACACCTGCATTACAAACATTCGGCAGATGGATGACTACTGGCTCTCCACAATGTTAGACCCTTGCTACCGGGCCAAAAACTCAACTACTATCGAGACATTCTTTGTAGTCGGTTGGTCACTGCCTACGTGCACCATCACCCAAAAATGACATAGGTCAAACTGGGGGGACTCTCTGAGCTCACGCTCCATTTCCATGACCGCTGGATGGGGAGGAGGTGCAGGAGTAGCACCAGCTCCATCAGCAACAACTTAAAGTGGTCCAAAACTGACCAAATAAGTCACCTATGAACGCCTTACAGATCAATGTTAGCGCCAAGAAGAAGCGCACTCCTTTTACACCGTCATCAGCTGATTCGACATAGATGTCTACAGACCCTGTTCTATTAAACACTTATACAAGTAGAGCCCCCCAACAGAGTGAAGAGGGTGTCAGCAGTATGTGATGACGTCACTGATTATTTTGCCCTTCCTCTGATCCGTCAGAACAATAACCCACACAAAAACTGATCCTGTCTGTGGAGCATTTGGTCAGTAATCCATCAGTATTGCTAATGCAAAAAAAAAACACGAGTGGATCCAAAACAGAGATTACACATGAACGGAATAGTAGCATGTTTTCTGTGTTTTTTACCCACTCCTGCTTTTGGTTACCAAATCACAAGCCAATTTTTTTTTCTTTTTTGAACAGGGGAGAAAAAAAACGTTTATTTAACAAACAGGATATTAACACACATAAAATGCAACACAGAAGGGGCAAAGATTTTAAAGACAAACTGGAAAAACAAAGTGCTTCATCAACAAGAATGGATTGACGACCAGTGTAGGGGTGACCAAGATGGTAATGCATAAGGATCAAGAAATGTATGGGGCTATGGCTGATAACTGGAGGACAGTCCAGAAAACAAGCCGACTCCAGCTCATTCCTACAGTGCAGGCTACATAATCATAGCCGGACGGTAACTGGTCGGTACTGGAAACACCTGAAAATCTTCATAAATAATCCTTAGTATGTGCAGGTCTCAGGTCTCACAGCCGCTGTAACAGAACGGTAAGAAGCAGTATAACATGTAGTAAGCACTGCAGAGATCATGTTTAAGACATGTAAGACCTCTGGGGGGTCCCGAACTTAATGGACAAGGTCCGAGATGAGAGTCATCCGTGTGTTCAATACTGGATGTTATTGATGGGCAGCTCCATGATGAATCCCAGCACTCTAATTAGGTAGTCCTTACTGAGGAACTTCACTTTTCCTTCACAATGTGCCGATGCCACAGATGCCATCACCTTGACGAGCTGGATTGCTGATAAGTGGATTCTAAAGTGTCTGAAGAAATGCGAGTAAAGACATTGGTATAAATTGTCCACTTACTCCAACATGACCTCGTCCTTTGATTTATGAATATCATTCCATAAAGTATTGAAGTCCTCTGCGTGGATGGCATAACAAATGTCCATGCAAGGTTCGACACGCACAGAGAAAACAAGTTCAGTGGGTGACACTGATCCAGACAAGTCATACCCGCTCCACATTGCTGCTAGTCAACTCTGGTCCTGAGAACTGATCACCAGCTTACGAGTGTTGATCGAGCATGCTCGGCCGAACACCTGTTCTCCTCCCTGCTTGTTTCACTATGGCTGCTACACAGCCAATAAACGTGAAAGTAAGTACTGCCCTCACTGTAATGCCAGTAGCCATGTTAGCTTCTGGAATTTCATTTACTGGCTGGCTGGAACGCTTCATCGGGTGCTATATAGCACCCAATGACGCATGTTCAGCTCATTCGTAGTCAGGGAGAGCTGAGCATAGGAAGGGACAGAGAGTGTAGGGAGTGTAATTAAATATTTTTTTGTACAAAAACGTTCTAGAGACCCAAAAGTCCTTGTAAGGACTATTGTGTGTGACAGCAGCAATATATGTTTGTAGCAAAATCTGCGCTAAATTGCTCAGTGTTAAGGAGAGCTGTGCATAGGAAGGCATAGACAGTGTAGGGAGTGTAATAGGAAGATTTTTATACAAAAAACTTTTCAAAGATCCAAAAGTCCTTTTAAGGACTATTGTGTGTGACAGCAGCAATATATATCTTTAGCACATCCTACGCTAAATACCGTGTAATAGGCTGCTGCGGACAGTTAAATTATTCGCTCCACATCTCCTGTGTTAAGTGTGCGCATCCCTAAAATATCAATGACATCCTCTGTACTTTTTCCGTAGACGGTGTCCGCTGTGGACAGTTAAATTATCCATGCTGCATCTCCTGTTTAAAGTGTGTGCATCCCTAAAATATCAGACACATCCAGTGTACTTTTTCCGTAGACACTGCGAACAGTGACATTACCTGTGGTACCTGTCCTGTATAACGTTTCCTCATCACAAATACCTTTGTAAATTTTTTTGCACATACACTTCCAAATCCTACGCTACTGTACATGTGACATACTTTTAAGCATATATAACATTTATAATAAAGAAGGCGAGCAGTAAGGGACAGGGAAGTGCTGCCAGAGCACAAGAAAAACAGTCATCCACAGTACCTAGCTTTATGTCCCAGTTTGCAGGGCAGCGAAGGACAACGCTCGCAAAGTCATCCCAGTGTGAGCAGGTGGTCGGTTGGATTGCAGCAGATAATGCTTACAGTCAGTTAAGCACCACCCTGTCTTCCACCAAGTCCAGTCTCAGTAGCCAGGAGTCTGGTCAACACAATCCTCACCCTGAACCTCCTTCCTCCCACCATGTACAGTCTGGCCAAACAAGTGATCCCACACTCGGATATTCCAAGGACCTCTTTCATCGCCATTACTTGATTTGACCCTCTGGCCAAGCACGCTTGAAGAGGGACATGAGATCTTGTGCCCTGATTCCCAACCTCTTGAGCATCCACAGTCACAAGAACATGACGGTGGGGAACGGCAATTCGTGTTTAATGAGGTGGATGATAATGAGACACAGTTGCCAATGAGTCAACCAATGAGTCAACCTGTCTCAAGAGGTTGATGAAGAGGATAAGACACAGTTGTCAATCACTGAGGTTGTGGTTAGGTTAACAAATCAGAAGAATGATCAGAGTGAGGCCTCATGCACACGACCGTTTTTTTTTAAGGTTTGCAAAAACGGGTTCCGTAGGTCCGTGATCCGTGACAGTTTTTTCGTCCGTGGGTCTTCCTTGATTTTTGGAGGATCCACGGACATGAAAAAAAAGTAGTTTTGGTGTCCGTCTGGCCGTGCGGAGCCAAACGGATCCGTCCTGAATTACAATGCAAGTCAATGGGGACGGATCCGTTTGACGTTGACACAATATGGTGCAATTGCAAACAGATCCGTCCCCCATTGACTTTCAATGTAAAGTCAGGAGTCCCTATTATACCATCGGATCTGAGTTTTCTCCAATCCGATGGTATATTTTAACTTGAAGCGTCCCCATCACCATGGGAACGCCTCCATGTTAGAATATACCATCGGATTTGAGTTAGATTGTGAAAACTCATATCCGACAGTATATTCTAACACAGAGGCGTTCACATAGTGATGGGGACGATTCAAGTTAGAATATACTTTGAACTGTGTACATGACTGCCCCCTGCTGCCTGGCAGCACCCAATCTCTTACAGGGGGCTATGATACACACAATTAACCCCTCAGGTCCTGAGGGGTTAATTGTGCGTATCATAGTCCCCTGTAAGAGATCATGTGCTGCCAGGCAGGAGGGGGCACACCCCCCTCCCTCCCCAGTTTTAAATTCATTGGTGGCCAGTGGCCCCCCTCCCCTGTATTACTATAGATTCATTGGTGGCCAGTGGCCCCCCTCCCTCCCCTGTAGTACTGTAGATTCATTGGTGGCCAGTGGGCCCCCCTCCCTCCCCTGTATTACTGTAGATTCATTGGTGGCCAGTGGGCCCCCCCTCCCTCCCCCTCCTAATTAAAATCTCCCCCCCTATCATTGGTGGCAGCGGAGAGTTCCGATCGGAGTCCCAGTTTAATCACTGGGGCTCCGATCGGTAACCATGGCAACCAGGACGCTACTGCAGTCCTGGTTGCCATGGTTACTTAGCAATTTTTAGAAGCATTATACTTACCTGCGAGCTGCGATGTCTGTGACCGGCCGGGCGTTCCTCCTACTGGTAAGTGAAAGGTCTGTGCGGCGCATTGCTTATAGCACAGACCTGTCACTTACCAGTAGGAGGAGCGCCCGGCCGGACACAGACATCGCAGCCTCGCAGGTAAGTATAATGCTTCTAAAAATTGCTAAGTAACCATGGCAACCAGGACTGCAGTAGCATCCTGGTTGCCATGGTTACCAATAGGAGCCCCAGCGATTAAACTGACTCCGATCGGAACTCTCCGCTTCCACCAATGATAGGGGGGGAGATTTTAATTAGGAGGGGGAGGGAGGGGGGCCCACTGGCCACCAATGAATCTACAGTAATACAGGGGAGGGAGGGGGGCCGCACTGGCCACCAATGAATCTACAGTACTACATGGGAGGGGGGGCCGCACTGGCCACCAATGAATTTAAAACTGGGGAGGGAGGGGGGTGTGCCTACATGGTTTGGGCTGAAAATAACATCAAAAGTTGATAGGGCAGACATCTGAATGGATTGTCGTCATCATGGGGACATGTGATCGGCCCCAGGTTATCTAGAGTCACCAAAGCGGCAGCAGGCCCTCGTCCATAATGTTTTAGATGGTCAGATCAGCAGGCCCTTTCTCCAAATGTTTTTGAGGGTCACCAGCAGGCCATCAATCATAATTTTTCAAGCCTGTGTATGATGCCCTCCTTTATGTTTAACAAAGGGTGTATTGGAGTGCCGGTTCCTTGTAATTTTTGGTAGCCCTTTCACTTAGTGCATAGACTTTCTGAATATAGGAGTCCAACTACTTGAACAATTATACCACAATGTGAATGAGGCCCCTCTTTATGTGATATACAGGTTGTATCAGAGTGCCTCTTTTTGGCAACACTTGCACTTTATATACAAGCAAATATACAGGAAAGAATGTTTCCTACCAATTTTTCCTCTAAAATCGATTGTATCTTCGATTGGTGCGTATTATTGTCAGTCTGTAAAAGTGGCATACTACTCGGACAACATCTTTCCCAGCAGCGACCTGGGAGTCCAAGATGCATCCATACCTCCTCCCCATGCTGTTACCGAACCATTTTGGTGGTGTTTCCATCATTTTCTGACCTTTTCCTATGAACAAGGCACCCTCCCCTCTTCAGAGCAAGGGGTGCCTGGTTTAATGCTCGGGTTCTCCCATTGACTTTCATTATACTCGGATGCTCGGTAGAGCACCCAAGCATCCCGATGTGTTTGGCCAGATCACCCGAGCACTTTGGTGCTCGATCAGCTTACCCAAACAACAGTCAAAGATTCTTTGGAACGGCGTCCCTACGATAGCCGTGAGCGCTTTGGAGCCGTTATACAGGAAGACCGGGAGGCAAGTAAATGTCTTTGGTAACACCTCCAATAGATTGTCCTCTGTGTGTGTCCTGCAGAACCAACTTGTCCACACAATCCGGTCCTCTGTGCTTGCCTTGGTGAGTGGAGGCTTTGATGAAATCAGTATGAGCATAGCCAGTGGACCTCTGTCCTTTCCTTTGAGTCCAGGTAAACAGGAAAATGTGGCTTTTAGGTTCAGCTCTGAGCCCACTTTAATGGCAAGACCCTTCTGCTTCTCGTCAGCTATGTGGGCAGAGAGGTGCTTGGAATACTCTTTCAGTCTGGTGTATGAGAAATTATATATCGGTGTCACGCTGTTCAGAGTTCATTGCTTTTGAAGGAGCAAAGCAGCCTTTGCCGGATCAATAGTTTCATCCAAGGGGGTGCACTGCAGGATTTTTCTTTTAGACAAGCTTTGCAATGCAGACCGTCGACAAGCAGAGGTCAAGCTTCCGGGAGGATATCTTGAGCTGTGAAAATGACTGCTGCTTCATGCAGATGACCTACTTCTGGCGGTTAACACCCCATTGGTTGGTGTTTGCATATCCTTGCGATAAATGATGTTCCCGTTCATTGACTGTAAACAGAGATTTTGACAGACAAACGTAACAAATGTCTCCAGTCCCCTGACCAGCCAGATTTACTAGCATCTGTTCCAGGACATGATGCAGTGGAATGGCGTTGTTCATCCCGTAGTCCTGGTGACTGACAAATAACGTGGCCTTCTCAAAGGTCACAAGCAAACGGCAGGTGTCACGCATGAGCTGCCACGGGCTGACATCGAAGTTACACAGGGGAATACTCCTGTCCGCTTGGATCGTCAAGAAATCATTGATGGCCT
The DNA here is from genome assembly GCF_905171765.1 of Bufo bufo. Taxonomy (NCBI): domain Eukaryota; kingdom Metazoa; phylum Chordata; class Amphibia; order Anura; family Bufonidae; genus Bufo; species Bufo bufo. The sequence continues at coordinate 178,424,414 of NC_053390.1, read as the reverse complement.
TTCTGTGTTCTTATAGTCGGTCCAACATATGGAGGGTGAAATTCCAACGGGTGGAAACATTGCATATCAGCCTATGTTGGGGGATGCCATTATGCCGCTGCAGCTCAAGGAAGGTGTGCTTTGCGGTGTATGAGTGGCTGAAGTGCATGCAAAGTTTCCTGGCTATTTTTAGGATTTCTTGAAGATGGGTGAAAGACTTCAGGAACCGCTTGACAACCAGATTGAACACGTGTACCATGCAGGATGCATGACTAAGCCCTCTTTGACGCAGTACCGACACCATGTTCTTCCCGTTGTCGGTCACCATGGTTCCGATTTTGAGTTTTTGCGGAGAACGCCAGGATTAGATTTTTTGATGAAGGACACGGAGCAGTTCCTCCCCTGTGTGACTTCATTCGCCCAGGCAAACTAGATGCAGAACAGCGTGAGAGTGATAAGAGGGGTTGCACATGGCTTGCATACACTGCATGACTCCAACATTATTCTAGGATCTCTACATAAAAATAATGTATTTGATGTAAATCGCGAGAGGGGCATATTTGGAGACATTGACTTCACAAGAGATACATAGCAGCGTAGTTAATTTAGAAATTTCAAATTTCAACACTGTGTAATTCAGCCCATACAGCAAAAGGAGGTGTACAGTCACCCATCAATTTTCCCCAAAAAAGCCAGTTTCACATACCACATTTCACCACTACGTAATTTGGCCCATACCGCAAAAGTCCAATCACCCATAAATTATAAAAAAACAAAAAAACTGTTTCACATAAAGAATTTCACCACTGAGTAAGTCGGTCCATACCCCAAAGGGAAGTATTCATTCACCCATACATATACAGAAAAAAAAGCCACTGTCACATAAAGAATTTCACCACTAAGGAAGTCATTCCATACCGCAAAAAAAGGCGTATATTCACCCAGAAATTTTCAGAAAAAGAGTCGGGTGCTCTGCTTTTAGGCAGGGATAGCCGTCAGGGACAACTTAGGGAATAAAGATCTTCCACACCCCATGGTCCTGGCTACCTACAGACAACCTGAGGATGCGTTACCATGAGTCTTTCTCAATTATGAGATCATCTGTATGCAAGTAACCGTGAGTCTTTATCAGATAACTATTGGTTGTTTTGTATAGATTCATAGAGTCTATCAAAGATGCAGATGTGAGGCTGGTTACCGTGTTCTTTGCTGTTATTGTATTATCTTACTGTGCTGATACTGTATCTTCAGCACGGACATCTGAATATAGGTCATCATACCTGTGTTTATTTAGATATAAATTGGGGTTTATTAATTTTATCTGCATATTATTAAAAGTTATATTTTAGGGTTTATTTGCTCAGTGATAGTCTTATTGTCTCCCCTACGCTAAACATTTGCATGTCAGTGATATATATATATATATATATATTTAAATGGCAAATATGACCTATTTTATTTCTATTGGTACACAAAAGGCTTTTCAACAGATAAGTGCAACTATGAAAGGCGAATATATTTGTATTTCGCCAGTAATACACAGCAAACAGGGTTTTAGAATATATCACTGCACCGCTAAGCGGCAAAGATACAGTCAGGTCCATAAATATTGGGACACCAACACAATTCTAACATTTTTGGCTCTATACACCACCACAATGGATTTGAAATGAAACCAACAAGATGTGCTTTAACTGCAGACTGTCAGCTTTAATTTGAGGGTATTTACATCCAAATTAGGTGAACGGTGTAGGAATTACAGGAACAGTTTGCATATGTGCGTCCCACTTGTTAAGGGACCGAAAGTAATGGGACAATTGGCTTCTCAGCTGTTCCATGGCCAGGTGTGTGTTATTCCCTCATTATCCCAATTACAATGAGCAGATAAAAGGTCCAGAGTTCATTTCAAGTGTGCTATTTTCATTTGGAATCTGTTGCTGTCAACTCTTAAGATGAGATCCAGAGAGCTGTCACTATCAGTGAAGCAAGCCATCATTAGGCTGAAAAAACAAAACAAACCCATCAGAGAGATAGCAAAAACATTAGGCGTGGCCAAAACAACTGTTTGGAACATTCTTAAAAAGAAGGAACGCACCGATGAGCTCAGCAACACCAAAAGACCTGGAAGACCACGGAAAGCAACTGTGGTGGATGGCCGAAGAATTATTTCCCTGGTGAAGAAAACACCCTTCACAACAGTTGGCCAAATCAAGAACACTCTCCAGGAGGTAGGTGTATGTGTGTAAAAGTCAACAATGAAGAGAAGACTTCACCAGAGTGAATACAGAGGGTTCACCACAAGATGGAAACCATTGGTGAGCCTCAAAAACATGAAGGCCAGATTAGAGTTTGCCAAACGACATCTAAAAAAGCCTTCACAGCTCTGGAATAACATCCGATTGACAGATGAGACCAAGATCAACTTGTACCAGAGTGATGGGAAGAGAAAAGTATGGAGAAGGAAAGGAACTGGTCATGATCCTAAGCATACCACCTAATCAGTGAAGCATGGTGGTCGTAGTGTCATGGCGTGGGCATGTATGGCTGCCAATGGAACTGGTTCTCTTGTATTTATTGATGATGTGACTGCTGACAAAAGCAGCAGGATGAATTCTGAAGGGTTTCGGGCAATATTATCTGCTCATATCCAGCCAAATACTTCAGAAGTCATTGGACGGCGCTTCACAGTGCAGATGGACAATGACCCAAAGCATACTGCAAAAGCAAACAAAGAGTTTTTTAAGGGAAAGAAGTGGAATGTTATGCAATGGCCAAGTCAATCACCTGACCTGAATCCGATTGAGCATGCATTCCACTTGCTGAAGACAAAACTGAAGGGAAAATGCCCCAAGAACAAGCAGGAACTGAAGACAGTTGCAGTAGAGGCCTGGCAGAGCATCACCAGGGATGAAACCCAGCGTCTGGTGATGTCTATGCTTTCCAGACTTCAGGCTGTAATTGACTGCAAAGGATTTGCAACCAAGTATTAAAAAGTGAAAGTTTGATTTATGATTATTATTCTGTCCCATTACTTTTGGTCCCTTAACAAGTGGGAGGCACATATGCAAACTGTTGTAATTCCTACACCGTTCACCTGATTTGGATGTAAATACCCTCAAATTAAAGCTGACAGTCTGCAGTTAAAGCACATCTTCTTCGTTTCATTTCAAATCCATTGTGGTGGTGTATAGAGCCAAAAATGTTAGAATTGTGTCGCTGTCCCAATATATATGGACCTGACTTTATTTCTCTTTTTTCCACTAATACATGCAAAAAACGGCTTTAAAACAGATAACTGTGCCGCTAGGCGGCAACGATATTTTTACTTTTTACACTAATACACTAAAAAAGGGCTTTAAAGCAAATAACTGCACTGCTGAGCGGCAAATATATTTTTCCTTTTTCCACTAATACACAGAAAAAAGGGCTTTAAAACAGATAACTGCACCGCTGAGCGGCAAATAGATTTTACTTTTGCCACTAATACACAACAAAAAGGGCTGTAATTTTAGCAGTTCACCACACAACGGCTAATAAGCCCTTTTTTCCCACTAATACAAGCAAAAAAATGCTTTAGAACATATAACTGCACCGCACTAGGGCAAAGAAAACGTAGAAATATTTCCTTGCAATAACCCCTGTTAATGCCTTTATCGAACAGCACTTGCACCCTAATTAGAACGGTTTGCTAGGTTAACAGAGCTGTATAATTGCAATTTGGATCCGCAGTCAGTGCAGCAAAGTGTAAGCGGATTGTTCCTATTACCCAGGCTGTAAACTCCCCTACTGAACCCTGTTCTACATAAATGCTGTGGAATGATTCCTCCCTATCCTTTCCCTACACCTTGAATAATCTTTTCCTGCCCTTGTAAATCTTTTTTTTTTCAGCACAAAGACGTTTTTTCTATTACTGTCCCTAGAGCCTCCAGACACGTCTCTCCCTGCACTAAGTACGCTGGTGAATGGCAGAATCTAAGATGGCTGCCGTATTTATAGGGCTGTGACATCATAGGGCTGGCTGGCTGCTGATTGGCTGCATGCATGTCAGTCTGAGTGATCCCGCCTTCCCAGACTTTCTTTCTCCATGTCCTCCCACGTGCAGCAGCCATTGTAGGAAAAATGTGATTCGTTACCACGAAGCGCGAGGAAATTCGCATTCAGTGCAAATCAAATTTTTCCTGAAATTCGGATTGAATTCCACTTTGTCAGCTTCGATTTGCTCATCTCTAATTGTGATTGTCCATATTGCTTCCTCTGCTGGCTAGATTCATTTTTCCATCACATTATAGACTGCTCATTTCCATGGTTATGACTAGGAATGAGTGGACCTGTGGATGTTCGGGTTCACCGGGTTCGGCCAAACTTCGGGTCAAAGTTCAGGTTTTGGACCCAAACTTGACCCGAACTCGAACCCAAATCCCATTGAAGTCAATGGGGACTCGAACTTTGGTGCACTAAAATGGCTGGAAAATAGTCATAGTAAGGACTAGAGGGCTTCAAAAGGAAGCAAAATGGGGATAATTGCAGGACAATTGCCCTGCAAACAAATGTGGATAGGGAAATGACTTTAAATAACAGAATATAAAAAATGTAAAAATAATAATCTTGAACTAGGAGGCGGAGGTCAAAGTGGAGTATGAGGTTGAGGAGGCGGTAGAAGTGGCTGTGTAGGTGGAAGCAGCGGTGGAGGAGGAGGAGAAAACCAAGACAAGATTTTATTTATTTTTTTCCCTTTATTTTTTTTTATTTTTATTTTTTAGAAATTTGGGAAGGCTCCAATACATTGGGAAATGGAAAAGAGAACACAAAGAGAAAGTGCGCTGGAGTATTACAATGTCTGGGGGCGGCCGTTATACTTATCTATTCAGCACAAGGTACGGACAAGTCCTGTGGGATCCATGCATGGTTCATTTGAATGAACGTGAGCATGTTCGCGTTGGCTGTGGACAGGCGGCTGCGCTTGTCTGTGATAAGCCCCCCGCCCCCCGCCGTGTTAAACACACTTTGGGACAAAACACTGGCCGCAGTTCAGGCCAGCACCTCCAAGGCGTAAAGGGCAAGCTCAGGCCAAGTGCCCAATTTGGAGACCCAGAAGTTGAATGGGGCAGACCCATCAGTCAGTACGTGTAGGCATGTGTACCCGTACTGTTCCACCATGTTGCTGAAATGCTGCCTCCTGCTAAGATGTTCTGTACCAGCTGGTGGTGCTGGATGTTGTGGCATACTGAATGTTGGTGCAGGAACCCACCGTCCGAGCCACTTGTGAATGACTGGCCTGATAACCATGGAAATGATCCCTCTTTCTCCTTCTCTTCCTCCTGTGCCACATCCTCTTCCATCATCACCCAAAGTGTTTTTTCAAGGAGACATAGAAAAGGGATAGTAACGCTGAGGATGGTGTCATCAATACTGGCCATGTTGGTGGAGTACTCAAAATAGCGCAACACAGCATAAACGTCCCGCATGGAGGTCCACTCGTTGGTGGTGAAGTGGTGCTTTTTCCACAGAGCGACTCACCTATGCGTGCTGCAGCTGAAACTCCACTATCGCCTGCTGCTGCTCACACAGTCTCTCCAGCATGTGCAAGGTGGAGTTCCACCTTGTGGGTACGTTGCATATGAGGCAGTGAGCGGGAAGGCCGAAGCTACGGTGTAGCACAGACAGGTGGGCAGCAGCAGGGTGAGAACGCCAAAAGCGTGCACAGACGGCCCGCACTTTCTGCAGCAGCTCTGACATATCAGGGTACTTTTTCAGGAACCTCTGCACCACCAAGCTCAGCACATGTTCCAGGCAAGGGATGTGCGTCAAACCGGCTAGCCCCAGAGCTGCTACGAGATTTTGCCTGTTATCACACACCACCAGGCCAGGCTTGAGGCTCAACGGCACCAACCACTCATCGGTCTGTTGTTCCATGCCCGTCCACAGCTCCTGCGCGGTGTGGGTTTTTCCCCCCAAACAGACGAGTTTCAAAACAGTCTGCTGTCATTTCCCCCTGGCTGTGCTGAAGTTGGTGGTGAAGGTGTTGCGCTGACCAAATGAGGAGGCGGTAGAGGAGGAAGCGGAGTAGGAGGAGGAGGCAACGAGAAATTTCCTGCAATCCTCTGAGGCGGTAGGACGCTATTCGCATCAGATATTCACCCAGTGTGCAGTTAGGGAGATATAACGTCCCTGCCAGTGCGTACTGGTCCACGTATCGGTAGTTATGTGGACCTTGCCACAGATGGCCTTGCGCAGTCCACCCTTGATTTTGTCCGCCACTTGTCTGTGCAGGGCACGGACGGCTCACCTGGAAAAGTAGTGGCGACTGTGAACCACGTACTGTGGGACAGCCACGACCATAAGGTTTTTAAAAGTCTCTGTCTCCACCAGATGGGATAACAGCATTTCAAAGGCCAGGAATTTTGAAATGCTGGCATTCAGGGCCAGGGATCGCGGGTGGGTAGGGGGGTAATTCCTCTTTCTCTCCAGTGTTTGGGGGATGGACAGCTAAACGCTTCCATGGGACAGTGTGCACATACTGGGTGACGGTGGTGGAGGTGGTGGTGTTGCTGCCACATCCTCTGTTTGCGGGGTGGCAGGTGCCACTGTCACTCCAGAGGGGGAGGAAGAAGCAGAGAAAGCAGCAGAAGAGGAAGCAAGAGGAGCCTGAGATCTTTTGTGCTTTTTCAGGTGTGTACTCGACTGCAGCTCGTGCTTTGCTTTTAGATGCCTGGTCATGCAGGTTGTGCTCAGGTTTAGAACATTTATGCCTTGCTTCAGGCTCCGATTGCCCAGCGTGCAAACCACTCGTGTCTTGTCATCAGCACATTGTCTGAAGAACTGCAATGCCAGGGAACTCCTTGGAGCTGGCTTTGGTGTGCTCAGTCCCTGGGTGCGGAAGACAGTAGCAGACTGGCTAGGGGACGGCTTCTCTGCTTTTTCACCCTGCTCCCTCTTTTGCTGTGCGGCTGGTGCTGTGTGACCACCACCTCTCCCTCCAAACGGCACACGTCACTCGCATGACCTTGATTTCATGTGGGGACTAGGACCTCATCATCCTCCACATGATCCTCCACCCACTCTTCACCCCTGCCCTCCTTGCTGGTCTTCACACGGCAGAAAGCCCCAGCAGTTGTCACCTGTGTTTCATCATCATCATTAGAGACGTGCTGTGGTGGTCCTCCCATGTCCACATCCTGAAACATAAGTGGTTGGGCATCAGTGCACTCAATCTCTTCCACTTCTGGGGCAGGGCTAGGTGGATGGCCCACGGAAACCCCGCCAGCAGAGTCATCAAAAACCATAAGAGACTGCTGCATGACTTGGGGCTCAGAGTGCTTGGCTGATTTGCTAGGGGGTAAGGTGAAAGACAAATGCCCATGGGCAATGTGAAGGAACTGGAGGCACTGTCAGCCATCCAATCTACTTCTCCCTCTACTTGTTTTGGCCTCACCATTCGTACATCTGTATTCGGGCCTACAAATTGACGCTGAACGTTCTTTCGCCTATGTGCACCTGAGGAAGGTGTTTCATTTGCAACAGGAGTTTTACCAGCACCAGTAGCACCATCACCAGGGCCATATCGCTTATTTGATACTCATTCTTTGAGGTCACCCACCGAATTTAACAGACTGATTAACTATATTAATTTCCTTGTCACATATGCAGTGCAGGTGTACCTCACACCAAAAATGGGAATATGTCACCCACCGAACTAACAGACGGATTAACTATATTAATTTACCTGTCACGTATGCAGTGCAGGTGTACGTCACACCAAAAATGGGAATATGCAACTGGCCAAACTAACAGTCAGATTAACTATATTTATTTCCTTGTCACATATGCAGTGCAGGTGTACCTCACACCAAAAATGGGAATATGTCAACCACTGAACTAACAAACGGATTAACTATATTAAATTCCCTGTCACATATGCAGTGCATGTGTATCTCACACCAAAAATAGGTATATGTCACCGGCCGAACTAACAGTCAGATTAACTATATTAATTTCCCTGTCACGTGTGCAGTGCAGGTGTACCTCACACCAAAAATGGGAATATGTCATCGGCCGAACTAACAGTCAGATTAACTATATTAATTTCCCTGTCACGTATGCAGTGCACGTGTATCTCACACCAAAAATGGGTATATGTCACCCATCAAACTAACAGACGGATTAACTATTATATTTTTGTGTCAGGGGTACAAAAATGGCGCATTGCACCCTCAAAAAATCACCATAGGTCACCCACAGAATTAACAGCCAGATTAATTATTATATTTCTCTGTCTGGGGTACAAAGCTGGTGTATTACACCCACAAAAAATCATTATAGGTCACTCAAAAACAAAAAGCCAGATTCCTAACACTCTCTCTCGCTTCGGCTGCTGCTTCCTGTCCCTGCACTTCTCAGAATCTGATGGACGGTGCTACATGTGATCCAGCTTGTATAGAGGCTGGGTCACATGATACACCGGACAATCACAGCCATGTCATTACTAGGCATGGCTATGATGGCTTCTAAGTGCCCACAGCTTAAAAGCTTGTTGATTGGCTGCCCTGCAGTCTTTCAAATACTTTATTAAATGCCTGAACACCGAACTCGAACCCAAACTTTTCCGGCAAAGATCGGGTTCAGGTCCTGGAACCCGAACTTGCAGAGTTCGGTACAGAACCGAACTTTACAGTTTGCTCAACACTAGTTATGACCACCCTGTAATCCAGCAGCGGTGGCCGTGCATTATAGAAACAAGCACTGGCCTATGTGAGCTCCCATAGTCCCATCCAACAGAGAGGCTGGTGCCTTTTCCTATAGCGTGCAAGAACGGCCACCACTGCTGGGTGGTTGTAACCATGGAAACAAGCAGTGAATAATGTGATGGAAAAATGAATCCAGCCAGCAAAGGAAGCAATATGGACAATCACAATACATTAGTAAGTGGCTTGTATTAACTTTCTCTACATGATAAATGCCATTTACTGAAGTGAGCCACCTACTGAAGAAACCACCTAGCAGCAGGACATCGAGCAGAACCTGAGCCAGCAGGTGGTGACATAGTTGGACTGCACCCTGTCACCCCAGATCAAAGATCCCCTGGACTACTGGGCAGCCAAACTTGAATTGGCCACAACTGGGCAAGCTTTCCTGTCCGACCAGTAGTGTGGCATCAAAGTAGGTGTTTAGTGCGGCGGGGGACAGAGTTAGCCCAAAGAGAACTTGCCTTTTAACACAAAATGTCGAGAGACTAACCTTTATAAAGATGAATCAGGTATGGATTCTGGCAGTAATGATCTGACTGTAGTATGCTGCCACACTGGAACATTGTGAAAAATGGCCCATTACTTCTGTGCAGGTGCTGCTACCACTTTCTGATGCTGCCACCTGTTTGATGCCACACACCTGCTGCCTCTACTGCTATTTGCTCCTACTCTTCTGTGCCACCATCTTGTTCTGATATTGCCACTGCTGTTGCCCCAACTCCCCTCTTTGTTCCTCGGCCACTATTGTGACTCTTCATGCTGTTGCCACCCTCACCACTCTGTTACGCGGCTATTATTGTCACTCTTCATGCTGTTGCCACCCTCACCAGTCTGTTATGGCTATAGTGTCCCTGATCAATCAGAAGAACAGACCAATAGCAAAAAAAAAAGGGTCCTGTTGTTTGAGCTTCCTTAACCCCTTAAGGACGCAGGGCGTACCGGTACGCCCTATTTCCCGAGTCCTTAAGTACTCAGGGCGTACCGGTACGTCCTAACTTTAAATTGTTATTCCGGCGCCGCGGGGGTTAATCGAAACGGGATGCCGGCTGAAATCATTCAGCCGGCATCCTGTCACAACGCCAGGGTGGGTCATGTGACCCCCCGTATCGGCGATCGCCGCAAACCGCAGGTCAATTCAGACCTGCGGTTTGCTGCGCTTTATGCAGTTTCTGAAACTTTAGTGTCCCTAAAATAAAGATTTTTCACCCCCCCTGCACCCCTGCATGATTTTTTGCCGGCGGGTCGTGCAGGGGAGGGAGTTGTGGGCGGTGGGGCGGTGCTTGAGGCGGGCGGTGCGACAGGTGGGATCGCGATCCCCCGCCCGCCTCCTCTTGAAAATTCGAGGTGTACAGTGGGTATACCAGGGTGTCAGCACATTGCTGACACCCTGGTATAAACGGCTGACATCTGTGCAGATGTCAGCCGTTTAACCCTTTCCATACCGCGATCCGTACGGACCACTGTATGGAAAAAGTTAACAGTAAGAGGGAGCTCCCTCCCTCTCCCATCGGGGGGCTGCTGTGCCTTTGCAGCCCCCCGATGGAGAGGGAGAGAGCCCCCAGACAGCCCCCAGAGAGCCCCGTCCTTACCCTTCCCCATCTGCGAAGTTCTGACCACTACTGAGCAGACGGGGAAGGTTCCCATGGCAACAGGACGCCGTCTCAGGCATCCTGCTGTCCATGGTGCTGAACAGATCTGTGCTAAAGGCATAGATCTGTTCAGACAAAGTGTAAGTAAAATACAGTACAAAACACTATGTGGTGTACTGTACTGTATTATACAGACATCAGACCCATTGGATCTTCAAGAACCAAGTGGGTCTGGGTCAAAAAAAAAGTGAAAAAAAAGAGAAAAAAAAGTAAAAATAAAAAAACACATTTATCACTGATTAAAAATGAAAAAAAAAAAATTTCCCTACACATGTTTGGAATCGCCGCGTCCGTAACAACCTGATCTATAAAACGGTCATGTTACTTTCCCCGCACGGTGAACGCAATAAAAATAAAAAAATAGAAACTATTAGGAAATTTAAATTTTGCCGACCTTACTTCCCAAAAAAGGTAATAAAAGTGATCAAAAAAGTCGCATGTACGCCAAAATAGTACTAATCAAACCGTCATCTCATCCCGCAAAAATCATACTCTACCCAAGATAATCGCCCAAAAACTGAAAAAACTATGGCTCTTAGACTATGGAAACACTAAAACATTATTTTTTTTGTTTCAAAAAAGAAATCATTGTGTAAAACTTAAATAAATAACTAAAAAGTATACATATTAGGTATCACCGCGTCCGTATCGACCGGCTCTATAAAAATATTACATGAACTAACCCCTCAGATGACTACCGTAAAAAAAAAATTAAATAAAAACGGGGTAAAAAAAGCAATTTTTTGTCATCTTACATCACAAAAAGTGTAATAGCAAGCGATCAAAACTTCATATGCACCCCAAAATAGTGCCAATCAAACCATCATCTCATCCCGCAAAAAATGAGACCCTACTTGAGATAATCGCCCAAAAACTGAAAAAACTATGGCTCTTAGACTATGGAGACACTAAAAAATATTTTTTTTTTCAAAATGAAATCATTGTGTAAAACTTACATAAATAAAAAAAATTGTATACATATTAGGTATCGACGCGTCCGTGACAACCTACTCTATAAAATTACCACATGATCTAACCTGTCAGATGAATCTTGTAAATAACAAAAAAAAACGTGCCAAAAAATCTATTTCTTGTTACCTTGACGCACAAAAAAGTGTAATATAGAGCAACCAAAAATCATATGTACCCTAAACTAGTACCAACAAAACTGCCACCCTATCCCGTAGTTTCTAAAATCGGGTCACTTTTTTGGAGTTTCTTCTCTAGGGGTGCATCAGGGGGGCTTCAAATGGGACATGATGTAAAAAAAAACAGTCCAGCAAAATCTGCCTTCCAAAAACCGTATGGCATTCCTTTCCTTCTGCGCCCTGCCTTGTGCTCGTACAGCGGTTTACGACCACATATGGGGTGTTTCTGTAAACTACAGAATCAGGGCCATAAATAAGGAGTTTTGTTTGGCTGTTAACCCTTGCTTTGTAACTGGAAAAAAAATATTAAAATGGAAAATCTGCCAAAAAAGTGAAATTTAGAATTATTTTCCATTGAATCTTGTGCAACGTTTTTAAAATCAGTTTTGAATACCTTGAGGGGTGTAGTTTCTTAGATTGGGTCACGTTTATGGAGTTTCTACTCTAGGGGTGCATCAGGGGGACTTCAAATGGGACATGGTGTAAAAAAAAGAGTCCAGCAAAATCTGGCTTCCAAAAACCATACGCCGCACCTTTCCCTCTACGCCCTACTGTGTGCCCGTACAGTATTTTTCGGCCACATATGGGGTGTTTCTGTAAATGGCAGAGTCAGGGCAATAAAGATACAGTCTTGTTTGGCTGTTAACCCTTGCCTTGTTAGTGGAAAAAATGGGTTAAAATGCAAAATTAGGCAAAAAAATCTAATTCTCAAATTTCATCCCCATTTGCCAATAACTCTTGTGCAACACCTAAAGGGTTAACGAAGTTTCTAAAATCAGTTTTGAATACCTTGAGGGGTGTAGTTTATAGAATGGGGTCATTTTTTGGTGGTTTCTATTATGTAAGCCTCGCAAAGTGACTTCAGACCTGTAGTGGTCCCTAAAAATTGAGTTTTTGTAAATTTCTGAAAAATTTCAAGATTTGCTTCTAAACTTCTAAGCCTTGTAACATACCCAAAAAATAAAATATCATTCCCAAAATGCTACAAACATGAAGTAGACATATGGGGAATGAAAAGTCATCACAATTTTTGGGGGTATTACTATGTATTACAGAAGTAGAGAAACTGAAACTTTGAAATTTGCTAATTTTTCTAATTTTTGTTAAATATGGTATTTTTTTATGCAAAAAAATTAACTTTTTTGACCCAATTTTAGCAGTGTCATGAAGTACAATATGTGACGAAAAAACTGTCTCAGAACGGTCTGGATAAGTCAAAGCGTTTTAAAGTTATCAGCACTTAAAGTGACACTTGTCAGATTTGCAAAAAATGACAGGCGAAATCAGCATATATAGTTAGATATATCACATTACAGGTCTTATAGAGTCTTTTAAAAGCATATAACTATCCCCCCTGTCCACCTTATAAAGAGCGAAATATAAAGTTTTATAACCTGCATCTGCGGTCAGCAATCTGCCCAAGGGGCGGCGTTTCATGTGAAAATGCGCCCAGCCAGCCTTCCCAACTGCCGTTCTTAAGCCCCGCCCAGCTCATCATTATTCACTTCGCTGGGCGGGGCTAGAACTCTCCCCAGTCCCGATCCTGCGCAATTCAATCCTCCCGGCATCGCTCATGCCCAATCTTCTGCGCCCCGCCGTGCCGTCGGACGCACTATAATTAACCCCTTATATGATGTGAGTGAGCAGCGCTCAGAAGCGCTGCTCTGAACAGTGCATGGCTGAGGCTGCAGCTGCCTCAGCCATGCACTGTTCAGAGCAGCGCTTCAGAGCGCTGCTCACTCACATCATATAAGGGGTTAATTATAGTGCGTCCGACGGCACGGCGGGGCGCAGGCGCAGAAGATTGGGCATGAACGATGCCCGGAGGATTGAATTGCGCAGGCGCAGGATCGGGACTGGGGAGAGTTCTAGCCCCACCCAGCGAAGTGAATAATGATGAGCTGGGCGGGGCTTAAGAACGGCAGTTGGGAAGGCTGGCTGGGCGCATTTTCACATGAAACGCCGCCCCTTGGGCAGATTGCTGACCGCAGATGCAGGTTATAAAACTTTATATTTCGCTCTTTAGAAGGTTGACAGGGGGGATAGTTATATGCTTTTAAAAGACTCTATAAGACCTGTAATGTGATATATCTAACTATATATGCTGATTTCGCCTGTCAGTGTCCCTTTAAGGTGAAATAGGGCTGAGTCCTTAATGGGTTAAGGACTCTATCACACAGTTAGTATTTTGCATCAGGATTTTATTATGCTTTGGAAGCCAAAAGCAGGAGTGGGTCCAAAACACAGAAGGCATGTAAATATTTCCACTCCTGTTTTTGCCTTTCAAATACTGATAAAATGCAACAGAATTTTAACCCATGTGGATCACTCCATAAGTTCTGGGATCCCTTCCTATACTATCAATAATTTTACTCACTGTTTTGGATTGAGTAGTGCCGGTTTTGTTATATCACTCGTGGCGTCCCACGTGTAGTGAAGATTTTTATAGGCTGCGGTATAGTGCGGTTTTAATTGCCGCAAGGCTGGTGAAGGTCTTTTTGCAGGATTTGGGATCCTCGGTGGTCGTATATAGCTGTGCTGTCCTGGAGATCACCTGGTAGTAAATTCCTACTGCGCTGTTTGTTTATATTACGCAGGGTTGATTCTCACCAGGGAAGAAAAATCTCAGCAAGGAAGACAGATATCCAGCTTTTCTTTGGAAACGAATATTCACTGATCCCTTTCTTTTAGCGCATTTGATCCTCCGGTTCTGTACTTTATCTCATGGGATTAATTACCATAAGTTCTGGGATCCCTTCCTATACTATGAACCAACTGGTGTTTCGCTTTCAAAATGTATTAGGGTTCAATTCAGATGGACAAAAATCACAGAAAAAAACAAAACAAGGATAAAAACATTCTGCACAATATGATAAATAAATACTGTATGCGGGTGACCATGGCTACATTTATGAAAAAATCACAGAGAACTAGTAATAATGCACTAACACAATAGATGCAAGCATTATATATAGACTAAGCCCTCATTAGGATATAATATAATCTGAGACTCTTAGCCAATATACTTTGATCAAAACACATCTGTGCCGACCTACCCTTGCCAAGGTGTTATCAGCAGTGATGGCCAGTACGCATTGTTCGCCCGTGAATCTTTTTTTACAAGTCCGGCGAGGCACAGGTAAGCCCTTACCTGTGCCGCGAGCCGGTCTGAAAACAAATGTGGTCACTGGGAGCAGGCAGTTCCGAGAACAGCCCGATGAAGGCCCCCGGTGGCTGTTCTCGGAACAGCCTGCTCCCGCTGACCGCACTTGTTTTCAGACCAGCTCGCGCACAGGTAAGGGCTTACCTGTGCCTCGCCGGGCTTGTGAAAAAAGATGGCAGCCCGCATATGTTCGCGGGCGAACAATGCGTACTGGCCATCACTGCTGATACCACCTTGGCAAGGGTAGGTCGGCACAGATGTGTTTTGATCAAAATATAAAATGTTTAGAGAGGGCTCACCTACTAATCAAGAGCGGTATGGGTGCTCCTACCAAAAGGATTCACCCAATCCTCTAAAAGTGATTAAGAAAAAATATATAGAGTAGTAGGGCACACCACCACTTGGTTCCACAAGGAGAATTGGTATAACAATATTTATTCGTTGTGACATATAATATTTATTCAACCATACTAAAATACATAACTAAAAATATTACTTTAAAATTCATAAAACATCTAAAGTACAGTAGTATAATTTAATATAATTTAGTGGAATTTAGTGCTTTTCTGTATGAGTTTTGTGAAAGTATGCAGTCTCTCCAAAGGGTTAATTAACCCAATTGATATCCCGATGGATGATATTTAAGTGTTTGAGATCGATCTAATAATCAGATACAGTTTTTTAAGAGATCACTTGTATCCTTTATAACTTAGTCTCCACTTCACATAATCGATATAAATGCTGCTACAATGTCGCTGCCTATTTGTGGAAATAAACCAGAATAATTTTACTCACTGTTTTGGATTGAGTAGTGCCGGTTTTGTTATATCACTCGTGGCGTCCCACGTGTAGTGAAGATCTTTATAGGCTGCGGTATAGTGCGGTTTTAATTGCCGCAAGGCTGGTGAAGGTCTTTTTGCAGGATTCGGGATCCTCGGTGGTCGTATATAGCTGTGCTGTCCTGGAGATCACCTGGTAGTAAATTCCTTCTCCGCTGTTTGTTTATATTACGCAGGATTGATTCTCACCAGGGAAAAAAAATCTCAGCAAGGAAGACAGATATCCAGCTTTTCTTTGGAAACGAATATTCACTGATCCCTTTCTTTAAGCGCATTTGATCCTCCGGTTCTGTACTTTATCTCATGGGATTAATTACCATACGCGTTTCGGAGTGGACTACGACTCCTTCTTCAGTGGTTGAATTTCCCATGAAAATGACCAGTCTTTATACACCTGAACAGGTGTGGTCTGGATTGAGTAGCCTATGCTGTGTATAGGAAGTGACGTGAGTTTCCTTTTCGATCTCATGATGACGGGACATATATATTATTTAAAAGGCATTTGTTTCTCATGTTAAAAATATATTAAATAAACATATAAATACATATATCACCTTATACTAAGAATATGCGATAAGATACATAAGAATAAGTCTAAAAATGAATGGCATAAATATACCGATCGGGACCACATTTTTCTACATTTATAAATATTTATAAATAGAATAAATAGAGTCTATGACATATAAATTCCCATATATCATGGTGTTAACAATGTAGAGCAGGGATAGAGGGTTGAATGAAAATGCGCACCGCTTGCTATGTGGAAATTCTGCGGTTTTTATGCAGTGCGGTAAATAATCATATTGCGTTTTTACTATATTTCTGTTCTCTATCCATATTAATACTGCTGAACATGTGTTAACCTACATTCAAATCATACGATCATGCACTACTTCTAATTATGTGTATAATAAATATATAAAATTATTAAAATCATTATTACATCAAACAACTATAATTGTCTATATTATTAAGAGGTAAAGGACAATATCTGCTTTGTAATAGATAACAGTCACACCAATATATGATCTCCTCCTGAATCAGTATATTTATGATCTCCTCTAAAAGAAACATATATTCAGTCTGGCGGAAGCATAACTCGGGGAGGGTACGGAGAGGGGGCCCTCCACCGGGGGAGGACCCGAGGAACTTAGTAACTCACGGGTCCCTCCTCGGGTAAGAGCCCCCCCCCATTATAACAGATCATAGGAACCCATATATTTCAATTTCGGCATTTAATCCCGCTGGTAACAGGGTATTGAAGTCAAAGATATGTCGTGACTCAATCCTCGACATTCTTTTGATGTGGTTTCCACCCCTCCAGTCTGTTTCTACTTTTTCAAGAGCTGATTGTGTGTAGTTTTAAAATGGTTTGACAAGGTATGTTTTTCGTAACCCTTCCTTATGCTCGAGATATGTTCAGCTATACGGACTTTAAGTTGTCTTTTAGTTCTCCCCACATATTGTCTTTTGCAGGGGCATTGTATGATATAAATAACACTATTGGAATTACACGTGAGAAAATCTTTAATCGTGTGTTCGTGGGTATTTGTCGTGGACTTTACTATAGATTTTTTTTAGAGAACGTAGTATTTTTACAGGCCATACATTTACCGCACCGGAAAAAACCTGTAGTGTTTGTCCATTTTTGTATGGATGAATCTACTTTATTTTTATTAGTTTTTGGAATTGTCGGTGCCACCATAAGTGCTAAGTTTGGTGCTTTAGTGAAAGTGACTTGTGGAAATTGTGGAACTAGGTGACCTATTGTTTTATCTTTATTTATAAAGTGCCAGTGCTTATTAATTATATACCTCACTTTTTTATGATGGGTGTTAAAAGGTAAAATAATCCTTGTGTTCTCATCTTTCTGTTCCTTTTTAGTTTTTATATCAAAAAAAGATTTCCGATCCATCTGTCTAACTGTATCTAATGCTGTCTCCAAAATTTCTGTAGGGTATTGTTTTTCTAAAAATTGATTTTTCAGGGTTAGTGCCTCTTCCTCAAAATCCTCTATTTTTGAGCAATTTCTCCTAATTCGTCTGAACTGTCCTGTCGTTATGTTTAGGAGCCATTGAGGTAGATGACAGCTATTATACAAAATGTAGCTGTTCTTTGAGGTTGGCTTACGATACGTGTTACAGACTAATTTGTTCTCTTCTATTTTAATTTGCAGGTCCAGAAATTCCACCTTCGTTTGGCTAGTCTTTCCTGCAAACCGTAAGTTACAATCGTTTTTATTAATATCTTCCAAGAATTTGTCCAATGATTCCTGATCGCCTTTCCATATGAAGAGGACATCATCGATGTACCTCTTCCAGAGCACCAGGTCTGTCCCCAGCTTGGGGTCAATAATTTTTTGCTCCCAATTCGCCATAAATAAATTAGCGTAGCTGGGGGCAAACCTGGTGCCCATCGCAGTGCCACATATCTGCAGGTATATATCTGAATTAAACCAAATATAGTTATGGTCCAGAATATATTGTGTAACTGTCTGCAGATATTCAATCTGTTCTATGGGTAATTGGTTATTTTCTTGTAGTTGTTGTCCCATAGCGTCTATCCCTTGTTTATGGTTTATCACTGTATATAGGGACTGTACATCTAGTGTCCCTATAATCCATTCAGGGTTATACTGCAATTTCTCTACCATTTGTATTATGGAAGTTGTATCTTTTATATAGGATTTAATTGTTTTAACTACCGGCTGTAGCAGTTTGTCTATATAATGTGAAAGATTTGCTGTAAGCGAGCCTATACCGGAGATTATTGGCCGTCCTGGTGGATTAATAGGATCTTTATGCAGTTTAGGGATGCAATAGAATACTGGTAATCTACATTGACTATTAGTAATATAATGATATTCCTGTTGAGATAGAATACCCCATCTCTGGCCTTCTTCACATACACTGCGTGCAGAATTATTAGGCAAATGAGTATTTTGACCACATCATCCTCTTTATGCATGTTGTCTTACTCCAAGCTGTATAGGCTCGAAAGCCTACTACCAATTAAGCATATTAGGTGATGTGCATCTCTGTAATGAGAAGGGGTGTGGTCTAATGACATCAACACCCTATATTAGGTGTGCATAATTATTAGGCAACTTCCTTTCCATTGGCAAAATGGGTCAAAAGAAGGACTTGACAGGCTCAGAAAAGTCAAAAATAGTGAGATATCTTGCAGAGGGATGCAGCACTCTTAAAATTGCAAAGCTTCTGAAGCGTGATCATCGAACAATCAAGCGTTTCATTCAAAATAGTCAACAGGGTCGCAAGAAGCGTGTGGAAAAACCAAGGCGCAAAATAACTGCCCATGAACTGAGAAAAATCAAGCGTGCAGCTGCCAAGATGCCACTTGCCACCAGTTTGGCCATATTTCAGAGCTGCAACATCACTGGAGTGCCCAAAAGCACAAGGTGTGCAATACTCAGAGACATGGCCAAGGTAAGAAAGGCTGAAAGACGACCACCACTGAACAAGACACACAAGCTGAAATGTCAAGACTGGGCCAAGAAATATCTCAAGACTGATTTTTCTAAGGTTTTATGGACTGATGAAATGAGAGTGAGTCTTGATGGGCCAGATGGATGGGCCCGTGGCTGGATTGGTAAAGGGCAGAGAGCTCCAGTCCGACTCAGACGCCAGCAAGGTGGAGGTGGAGTACTGGTTTGGGCTGGTATCATCAAAGATGAGCTTGTGGGGCCTTTTCGGGTTGAGGATGGAGTCAAGCTCAACTCCCAGTCCTACTGCCAGTTTCTGGAAGACACCTTCTTCAAGCAGTGGTATAGGAAGAAGTCTGCATCCTTCAAGAAAAACATGATTTTCATGCAGGACAATGCTCCATCACACGCGTCCAAGTACCCCACAGCGTGGCTGGCAAGAAAGGGTATAAAAGAAGAAAATCTAATGACATGGCCTCCTTGTTCACCTGATCTGAACCCCATTGAGAACCTGTGGTCCATCATCAAATGTGAGATTTACAAGGAGGGAAAACAGTACACCTCTCTGAACAGTGTCTGGGAGGCTGTGGTTGCTGCTGCACGCAATGTTGATGGTGAACAGATCAAAACACTGACAGAATCCATGGATGGCAGGCTTTTGAGTGTCCTTGCAAAGAAAGGTGGCTATATTGGTCACTGATTTGTTTTTGTTTTGTTTTTGAATGTCAGAAATGTATATTTGTGAATGTTGAGATGTTATATTGGTTTCACTGGTAAAAATAAATGATTGAAATGGGTATATATTTGTTTTTTGTTAAGTTGCCTAATAATTATGCACAGTAATAGTCACCTGCACACACAGATATCCCCCTAAAATAGCTAAAACTAAAAACAAACTAAAAACTACTTCCAAAAATATTCAGCTTTGATACTAATGAGTTTTTTGGGTTCATTGCGAACATGGTTGTTGTTCAATAATAAAATTAATCCTCAAAAATACAACTTGCCTAACAATTCTGCACTCCCTGTAGATTTAAAGAAAGAGATCGGTGAATATTTGTTTCCAGAGAAAAGCTGGATATCTCTCTTCCTTGCTGAGATTTTTCTTCCCTGGTGAGAATCAACCCTGCGTAATATAAACAAACAGCACAGAAGGAATTTACTACCAGGTGATCTCCAGGACAGCACAGCTATATACGACCACCGAGGATCCCGAATCCTGCAAAAAGACCTTCACCAGCCTTGCGCTAATTAAAACCGCACTATACCGCAGCCTATAAAGATCTTCACTACACGTGGGACGCCACGAGTGATATAACAAAACCGGCACTACTCAATCCAAAACAGTGAGTAAAATCATTCCGGTTTATTTCCACAAATAGGCAGCGACATTGTAGCAGCATTTATATCGATTATGTGAAGTGGAGACTAAGTTATAAAAGATACAAGTGATCTCTTAAAAAACTGTATCTGATTATTAGATCGATCTCCAACACTCAAATATCATCCATCGGGATATCAATTGGGTTAATTAACCCTTTGGAGAGACTGCATACTTTCACAAAACTCTGTTTAAATATAGAAAAGCACTAAATTCCACTAAATTATATTAAATTATACTACTGTACTTTAGATGTTTTATGAATTTTAAAGTAATATTTTTAGTTATGTATTTTAGCATGGTTGAATAAATATTATATGTCACAACGAATAAATATTGTTATACCAATTCTCCTTGTGGAACCAACTGGTGGTGTGCCCTACTACTCTATATCTTTTTTGATCAAAATATATTGGCTAAGAGTCTCAGATTATATTATATCATAATGAGGGCTTAGTCCATATATAATGCTTGCATCTATTGTGTTAGTGCATTATTACTAGTTTTCTGTGATTTTTTTCATAAATGTAGCCATGGTCACCCGCATACAGTATTTATTTATCATATTGTGCAGAATGTTTTTATCTTTGTTTAGTTTTTTTCTGTGATTTTTGTCCATCTGAATTAAACCCTAATACATTTTGAAAGCGAAACACCAGTCGGTTCACAGTATAGGGAAAATAGATGGCAGCCCGCATATGTTCACGGGCGAACAATGCGTACTGGCCATCACTGGGTCTCAGTCAGGCAGGTCCTACTCTAAACCTACCTATGCCAATGGGCATCTATATTCAGGAGAGCAGACTCTGCACATATAGTGTGCTGCTCCTAGTCACTTCTATGTGCATCCAGCAACCAATGAGAGGTTGAGCAAACACAGCTATATGTACGACCCTAATCAAGGCGGCCTGTTTGATATGAAGGGAAAAAGTGCACAAGAATAATACTACCAGGATAAAATGAGGGCTTAGTCCATGTAAAATGCTTGCATCTATTGTGTTAGTGCATTATCATTTTTTTTCTGTGATTAAATTCAGATGGATCAAAGATAGCCGCTGGATTATTTTCTATAAGGCACAGGAGCCAGAAAACGAATTGTCATATAATATGGTGACCAAAGAGGCGTGGTGGATGGTTAGGGTAACAGTATCTAAAGGGTTACAAGTACGTGTCCGCCATTACCCCCGGTCGCAGACATTAGTGCCAGGTGTCTACTCTTTAAAACAGCAGATACCCAGCTGCCACAGCACAATTTTTAAATTCCGGGCTGCCGACCTAAATATACTGTTCACATTTGTCAAAGCATCCAAATCGAATTTTTGAAAACTTCGCTCATCTCTAGTGGTAACACATACTTTAGCAATCTTTCTCACCAGACATCGATTTCTCAGCAGGAATTTTTCTTCTGTTGCGTTCATTTTTTTCCTGTTTGCTTAGCTGCCTTTATTCTCTTGAAATGATATTGAGTTCAATACTGTTTTCACATGAAATTAATCCAGGTTACTAATCAATAGAAAAAACATTCACTTTAACGACTGCATTTTCATGTTTCCAACAACACATCATTTCAGCAGTCATGGAACTCAAATGTTACATGAGGCTTATTTTCTTAAGCAATAAATAAGAAAGGAAGCACAGTTTAGCAGCATTGTATGCCAATTTGTATGTCATTAAGACATCTTCTCTTCATAGTTGAAGACTCCCACAGAGTTGACATTTAGCGTTTAAATCTTAGAAGACTAATGTGTCAGATGATAAACAATCTTTGTTATTTGTAGACAGGAAAACATTTCTCTTAATATTTCACAAAAGAAGTAAATGAATATTTAATCAATAAATATCAGATACGGATTAAAATGTAACTGAATGATAATCAAGCACTGTCACATGTACGTATCAGGATGATCTGGCAGTACAATATCACACAGCCTATCAGGCATTATTATCAACAAATGGGCAGTGGCAATAAAAGGCTATATATTCTGCAGTATTTGATAGCAGGACATGTTTTAACTAGTTCTGAAATGCCTTTTAACATCTTTTACCTTCATTTGTTTCAGGCAGTCACGGGACCTGGCTGATAATGTCACCAGTTGACTTGTTATGATACATTTGCATTCTTGGTATAAATAAGACAATTTCAAACCTGTACTATTACTATTTTATATTAACACATTTTTTTTTAAAGAGCATGAATTCTCCATCTCCAAGACCCTGCAACACAATCTGAGGATCCTTCATCTTTCTGTAGACTCTTAAAGCCCTCCCACACCCAGTCCTCAATGGTCTCAACACAGGAAATGAAGCAATCAACTTCAATCAAAAACTGAACCCCCTGCAATACGTTTGACTTCTAAGGCCACTTTATCCAGCCCAACACCAAGGAGGAAATGTATGATTCCCCTGCCACTGATTTGATGGTAAGAATCTGCAAAACCCAGTTTAGTGACTTTTTGAATGCCATTGAAATTAGATTTAGCCAGAACTGACATTCTTACTGCACCCTCTGAAAAGGGGGCATATTGAGGGCCCAAGCTAGGGTTGATGCCCAGGCAATATTCCACTGGCATAGCTAGTATTTTGGTCAGACTGCCATTACTGCTCTGTATCCATATATAGAGTCAGAGCTATGATCTTAAAGTGTGTCTGTGTGTGTGTGTAGGGGGGGATATATTCCCAAGCACTGTCAGTATGCCTGTGGACATACCTGTGTATTTACTTGTATTGAACTTTCATTCAGTCTCTATTTTTTAAATCTGCCAGGTCTGGAGCAAACAACTGTTTGCATTGCTTTGAGCTATAGGGCTCAACACTAGTATAATAAGAAATTACTGCCTGGGGGAATGCTAAAATCAAACAATAATGGGGTGATTTATCAAACTGGTGTAAAGTAGAACTGGATTAGTTGCCCATAGCAACCATTCAGATTCCACCTTTCATTTTTGACAACTCCTTAAAATGAAAGGTGGAATCTGACTGCTTGCTATGGGCAACTAAAGAGACTTATATGATTACAAGTATGACCAGATATATGAATGGGGTAGGAGAGAGAACCCCTTCTCCACCCCAAAATCCATCTTAAAAAAGAAAAAAACTAATAAAAAAGGTAAAGGACAAGGGTATTCACCAAAAGTGAACTTTTCATCAGAATTGGATACCATGGAACTCAGTGATTTAACTCAAGATTCTACTGTCACGAGGGTATCAAGAGCCACGTCTGACTCCGTTATACCCGGGGTCAGGAGGTCGCAGCGGGTGGCTGAGCGCTCTATATCTAAAGATCACGTTGTTTCTTAGTGATTGTTTTCTGTGTTTGCCTTGCTATCCTTTTTGTCTCAATCAGGGATCCGTAGCTTCTCCTCCTCAGCTGTTTCTTGTCTGCCACTCCCAACCTCCTTATATTCTCCCCTCACACTTCTCTAGTTGCCAGTTATAGAGCTTCCTGCCTGGACATCTATACTGACCCACTGGAGTTGTGAATCCTGGTTGTCGTTCCAGAGTGCTACCCTCCGGATCCCTGTTGGGCTTCTTGTTGTCTCCTGTTGTCGCCCACCTGGGATTATATGTTGAGTTTGTATTGTCTGTCCTTCCCTTGGTGTTTTCCTTTAGAGCTAGTGGTGCGGACTAGTGTTCCCACCGCCCTGTTCACTATCTAGGGCTCAGCTTAGGGAAAGCCAGGGCTTTAGGCACGTGATCGGCGTACGGGTGAGGAACCCGTCTAGGGACGTCAGGGCAGCCAGGTGCCAGCCGCTAGGTGAGTCAGGGGTCACCACCTTCCCTCTCACTTGGGCAGGGCCTTCCTTGTTCCCTCCCTCTGCGTCACGTATGTGATAGTCACGCCGACCGTGATATTATAACTGGCCTTTACTTTTTGAGGGGAAAAAAAATAAATTTTTTTTTTTTTTGTTGTTTTTTTTTCTCTACTTAGAATCCAATATGGATCCTATTGCTGCCTTGGCAAAACAGCTTCAAGGCCTGTCTTTGGAGGTGGCAGGATTGAAGTCGTCTGTCCTCCAACAACAGTAGCAAATGCAGCAGACCGCACCCCCTGCGGTTGCTATGGGTAACCAGGTAGTTACAGAACCCAAGGTTGTTCTTCCTGACAGATTTTCTGGGGGAAGGGACAAATTTGCGACGTTCCGTGAGGCCTGCAAATTATACTTTAAGTTGCGCCCTTACTCCTCAGGTAATGAAGAACAGCTGGTAGGGATTGTCATTTCCCTGCTTCAGGGGGACCCACAATCCTGGGCGTTCTCGTTACCCCCTGGTTCCCAGGCTCTCCGGTCAGTGGAGGGATTTTTTGGGGCTTTGGGTCTCATATATGATGATCCTGACCGAGTCGCCCTGGCTTAGTCGAAGTTACGGAGACTCCTACAGGGAGATCGGTCAGCAGAGGAATATTGCTCAGAGTTCCGTAGGTGGGCTACGGATACTCAGTAGAACGACCCGGCTCTCAGGAGTCAGTTCTGCTCTGGGTTATCTGAAAGGGTTAAGGATGCACTGGCGCTGTATGAGACCCCCCTTTCCCTTGATGCTGTTATGTCTCTCTCTATCAGAATAGATAGGCGTCTTAGGGAGAGATCGAAAATTCCTGAGCAATTGGTTACCTCTCCCAAACAACAATTAGTCTGTACTGACTTAGATGAGCCTATGCAGCTAGGCGGAACCTCTCGTCAGGTCCGTCCTCCTGAGGTTCGCCGCAGGGGGGGGGGGCTTGTTTTTTCTGTGGGGGGAAGGGTCATTTCATTAATGTCTGTCCCTCCTTTCTCAAAAACAAAAGACCGTCGGAAAACTACTAACCCCAGGCTGTGCGGAGGATGTCAGCCGGGGGGTATACGCTTCCTCCATACGAACATCTCAATTTGTGTTACCAGCGGTTATTGTTTTTGGTGTTAAGACGGAGTCTATTTCTTTTTTTCTAGACAGTGGAGCAGGGGTAAATTTGATAGATGCCCATTTTGCCCGCACTATGGGTTTGTCTCTCTGCACGCTGCAGAGACCTATTCCCGTATTCGCTATAGATTCGGCTCCTCTGTCTCAGAGAAACCTCACCCACATTGTTCATAATTTACACCTTCGGGTAGGGGACCACCATAATGAGTGTCTTTCATGTTACGTTCTGGAGGGCCTTCCCTCTCCTGTGGTATTGGGTCTTCCCTGGTTGGTAGCGCACAATCCAGTGGTGGATTGGCAGGCCAGGGAGATATTGGAGTGGAGTGAGCATTGCAGAGAGAATTGCTTAAATAACAATTGCTTAATCGCCTCCATAGCTTCCCTACCTACATTTATTTCGGACTTTGAGGACGTTTTTTCTGAAAAGGGTTGTCAGAAGCTACCACCTCATCGTCCTTATGATTGCCCGGTTAACCTGATTCCCGGTGCAAAATTACCCAAGTCCAGGTTGTATAATATTTCGGGTCTCGAGAGACAAGCCATGAAAGATTATATCTCCGAGAGTCTGGCTAAGGGACACATCAGACCCTCTTCTTCACCCGTGGCTGCAGGGTTTTTCTTTGTTAAAAAGAAAGATGGGGGCCTGCGTCCTTGCCTAGATTTCCGTGAGCTAAACCAGATAACCATCCGAGACCCATACCCTCTTCCTCTCATTCCTGACCTTTTTAATCAGATTGCGGGTGCTAGGTGGTTCTCCAAACTTGATCTTAGGGGGGCCTACAATCTGATTCGTATCAGGGAAGGGGATGAGTGGAAGACAGCTTTTAACACCCCTGAGGGGCATTATGAAAATCTAGTTATGCCTTTCGGTCTGACCAATGCCCCCACTGTCTTCCAACATTTCGTTAATGATATTTTTAGTCATCTCATCGGCAGGTTTGTAGTCATATACCTAGATGATATCTTAATTTATTCGGCTGATCTGAAAACACATGAGGTGCATGTCAGGCAAGTACTGCAGGTCCTACGGACGAATAAATTATATGCGAAAATTGAAAAATGTGTCTTCGCCGTTCAGGAAATACAGTTCCTGGGATATCTATTATCTGCTTCAGGTTTCCGTATGGATCCTGGGAAGGTCCAGGCAATTTTAGATTGGGATCTTCCTGAGAACCTTAAAGCCCTACAACGGTTTTTGGGTTTCGCAAATTTATATAGAAAGTTCATTAAAAATTATTCAGTGATCGTTAAACCCCTTACCGAGATGACTAGGAAGGGGACTGATTTTTCCAAATGGTCTGACGCTGCTAAAAATGCATTTTCCTCTCTAAAAGAGAGGTTTACCTCGGCACCTGTTCTAATTCAACCTGATGTCTCCCAGCCTTTTATTGTTGAGGTAGATGCGTCAGAGGTGGGAGTGGGGGCTGTATTGTCTCAGGGTCTGTCTCCTGGCAAATGGCGCCCTTGCGCTTTCTTTTCCAAAAAATTATCTTCTGCAGAGAAGAACTATGATGTTGGAAATAGGGAACTGTTGGCGATTAAACTGGCGCTTGAAGAGTGGCGTCACTTCTTAGAGGGAGCAATCCACCCCGTCACGGTG
The DNA here is from genome assembly GCF_905171765.1 of Bufo bufo. NCBI lineage: Eukaryota > Metazoa > Chordata > Amphibia > Anura > Bufonidae > Bufo > Bufo bufo. The sequence goes on along the minus strand of NC_053390.1, from coordinate 178,397,573 downwards.
ATTACGGATCACAAAAACCTTCTGTACCTAGAATCGGCTAAGCGTCTCACCCCTAGACAAGCTAGGTGGTCGCTATTCTTTACCAGATTTAACTTTGTAATCACCTATCGTCCTGGGGCAAAAAATACCAAGGCAGACGCGTTATCTCGTAGTTTCCCTGGAGGGGGTAATGTTAGTGATCCGGTACCTATTTTACAAAGAGGAGTGGTTGTCTCTGCTGTACACTCTGTTCTAGAGGGAAAGGTGTTAGAGGCCCAGGGGGACGCCCCGGCCTCTTGCCCCTCAGAGAAATTGTTTGTACCGTTAAACTTGCGTCTTGAATTATTAAAAGAACATCATAATTCGGCACTTGCTGGGCACCCGGGTAGTAAAGCAACCTTGGAGCTATTATCTCGTCGTTTTTGGTGGCCAAGGTTGCGTCAGGATGTAATGGATTTCGTGTCTACTTGCTCTACTTGTGCACGCGCGAAAGTCTCTCATACACGTCCAGCAGGGTCTTTATTGCCACTTTTTATCCCCAATAGGCCATGGACACATCTGTCAATGGATTTCATCACTGACTTACCGTTGTCTGCGGGTAAAACAGTTATTTTGGTAGTAGTAGACAGGTTTAGCAAAATGGTACACTTTATTGCGCTACCCGCACTTCCTAATGCTAAAACTCTTGCTCAGGTGTTTATCAGTGAAATCGTGAAGCTTTACGGGGTCCCTTCCGATGTGGTTTTGGATCGGGGAACCCAGTTTATTTCTAAGTTTTGGAAAGCTTTTTGTTCCCGCTTGGCGGTTTACTTGTCCTTTTCCTCAGCTTTCCATCCTCAGTCGAATGGACAGACTGAGCGTACCAACCAAAACCTAGAAACATATTTAAGGTGTTTTGTGTCTGAAAACCAAGAGTTGTGGTCATCATATTTACCGTTAGCTGAGTTTGCCATAAATAATCATTATCAGGAGTCCACTGGCAAGTCACCATTCCTTGGTGCATACGGTTTTCATCCCCAATTTTGTACTTTCAAAGAGGGGGGGTCTTCTGGGGTTCCCGAAGAGGAAAGGTTTTCTTCATCTCTTTCATCGATTTGGCAGAAGGTGCAAGTTAACTTGAAAAAGATGAGTGGTAAATATAAATGCATGGCCGATAAGAAACGGTCGCCAGGTCCGGACCGAGGAGTGAATGACTATGTGTGGTTGTCTACTAGGAATATTAAGTTGAAGGTTCCCTCTTGGAAACTGGGCCCTAGGTTCATTGGTCCTTATAAAATAGTAGCCGTTATTAACCCTGTGGCTTTTCGCCTGGAGCTACCTCAGACTTTTAAGATCCATAACGTCTTCCATAAATCGTTACTCAAGAAGTATGTTCCACCTCTAGAACCATCACCACTGCCACCTCCTCCTGTTATTGTGGATGGTAATCTGGAGTTTCAAATAGCCAGAATTGTTGATTCTCGTCGGGTCCGCCGCTCTCTTCAGTATCTGGTGCATTGGAGGGGTTACGGTCCCGAGGAAAGAATGTGGGTTCCAGCATCAGAGGTAAACGCCAACAGGTTAATTCAGGCTTTCCATACCTCTCACCTGGAGAGACCTGGTCCTGAGTGTCCGGAGGCCCCTCGTGAAAGGGGGGGTACTGTCACGAGGGTATCAAGAGCCACGTCTGACTCCGTTATACCCGGGGTCAGGAGGTCGCAGCGGGTGGCTGCGTGCTCTATATCTAAAGATCACGTTGTTTCTTAGTGATTGTTTTCTGTGTTTGCCTTGCTATCCTTTTTGTCTCAATCAGGGATCCGTAGCTTCTCCTCCTCAGCTGTTTCTTGTCTGCCACTCCCAACCTCCTTATATTCTCCCCTCACACTTCTCTAGTTGCCAGTTATAGAGCTTCCTGCCTGGACATCTATACTGACCCACTGGAGTTGTGAATCCTGGTTGTCGTTCCAGAGTGCTACCCTCCGGATCCCTGTTGGGCTTCTTGTTGTCTCCTGTTGTCGCCCACCTGGGATTATATGTTGAGTTTGTATTGTCTGTCCTTCCCTTGGTGTTTTCCTTTAGAGCTAGTGGTGCGGACTAGTGTTCCCACTGCCCTGTTCACTATCTAGGGCTCAGCTTAGGGAAAGCCAGGGCTTTAGGCACGTGATCGGCGTACGGGTGAGGAACCCGTCTAGGGACGTCAGGGCAGCCAGGTGCCAGCCGCTAGGTGAGTCAGGGGTCACCACCTTCCCTCTCACTTGGGCAGGGCCTTCCTTGTTCCCTCCCTCTGCGTCACGTATGTGATAGTCACGCCGACCGTGATATCTACACAGGAGCTTCCTCAAGAAAGAATAAATGAAATAACGAGATCTAAAACCTCATATTACAAAAAGAATAAACCGAACAAAAATTATTAATCAACTCCAGCAAAAAACGAATCCGGAGAGCGGGGCGCAAACATAGAAAAAGGACATTCAATGGCAACCCAACAGAAGAGGAGGTAATTAATGCACCTGTAGCTGGAGAAAAAAGTAATAATAATGATGTAATTAATTTGTCCCAAGAGACTCTAACGCAAGAACAAATACATGTATTAAGACTGGGTTTGAATTTTGTGCCGAGTGTGAATTTTGATTTATTTATGACACTGCTGGATATAAATAGGTTTATTAGACAACTGACAGTAGCAAGGCATTTCTTTGATGTCCATCCCCTGAACATCCTACAAACATGTCGGATACTCCAACCATGCATAATCAATATGTTGGTATGGAATTCCAGGAGCAATTAACTCTGACGTGTCTGGAGGATCTCCAGGGGGAAAATGAACAGGAAACAAATCCTCTCAATATGCATAGTTTCAAAACGCCCAATCCTTACTTCTATCCATTAATGTCTCGTACTCCAAATATGGATCTGTTTCAGGAATTAGTCGAGAAGGAATTAAAACAAGTGCATGATACTCTCAAGGACGACAGCATATCCCACAATGTCTCCAAAGAACAGAAACAAGCTCTAAAAGAGCTATCAGATAAAAAAAAAAAAAAAAATGGCAGACAAGGGGGGATCTGTTGTCGTCCTAGATAGAGATGTATATTACAATCAAGTAATGAAAATTCTGGGAGAGGTTGATACATATATCAAACTTCCCTCCAACCCTATTGCGAAATATCAAATAGAATATACACAAATCCTAAGGATAGGTTTAAATCATGCATTTATAACACAAAAACAATATGACTATATGAATGTAAACTATCCAATTACCCCGATCATGCATGCAGTCTCTAAGATTCATAAAAAACTAAATCCGACACCCCTGCGCCCTATAGTTAGTGGTATAGGGTCTCTAACAGAAAGACTTGGTAATTGGCTGGACTGTATAATCCCACCTATGGTCAAGAGGACACCGGGTTACATCAGGGACACATCAGAGGTCCTCCGGTCATTTTATAACAAACAATGGAAATCACAATATAGATGGCTTACGGTAGATGTGGTAGCATTATACCCTTCTATCCCACATTCCATTGCACTAGAAGCTTTGGAGTATCATCTCCATAAGTATAGTGGATATGGGAATGACTTCATAGATTATGTCCTTGATGTAACCCACTTCCTCATGTGTAGGGATGAGCGAACCCGAACTGTATAGTTCGGGTTCGTACCGAATTTTGGGGTGTCCGTGACACGGACCCGAACCCGAACATTTTCGTAAAAGTCCGGGTTCGGGTTCGGTGTTCGGCGCTTTCTTGGCGCTTTTTGAAAGGCTGCAAAGCAGCCAATCAACAAGCGTCATACTACTTGCCCCAAGAGGCCATCACAGCCTTGCCTACTATTGGCATGGCTGTGATTGGCCAGTGCAGCATGTGACCCAGCCTCTATATAAGCTTGGGTCAGGTAGCGCTGCACGTCACTCTGCTGATTCAAGCATAGGGAGAGGTTGCTGCTGCGACGTTAGGGCGAGATTAGGCAGATTAACTCCTCCAAAAGACTTAATTCAGTGATCGATCTCCAGCTGTGGATCATTGAAGTGCTAATATCGACTTGCTCACTTTTTTGAGGCTGCCCAGAGCGTTTTTAGATCACTTTTTTTCTGGGGTGATCGGCGGCCATTTTGTGACTTGTGGTGGGCCAGCACAAGCTATCACCAAGTGTATTTAACCATCGATAGTGTGGTTATTTTGTGCTATATCCTACATCAGCTGCAGGCTGAGCCTGTGTCACCGAAGTGCATTTAACCATCAACAGTCTGGTTATTTTTTGGCCATATACTACATCAGCTGCAGGCTGAGCCTGTGTCACCGAAGTGCATTTAACCATCGACAGTCTGATTATTTTTTGGCCATATACTACATCTGGTGCAGGCTGAGCCTGTGTCACCCAAGTGCATTTAACCATCAACAGTGTGGTTATTTTTTGGCCATATATTACATCAGGGGCAAGTTGAGCCTGTCACCCAGCGCCTAAAAAATAGACCTGACATTTCTATTCAACCAAATCTGTACTGTTTTAGCTGGTCAAGTTATTTGTAATGACCGTAAAAGCACACTTTTTTTTCTGGGTTGAAAAACCATTCCCAAATTTGCCATTCTCAAAATAACTAGTTTCTGGTATTTGAGGCCTACTTGAAATCTATCCCAAAAAGAATATCTTACATTGAAGCTAGTGATAGTGTCATTCAGAAAAACCTAAGACACACGCTAGCGTGCTGATAGAAGTCTGATTCTGTGATTAAACCTATACCTGTCACACAGCGCAAAAAAAAACAGGCCTCACATCTCTATTTAACCAAATCTGTACTGTTTTAGCTGGTCAAGTTATTTGTAGTGACCGTAAAAGCACACTTTTTTTTCTGGGTTGAAAAACCATTCCCAAATTTGCCATTCTCAAAATAACTAGTTTCTGGTATTTGAGGCCTACTTGAAATCTATCCCAAAAAGAATATCTTACATTGAAGCTAGTGATAGTGTCATTCAGAAAAACCTAAGACACACGCTAGCGTGCTAATAGAAATCTGATTCAGTGATTAAACCTATACCTGTCACACAGCGCAAAAAAAAAACAGGCCTCACATCTCTATTTAACCAAATCTGTACTGTTTTAGCTGGTCAAGTTATTTGTAGTGACCGTAAAAGCACACTTTTTTTTCTGGGTTGAAAAACCATTCCCAAATTTGCCATTCTCAAAATAACTAGTTTCTGGTATTTGAGGCCTACTTGAAATCTATCCCAAAAAGAATATCTTACATTGAAGGTACTGATAGTGTCATTCAAAAAAACCTAAGACACACGCTAGCGTGCTAATAGAAATCTGATTCAGTGATTAAACCTATACCTGTCACACAGCGCAAAAAAAAAACAGGCCTCACATCTCTATTTAACCAAATCTGTACTGTTTTAGCTGGTCAAGTTATTTGTAGTGACCGTAAAAGCACACTTTTTTTTCTGGGTTGAAAAACCATTCCCAAATTTGCCATTCTCAAAATAACTAGTTTCTGGTATTTGAGGCCTACTTGAAATCTATCCCAAAAAGAATATCTTACATTGAAGCTAGTGATAGTGTCATTCAGAAAAACCTAAGACACACGCTAGCGTGCTGATAGAAATCTGATTCTGTGATTAAACTTATACCTGTCACACAGCGCAAAAAAAAACAGGCCTCACATCTCTATTTAACCAAATCTGTACTGTTTTAGCTGGTCAAGTTATTTGTAGTGACCGTAAAAGCACACTTTTTTTTCTGGGTTGAAAAACCATTCCCAAATTTGCCATTCTCAAAATAACTAGTTTCTGGTATTTGAGGCCTACTTGAAATCTATCCCAAAAAGAATATCTTACATTGAAGCTAGTGATAGTGTCATTCAGAAAAACCTAAGACACACGCTAGCGTGCTGATAGAAATCTGATTCTGTGATTAAACCTATACCTGTCACACAGCGCAAAAAAAAACAGGCCTCACATCTCTATTTAACCAAATCTGTACTGTTTTAGCTGGTCAAGTTATTTGTAGTGACCGTAAAAGCACACTTTTTTTCTGGGTTGAAAAACCATTCCCAAATTTGCCATTCTCAAAATAACTAGTTTCTGGTATTTGAGGCCTACTTGAAATCTATCCCAAAAAGAATATCTTACATTGAAGCTAGTGATAGTGTCATTCAGAAAAACCTAAGACACACGCTAGCGTGCTGATAGAAATCTGATTCTGTGATTAAACCTATACCTGTCACACAGCGCAAAAAAAAACAGGCCTCACATCTCTATTTAACCAAATCTGTACTGTTTTAGCTGGTCAAGTTATTTGTAGTGACCGTAAAAGCACACTTTTTTTTCTGGGTTGAAAAACCATTCCCAAATTTGCCATTCTCAAAATAACTAGTTTCTGGTATTTGAGGCCTACTTGAAATCTATCCCAAAAAGAATATCTTACATTGAAGCTAGTGATAGTGTCATTCAGAAAAACCTAAGACACACGCTAGCGTGCTGATAGAAATCTGATTCTGTGATTAAACCTATACCTGTCACACAGCGCAAAAAAAAAACAGGCCTCACATCTCTATTTAACCAAATCTGTACTGTTTTAGCTGGTCAAGTTATTTGTAGTGACCGTAAAAGCACACTTTTTTTTCTGGGTTGAAAAACCATTCCCAAATTTGCCATTCTCAAAATAACTAGTTTCTGGTATTTGAGGCCTACTTGAAATCTATACCAAAAAGAATATCTTGCATTGAAGCTAGTGATAGTTTCAGTCAGAAAAACCTAAGACACACGCTAGCGTGCTGATAGAAATCTGATTCTGTGATTAAACCTATACCTGTCACACAGCGCAAAAAAAAACAGGCCTCACATCTCTATTTAACCAAATCTGTACTGTTTTAGCTGGTCAAGTTATTTGTAGTGACCGTAAAAGCACACTTTTTTTTCTGGGTTGAAAAACCATTCCCAAATTTGCCATTCTCAAAATAACTAGTTTCTGGTATTTGAGGCCTACTTGAAATCTATCCCAAAAAGAATATCTTACATTGAAGCTAGTGATAGTGTCATTCAGAAAAACCTAAGACACACGCTAGCGTGCTGATAGAAATCTGATTCTGTGATTAAACCTATACCTGTCACACAGCGCAAAAAAAAACAGGCCTCACATCTCTATTTAACCAAATCTGTACTGTTTTAGCTGGTCAAGTTATTTGTAGTGACCGTAAAAGCACACTTTTTTTTCTGGGTTGAAAAACCATTCCCAAATTTGCCATTCTCAAAATAACTAGTTTCTGGTATTTGAGGCCTACTTGAAATCTATCCCAAAAAGAATATCTTACATTGAAGCTAGTGATAGTGTCATTCAGAAAAACCTAAGACACACGCTAGCGTGCTGATAGAAATCTGATTCTGTGATTAAACCTATACCTGTCACACAGCGCAAAAAAAAAACAGGCCTCACATCTCTATTTAACCAAATCTGTACTGTTTTAGCTGGTCAAGTTATTTGTAGTGACCGTAAAAGCACACTTTTTTTTCTGGGTTGAAAAACCATTCCCAAATTTGCCATTCTCAAAATAACTAGTTTCTGGTATTTGAGGCCTACTTGAAATCTATCCCAAAAAGAATATCTTACATTGAAGCTAGTGATAGTGTCAAACAGAAAAACCTAAGACACACGCTAGCGTGCTGATAGAAATCTGATTCTGTGATTAAACCTATACCTGTCACACAGCGCAAAAAAAAACAGGCCTCACATCTCTATTTAACAAAATCTGTACTGTTTTAGCTGGTCAAGTTATTTGTAGTGACCGTAAAAGCACACTTTTTTTTCTGGGTTGAAAAACCATTCCCAAATTTGCCATTCTCAAAATAACTAGTTTCTGGTATTTGAGGCCTACTTGAAATCTATCCCAAAAAGAATATCTTACATTGAAGCTAGTGATAGTGTCATTCAGAAAAACCTAAGACACACGCTAGCGTGCTGATAGAAATCTGATTCTGTGATTAAACCTATACCTGTCACACAGCGCAAAAAAAAAACAGGCCTCACATCTCTATTTAACCAAATCTGTACTGTTTTAGCTGGTCAAGTTATTTGTAGTGACCGTAAAAGCACACTTTTTTTTCTGGGTTGAAAAACCATTCCCAAATTTGCCATTCTCAAAATAACTAGTTTCTGGTATTTGAGGCCTACTTGAAATCTATCCCAAAAAGAATATCTTACATTGAAGCTAGTGATAGTGTCATTCAGAAAAACCTAAGACACACGCTAGCGTGCTGATAGAAATCTGATTCTGTGATTAAACCTATACCTGTCACACAGCGCAAAAAAAAACAGGCCTCACATCTCTATTTAACCAAATCTGTACTGTTTTAGCTGGTCAAGTTATTTGTAGTGACCGTAAAAGCACACTTTTTTTTCTGGGTTGAAAAACCATTCCCAAATTTGCCATTCTCAAAATAACTAGTTTCTGGTATTTGAGGCCTACTTGAAATCTATCCCAAAAAGAATATCTTACATTGAAGCTAGTGATAGTGTCATTCAGAAAAACCTAAGACACACGCTAGCGTGCTGATAGAAATCTGATTCTGTGATTAAACCTATACCTGTCACACAGCGCAAAAAAAAACAGGCCTCACATCTCTATTTAACCAAATCTGTACTGTTTTAGCTGGTCAAGTTATTTGTAGTGACCGTAAAAGCACACTTTTTTTTCTGGGTTGAAAAACCATTCCCAAATTTGCCATTCTCAAAATAACTAGTTTCTGGTATTTGAGGCCTACTTGAAATCTATCCCAAAAAGAATATCTTACATTGAAGCTAGTGATAGTGTCATTCAGAAAAACCTAAGACACACGCTAGCGTGCTGATAGAAATCTGATTCTGTGATTAAACCTATACCTGTCACACAGCGCAAAAAAAAACAGGCCTCACATCTCTATTTAACCAAATCTGTACTGTTTTAGCTGGTCAAGTTATTTGTAGTGACCGTAAAAGCACACTTTTTTTTCTGGGTTGAAAAACCATTCCCAAATTTGCCATTCTCAAAATAACTAGTTTCTGGTATTTGAGGCCTACTTGAAATCTATCCCAAAAAGAATATCTTACATTGAAGCTAGTGATAGTGTCATTCAGAAAAACCTAAGACACACGCTAGCGTGCTGATAGAAGTCTGATTCTGTGATTAAACCTATACCTGTCACACAGCGCAAAAAAAAACAGGCCTCACATCTCTATTTAACCAAATCTGTACTGTTTTAGCTGGTCAAGTTATTTGTAGTGACCGTAAAAGCACACTTTTTTTTCTGGGTTGAAAAACCATTCCCAAATTTGCCATTCTCAAAATTGTGGTGAACGGTAACAATGAGGAAAACATCTAATAAGGGACGCGGACGCGGACATGGTCGTGGTGGTGTTAGTGGACCCTCTGTTGCTGGGAGAGGACGTGGCCGTTCTGCCACAGCCACACGTCCTAGTGAACCAACTACCTCAGGTCCCAGTAGCCAGCAGAATTTACAGCGATATTTGGTGGGGCCCAATGCCGTTCTAAGGATGGTAAGGCCTGAGCAGGTGCAGCCATTAGTCAATTGGGTGGCCGACAGTGGATCCAGCACGTTCACATTATCTCCCACCCAGTCTTCTGCAGAAAGCGCACAGATGGCGCATGAAAACCAAGCCCATCGGTTTGTCACATTACCCCCATGCATATCAGGGAAACTGTCTGAGCCTCAAGTTATGCAGCAGTCTCTTATGCTGTTTGAAGACTCTGCTGCCAGGGTTTCCAAGGGCATCCACCTAGCCCTTCCCCAGGGGTGGAAGAGATAGAATGCACTAAAGCACAACCACTTATTTTTCCTGATGATGAGGACATGGGAATACCACCTCAGCACGTCTCTGATGATGACGAAACACAGGTGCCAACTGCTGCTTCTTTCTGCAGTGTGCAGACTGAACAGGAGGTCAGGGATCAAGACTGGGTGGAAGACGATACAGGGGACGATGAGGTCCTAGACCCCACATGGAATGAAGGTCGTGCCACTGACTTTCACAGTTCGGAGGAAGAGGCAGTGGTGAGACCGAGCCAACAGCGTAGCAAAAGTAAAATCAGAACACCCGCCGCCAAGAGACTCCGCCTGCTACTGACCGCCGCCATCTGGGACCGAGCACCCCAAAGGCAGCTTTAAGGAGTTCCCTGGCATGGCACTTCTTCAAACAATGTGCTGACGACAAGACCCGAGTGGTTTGCACGCTGTGCCATCAGAGCCTGAAGCGAGGCATTAACGTTCTGAACCTTAGCACAACCTGCATGACCAGGCACCTGCATGCAAAGCATGAACTGCAGTGGAGTAAACACCTTAAAAACAAGGAAGTCACTCAGGCTCCCCCTGCTACCTCTTCTGCTGCTGCTGCCTCGGCCTCTTCTGCTGCTGCTGCCACCGCCTCGGCCTCTTCCTCTGCCTCTGGAGGAACGTTGGCACCTGCCGCCCAGCAAACATGGGATGTACCACCAACACCACCACCTGCGTCACCAAGCATCTCAACCATGATCTCAACCATGTCACACGGCAGCGTTCAGCTCTCCATCTCACAAACATTTGAGAGAAAGCGTAAATTCCCACCTAGCCACCCTCGATCCCTGGCCCTGAATGCCAGCATTTCTAAACTACTGGCCTATGAAATGCTGTCATTTAGGCTGGTGGACACACACAGCTTCAAACAGCTCATGTCACTTGCTGTCCCACAGTATGTTGTTCCCAGCCGCCACTACTTCTCCAAGAGAGCCGTGCCTTCCCTGCACAAACAAGTGTCCGATAAAATCAAGTGTGCACTGCGCAACGCCATCTGTGGCAAGGTCCACCTAACCACAGATACGTGGACCAGTAAGCACGGCCAGGGACGCTATATCTCCCTAACTGCACACTGCGTAAATGTAGTGGCGGCTGGGCCCCAGGCGGAGAGCTGTTTGGCGCACGTCCTTCTGCCGCCAAGGATCGCAGGGCAACATTCTTTGCCTCCTGTCTCCTCCTCCTCCTACTCAGCTTCCTCCTCCTCTTCTTCCACCTGCTCATCCAGTCAGCCACACACCTTCACCACCAACTTCAGCACAGCCAGGGGTAAACGTCAGCAGGCCATTCTGAAACTCATATGTTTGGGGGACAGGCCCCACACCGCACAGGAGTTGTGGCGGGGTATAGAACAACAGACCGACGAGTGGTTGCTGCCGGTGAGCCTCAAGCCCGGCCTGGTGGTGTGCGATAATGGGCGAAATCTCGTTGCAGCTCTGGGACTAGCCGGTTTGACGCACATCCCTTGCCTGGCGCATGTGCTGAATTTGGTGGTGCAGAAGTTCATTCGCAACTACCCCGACATGTCAGAGCTGCTGCATAAAGTGCGGGCCGTCTGTTCGCTCTTCCGGCGTTCACACCCTGCCGCTGCTCGCCTGTCTGCGCTACAGCGTAACTTCGGCCTTCCCGCTCACCGCCTCATATGCGACGTACCCACCAGGTGGAACTCCACCTTGCATATGCTGGACAGACTGTGCGAGCAGCAGCAGGCCATAGTGGAGTTTCAGCTGCAGCACGCACGGGTCAGTCGCACTGCAGATCAGACACACTTCACCACCAATGACTGGGCCTCCATGCGAGACCTGTGTGCCCTGTTGCGCTGTTTCGAGTACTCCACCAACATGGCCAGTGGCGATGACGCCATTATCAGCGTTACAATACCACTTCTATGTCTCCTTGAGAAAACACTTAGGGCGATGATGGAAGAGGAGGTGGCCCAGGAGGAAGAGGAGGAAGAGGGGTCATTTTTAGCACTTTCAGGCCAGTCTCTTCAAAGTGACTCAGAGGGAGGTTTTTTGCAACACCAGAGGCCAGGTACAAATGTGGCCAGACAGGGCCCACTACTGGAGGACGAGGAGGACGAGGATGAGGAGGAGGTGGAGGAGGATGAGGATGAAGCATGTTCACAGCGGGGTGGCACCCAAAGCAGCTCGGGCCCATCACTGGTGCGTGGCTGGGGGGAAACACAGGACGATGACGATACGCCTCCCACAGAGGACAGCTTGTCCTTACCTCTGGGCAGCCTGGCACACATGAGCGACTACATGCTGCAGTGCCTGCGCAACGACAGCAGAGTTGCCAACATTTTAACGTGTGCGGAATACTGGGTTGCCACCCTGCTGGATCCCCGGTACAAAGACAATGTGCCCACCTTACTTCCTACACTGGAGCGTGATAGGAAGATGCGCGAGTACAAGCGCACGTTGGTAGACGCGCTACTGAGAGCATTCCCAAATGTCACAGGGGAACCAGTGGAAGCCCAAGGCGAAGGCAGAGGAGGAGCAAGAGGTTGCCAACGCAGCTGTGTCACGGCCAGCTCCTCTGAGGGCAGGGTTAGCATGGCAGAGATGTGGAAAAGTTTTGTCACCACGCCACAGCTAACTGCACCACCACCTGATACGGAACGTGTTAGCAGGAGGCAACATTTCACTAACATGGTGGAACAGTACCTGTGCACACCCCTCCACGTACTGACTGATGGTTCGGCCCCATTCAACTTCTGGGTCTCCAAAATGTCCACGTGGTCAGAGCTAGCCTTTTATGCCTTGGAGGTGCTAGCCTGCCCGGCGGCCAGCGTTTTGTCTGAACGTGTATTCAGCACGGCAGGGGGCGTCATTACAGACAAACGCAGCCGCCTGTCTACAGCCAATGTGGACAAGCTGACGTTCATAAAAATGAACCAGGCATGGATCCCACAGGACCTGTCCATCCCTTGTGCAGATTAGATATTAACTACCTCCCCTTAACAATATATTATTCTACTCCAGGGCACTTCCTCATTCAATACTATTTTTAATTTCATTTTACCATTATATTGCGGGGCAACCCAAAGTTGAATGAACCTCTCCTCTGTCTGGGTGCCGGGGCCTAAATGTGTGACAGTGGCCTGCTCCAGTGGTGGGTGACGTGAAGCCTGATTCTCTGCTATGACATGAAGACTTATTCTGTGCTGACATGAAGCCAGATTCTCTGTTACGCGACCTCTCTCCTCTGCCTGGGTGCCTGGGCCTAAATATGTGACAGTGGCCTGTTCCAGTGGTGGGTGACGTGAAGCCTGATTCTCTGCTATGACATGAATACAGATTCTGCGCTGACATAAGGCCAGATTCTCTGTTACGGGACCTCTCTCCTCTGCCTGGGTGCCTGGGCCTAAATGTGTGACAGTGGCCTGTTCCAGTGGTGGGTGACGTGAAGCCTGATTCTCTGCTATGACATGAAGACAGATTCGGCGCTGACATAAGGCCAGATTCTCTGTTACGGGACCTCTCTCCTCTGCCTGGGTGCCTGGGCCTAAATGTGTGAGAGTGGCCTGTTCCAGTGGTGGGTGACGTGAAGCCTGATTCTCTGCTATGACATGAATACAGATTCTGCGCTGACATAAGGCCAGATTCTCTGTTACGGGACCTCTCTCCTCTGCCTGGGTGCCTGGGCCTAAATGTGTGACAGTGGCCTGTTCCAGTGGTGGGTGACGTGAAGCCTGATTCTCTGCTATGACATGAAGACAGATTCGGCGCTGACATAAGGCCAGATTCTCTGTTACGGGACCGCTCTCCTCTGTCTGGGTGCCGGGGCCTAAATGTGTGAGAGTGGCCTGTTCCAGTGGTGGGTGACGTGAAGCCTGATTCTCTGCTATGACATGAATACAGATTCTGCGCTGACATAAGGCCAGATTCTCTGTTACGGGACCTCTCTCCTCTGCCTGGGTGCCTGGGCCTAAATGTGTGACAGTGGCCTGTTCCAGTGGTGGGTGACGTGAAGCCTGATTCTCTGCTATGACATGAAGACAGATTCTGCGCTGACATAAGGCCAGATTCTCTGTTACGGGACCTCTCTTCTCTGCCTGGGTGCCTGGGCCTAAATGTGTGACAGTGGCCTGTTCCAGTGGTGGGTGACGTGAAGCCTGATTCTCTGCTATGACATGAATACAGATTCTGCGCTGACATAAGGCCAGATTCTCTGTTACGGGACCTCTCTCCTCTGCCTGGGTGCCTGGGCCTAAATGTGTGACAGTGGCCTGTTCCAGTGGTGGGTGACGTGAAGCCTGATTCTCTGCTATGACATGAAGACAGATTCTGCGCTGACATAAGGCCAGATTCTCTGTTACGGGACTGCTCTCCTCTGTCTGGGTGCCGGGGCCTAAATGTGTGACAGTGGCCTGTTCCAGTGGTGGGTGACGTGAAGCCTGATTCTCTGCTATGACATGAATACAGATTCTGCGCTGACATAAGGCCAGATTCTCTGTTACGGGACCTCTCTCCTCTGCCTGGGTGCCTGGGCCTAAATGTGTGACAGTGGCCTGTTCCAGTGGTGGGTGACGTGAAGCCTTATTCTCTGCTATGACATGAAGACAGATTCTGCGCTGACATAAGGCCAGATTCTCTGTTACGGGACCTCTCTCCTATGCCTGGGTGCCTGGTCCTAAATGTGTGACAGTGGCCTGTTCCAGTGGTGGGTGAAGTGAAGCCTGATTCTCTGCTATGACATGAAGACAGATTCTGCGCTGACATAAGGCCAGATTCTCTGTTACGGGACCTCTCTTCTCTGCCTGGGTGCCTGGGCCTAAATGTGTGACAGTGGCCTGTTCCAGTGGTGGGTGACGTGAAGCCTGATTCTCTGCTATGACATGAATACAGATTCTGCGCTGACTTAAGGCCAGATTCTCTGTTACGGGACCTATATCCTCTGCCTGGGTGCCTGGGCCTAAATGTGTGACAGTGGCCTGTTCCAGTGGTGGGTGACGTGAAGCCTGATTCTCTGCTATGACATGAATACAGATTCTGCGCTGACATAAGGCCAGATTCTCTGTTACGGGACCTCTCTCCTCTGCCTGGGTGCCTGGGCTTAAATGTGTGACAGTGGCCTGTTCCAGTGGTGGGTGACGTGAAGCCTGATTCTCTGCTATGACATGAAGACAGATTCTGCGCTGACATAAGGCCAGATTCTCTGTTACGGGACCGCTCTCCTCTGTCTGGGTGCCGGGGCCTAAATGTGTGACAGTGGCCTGTTCCAGTGGTGGGTGACGTGAAGCCTGATTCTCTGCTATGACATGAATACAGATTCTGCGCTGACATAAGGCCAGATTCTCTGTTACGGGACCTCTCTCCTCTGCCTGGGTGCCTGGGCCTAAATGTGTGACAGTGGCCTGTTCCAGTGGTGGGTGACGTGAAGCCTGATTCTCTGCTATGACATGAAGACAGATTCTGCGCTGACATCAGGCCAGATTCTCTGTTACGGGACCTCTCTCCTCTGTCTGGGTGCCGGGGCCTAAATGTGTGACAGTGGCCTGTTCCAGTGGTGGGTGAAGTGAAGCCTGATTCTCTGCTATGACATGAATACAAATTCTGCGCTGACATAAGGCCAGATTCTCTGTTACGGGACCTCTCTCCTCTGCCTGGGTGCCTGGGCCTAAATGTGTGACAGTGGCCTGTTCCAGTGGTGGGTGACGTGAAGCCTGATTTTCTGCTATGACATGAAGACAGATTCTGCGCTGACATAAGGCCAGATTCTCTGTTACGGGACCTCTCTCCTCTGCCTGGGTGCCGGGGCCTAAATGTGTGACAGTGGCCTGTTCCAGTGGTGGCTGACGTGAAGCCTGATTCTCTGCTATGACATCAAGACAGATTCTGTGCTGACATCAGGCCAGATTCTCTGTTACGGGACCTCTCTCCTCTGCCTGGGTGCCGGGGCCTAAATGTGTGACAGTGGCCTGTTCCAGTGGTGGGTGACGTGAAGCTTGATTCTCTGCTATGACATGAAGACTGATTCTGCGCTGACATGAAGCCAGATTCTCTGCTATGGCATGAAGAGACTGATTCTCTGCTGACATGAAGCCAGATTCTTTGCTATGGCATGAAGAGACTGATTCTCTGCTGACGTGAAGCCAGATTCTCTGCTATGGGACCTCTGTCCAATTGATATTGGTTCATTTTTATTTTTTTTATTTTTATTTTAATTCATTTCCCTATCCACATTTGTTTGCAGGGGATTTACCTACATGTTGCTGCCTTTTGCAGCCCTCTAGCTCTTTCCTGGGCTGTTTTACAGCCTTTTTAGTGCCCAAAAGTTCGGGTCCCCAATGACTTCAATGGGGTTCGGGACGAAGTTCGGATCGGGTTCGGATCCCGAACCCGAACATTTCCGGGAAGTTCGGCCGAACTTCTCGAACCCGAACATCCAGGTGTTCGCTCAACTCTACTCATGTGCCATAATTATTTTTTATTTGACAATGTGTTCTACCTTCAATCACAGGGAGTTTCAATGGGGGCTAAATATTTCCCAGCCCTGGCCAATTTTACTATGACTTACTGGGAGCAAAAATACATTTACAGTACTAATAATCCCTTTGCTCACTGTTTGAACTGGTACGGCAGGTACATCGACGATTTGCTCATAATATGGAGTGGCGATGTGCCTGCCGTACATAAGTTCATACAGTATTTACAAAATAATACCTACAATCTCAAATTCACATACAGTGAGGATTCTAGTATGATGAATTTTCTGGACCTAAAGCTCATAGGTATTCCAAATAAAATTATTCAAACAGAAACATATAGAAAAGAGATTGCAGGGAATACAATTTTACTGGCAGATAGTCATCACTGTTATCATACTATCAAATCCATCCCAGTGGGAGAATTTATACGGGCCAGGAGAAACTGTAATACAACAGAAGCTTTCAAAAGGGAATGTCATGTAATATGGCAGCGCCTTTTGGAAAGAAAATATCCTGAATGGATGATCTTAAGAGGCTTCCAAATAGCAAAAAATAAACCTAGGGAATTTCTGCTGTTTAAAAATAATAAAAATAACCCCAAAAATAAAATGATATACAAACATTCCAAACATGTTGTCAGAAAAAATAATAATATTGAATCTAGAAGTACAAAGGAAGAGCCAAGGGAAGACAATAAGAACAAAATAACACAACCTACTCTGGTACTTACGTACAGCCGCCAATATAATATAATTCAAAATATTATCAAAAAATACCTTCCGGTATTATATGAAGATAACATACTCAATACGGGACTAAAAGAGGGCTGTAGGATAGTATCAAAAAGACCTCAAACAATAGGAAACTCTTTGTCCCCGTCTATGTTTGTACGGGAAATTTGCCCACAAACAGATACATGGTTGACATACAAGGGGTTCACACGCTGCGGTAGTGAGCGTTGCCGCACTTGTAATTATGTGCAAAACACAAAAACCTTTTCCAACTCAGATCACACACAGACTTATAATATCAAGTCTTACATCAACTGCAACACAAAAGCAGTAGTTTATGTGATCTGGTGTGAACAATGTGACAAAATGTATATAGGGTGCACTATAAGAAAATTCAAAAACAGAATTTTGGAACACCTAAACTATATAGATAATCCCTCTTATACTAACATATCAAATGTGGCAAGACATTTTATTGAAAAACACAATCGCAGCCCCAAGTATTTCAAAACATATGTCATAGAACAGGTTAAAACCTCTATCAGAGGAGGGGATATAAAACACCAAGTCAATCTGAGAGAGGCCTTTTGGATATTTAAACTGGAAACAAGGTATCCAAAAGGATTAACCACCTCAGCCCCTATAGCTTAAACACCCTGAAAGACCAGGCCACTTTTTACACTTCTGACCTACACTACTTTCACCGTTTATTGCTCGGTCATGCAACTTACCACCCAAATGAATTTTACCTCCTTTTCTTCTCACTAATAGAGATTTCATTTGGTGGTATTTCATTGCTGCTGACATTTTTACTTTTTTTGTTATTAATCGAAATTTAACGATTTTTTTGCAAAAAAATGACATTTTTCACTTTCAGTTGTAAAATTTTGCAAAAAAAACGACATCCATATATAAATTTTGCTCTAAATTTATTGTTATACATGTCTTTGATAAAAAAAAAATGTTTGGGTAAAAAAAAAATGGTTTGGGTAAAAGTTATAGCATTTACAAACTATGGTACAAAAATGTGAATTTCCGCTTTTTGAAGCAGCTCTGACTTTCTGAGCACCTGTCATGTTTCCTGAGGTTCTACAATGGCCAGACAGTACAAACACCCCACAAATGACCCCATTTCGGAAAGTAGACACCCTAAGGTATTCGCTGATGGGCATAGTGAGTTCATAGAACTTTTTATTTTTTGTCACAAGTTAGCGGAAAATGATGATTTTTTTTATTTTTTATTTTTCTTACAAAGTCTCATATTCCACTAACTTGTGACAAAAAATAAAAAGTTCTATGAACTCACTATGCCCATCAGCGAATACCTTGGGGTGTCTTCTTTCCAAAATGGGGTCACTTGTGGGGTAGTTATACTGCCCTGGCATTCTAGGGGCCCAAATGTGTGGTAAGGAGTTTGAAATCAAATTCTGTAATAAATGGCCGGTGAAATCCGAAAGGTGCTTTTTGGAATGTGGGCCCCTTTGCCCACCTAGGCTGCAAAAAAGTGTCACACATGTGGTATCTCCGTATTCAGGAGAAGTTGGGGAATGTGTTTTGGGGTGTCATTTTACATATACCCATGCTGGGTGAGATAAATATCTTGGTCAAATGCCAACTTTGTATAAAAAAATGCGAAAAGTTGTCTTTTGCCAAGATATTTCTCTCACCCAGCATGGGTATATGTAAAATAACACCCCAAAACACATTCCCCAACTTCTCCTGAATACGGAGATACCACATGTGTGACACTTTTTTGCAGCCTAGGTGGGCAAAGGGGCCCATATTCCAAAGAGCACCTTTCGGATTTCACTGGTCATTTTTTACAGAATTTGATTTCAAACTCCTTACCACACATTTGGGCCCCTAGAATGCCAGGGCAGTATAACTACCCCACAAGTGACCCCATTTTGGAAAGAAGACACCCCAAGGTATTCGCTCATGGGCATAGTGAGTTCATGGAAGTTTTTATTTTTTGTCACAAGTTAGTGGAATATGAGACTTTGTAAGAAAAAAAAAAAATCATCATTTTCCACTAACTTGTGACAAAAAATAAAAAATTCTAGGAACTCGCCATGCCCCTCACGGAATACCTTGGGGTGTCTTCTTTCCAAAATGGGGTCACTTGTGGGGTAGTTATACTGCCCTGGCATTCTAGGGGCCCAAATGTGTGGTAAGTAGGTAAATGACCTGTGAAATCCGAAAGGTGCTCTTTGGAATGTGGGCCCCTTTGCCCACCTAGGCTGCAAAAAAGTGTTACACATGTGGTATCTCCGTATTCAGGAGAAGTTGGGGAATGTGTTTTGGGGTGTCATTTTACATATACCCATGTTGGATGAGAGAAATATCTTGGCAAAAGACAACTTTTCCCATTTTTTTTATACAAAGTTGGCATTTGACCAAGATATTTATCTCACCCAGAATGGGTATATGTAAAATGACACCCCAAAACACATTCCCCAACTTCTCCTGAATACGGAGATACCACATTTGTGACACTTCTTTGCAGCCTAGGTGGGCAAAGGGGCCCAAATTCCTTTTAGGAGGGCATTTTTAGACATTTGAATACCAGACTTCTTCTCACGCTTTGGGGCCCCTAAAATGCCAGGGCGGTATAAATACCCCACATGTGACTCCATTTTGGAAAGAAGACACCCCAAGGTATTCAATGAGGGGCATGGCGAGTTCATAGAAAAAAAAAAATTTTGGCACAAGTTAGCGGAAATATATTTATTTGATTTTTTTCTCACAAAGTCTCCCTTTCCGCTAACTTGGGACAAAAATTTCAATCTTTCATGGACTCAATAAGCCCCTCAGCAAATACTTTGGGGTGTCTTCTTTTTAAAATGGTGTTATTTGTGGGGTGTTTGTACTGCCCTGGCATTTGAGGGTCTCCGCAATCATTACATGTATGGCCAGCATTAGGAGTTTCTGCTATTCTCATTATATTGAGCATACGGGTAATGAGATTTTTTTTTTCCGTTCAGCCTCTGGGCTGAAAGAAAAAAATGAACGGCACAGATTTCTTCATTCGCATTGATCAATGTGGATGAAAAAATCTCTGCCAAAAAAAGAAAAAGGAGGGGAAAGGCGTCTGCCAGGACATAGGAGCTCCGCCCAACATCCATACCCACTTAGCTCGTATGCCCTGGCAAACCAGATTTCTCCATTCACATCAATCGATGTGGATGAATAAATCCTTGCCGGGTTTTTTTTGCGTGTAATCTGACAGCAGCGCAATTCTTCTGTCAGAATGCACATCAGTGCTGCAGCTAGTCGATCGGTTGGTCCACCTGGAAGGTAAAAAAAACAAAACAAAAAAGAAAAAAACAGGCCGCAGCGCAATAAATTTATTAACTTTTGAACCAAACATATAAACTTTTTTTTAACTTTTTTAACTGAACGTTAACTTTTTTACTTACCGGTAATTTTTTTTTTGTTTCGTTTTTTTTACCTTTTATAGAAAAAACCTCTCCTTCCCCATGGGACAATGTGCAAAGCGCAAATCGCCCAAAGATGTGGCGAAGTACGTTATGCACTTTATCCCAGGTGAAAGGAGAGGTTTGCAGCAGCTGTGAGTAAAAGGGCCCTAATAGCCCTGTGTGCCTGTCCTGTGAGATGCAATCCCTATGCTAAGTGTACCTGGGTGTGGTACTTCCGGAAACACTCTCCAAAGCATAGGGCAGGGTGGTCAGGACAGTCAGGACAGAAATAGCGGGTGTCACATCTTATTCCACTTCTGCTACAGACACGACATCTTTTTCGGGGTGACGGTTGGGTTGAGGTACCAGGAACGACACTGGGGAAATGTCGCTCGTGTAGACGGCTAACTACACTGGTGGATGGGGCCACGGAACCTTCTGTATACAGGAGGTTCTCGATGATCTCTTCCTGAAATTTGAGGAAGGATCCTGTTCTCCCAGCCTTACTGTAGAGAACAAAACTATTGTACAGAGCCAATTGAATTAAATATACAGACACCTTCTTATACCAGCGTCTGGTGCATCGGGAAACTAAATACGGAGACAACATCTGGTCATTGAAGTCCACCCCTCCCATGAGCAAATTATAGTCGTGGACTGAGAGGGGCTTTTCAATGACACGGGTTGCTCGCTCAATTTGTATTGTCGTGTCTGCGTGAATGGAGGAGAGCATGTAAACGTCACGCTTGTCTCTCCATTTCACCGCGAGCAGTTCTTCGTTACACAAGGCAGCCCTCTCCCCCCTTGCAAGACGGGTGGTAACGAGCCGTTGGGGGAAGCCCACATGACTAGTTAGCGCGGTGCCACAGGCGCAAATCCATTCTAGAAATAAATGCCTAAAGAGGGCCACACTTGTGTAGAAATTGTCCACATAAAGATGGTACCCCTTGCCAAATAAGGGTGACACCAAGTCCCAGACTGTCTTCCCACTGCTCCCCAGGTAGTCAGGGCAACCGACCGGCTCCAGGGTCTGATCTTTTCCCTCATAGATCCGAAATTTGTGGGTATAGCCTGTGGCCCTTTCACAGAGCTTATACAATTTGACCCCATACCGGGCACGCTTGCTTGGGATGTATTGTTTGAAGCCAAGGCGCCCGGTAAAATGTATTAGGGACTCGTCTACGCAGATGTTTTGCTCGGGGGTATACAAATCTGCAAATTTCTGGTTGAAGTGGTCTATGAGGGGCCGAATTTTGTGGAGCCGGTCAAAAGCTGGGTGGCCTCTGGGACGGGAGGTGGTGTTGTCGCTAAAATGCAGGAAACGGAGGATGGCCTCAAATCGTGCCCTGGACATAGCAGCAGAGAACATGGGCATGTGATGAATCGGGTTCGTGGACCAATATGACCGCAATTCATGCTTTTTAGTTAGACCCATGTTGAGGAGAAGGCCCAGTAAAATTTTAATTTCGGAAACTTGGACTGGTTTCCACCGGAAAGACTGGGCATAATAGCTTCCCGGGTTGGCGGATATAAATTGTGTGGCATACCGGTTTGTCTCTGCCACGACTAAGTCCAAGAGCTCCGCAGTCAAGAACAGCTCAAAAAATCCCAGGGCCGAACCGATATGAGCCGTCTCAACCCGAACTCCAGACTGGGCGGTGAAAGGGGGAACTACAGGTGCGGCTGAAGTTGGTGACTGCCAATCAGGGTTTGCCAGCACCTCAGGGATTCTAGGGGCTCTACGGGCCTGTCTGTGCGGTGGCTGTGACGGGGTAACTATTGCACGTGCCACCGTACCAGCTTCAACTGCCCTTCTGGTGCTCGCCACGTCACCATGTTGTACGGCAGTGCTGGTACTAGGTCCAGGGAGGGCTGCGCTGCTGGTGTATGCCTCACCACGTGATCCGGCAGCGACAGCCCCACTCTGCTGCTCTTGAAGCGGATCCTGCATAACCTGTGGTCTAGCGACACGGGGCCGGGTACGCCTGGTTCTATCAGGGACCTCCACCTCCTCGTCCGAACTTTGGGTCAGAGAGGCACTGCTTTCTACAGGTTCATATTCTGACCCGCTAGATTCGTCAGATGAGGGTTCCCATTCCTCATCCGACTGGGTCAGAATCCTGTAGGCCTCTTCAGAAGAATACCCCCTGTTTGACATTTTGGACTACTAAATTTAGGGGTATTCCCTGAGACTACCCAAGAAAAAAACCTGTCTTACAAAGGGGAGGCTAGCGAAGTACCGGAGGCCGCTGCGGTTGATAAAAAATATCAAAACTGATTTTTTTTATCGCCGCAGTGCTTGTAAAGTGAATGTGCAGTGATCAAAAAATATATATTTTTTGTCACTGCGGTGGGGCGGGCGTGGGTGAACGCACGTGTGGGCGACCGATCAGGCCTGATCGGGCAAACACTGGGTTTTGGGTGGAGGGCGAACTAAAGTCACACTAATACTATTATAGATCTGACCGTGATCAGTTTTGATCACTTACAGATACTATAAAAGTACAAATGCTGATTAGCGATACGCTAATCAGCGAATCAGTGACTGCGGTGCGGTGGGCTGGGCGCTAACCGATCGCTAACTACCTAACCAAGGGGCCTAAACTATCCTAAAACCTAACAGCCAATACTAGTGAAAAAAAAAAGTGACAGTTTACACTGATCACTTTTTGTCTTTCACTAGTGATTGACAGGGGCGATCAAAGGGGTGATCAAAGGGTTAATTGGGGTGCAGGGGGTGATCTGGGGCTAAGGTGTAGTGTTGGTGCTACTCACTCTGAAGTCTGCTCCTCTGCTGGATCCAACCGACGAAAAGGACCAGCAGAGGAGCAGACAAGCCATATAACAGATCATATTTACTAATATGATCTGTTATATGGCTTGTGATTCGTTTTTTTGAAAATCGCCAGCCTGCCAGCCAATGATCGTTGCTGGCAGGCTGGTGACGGAATTGTTCTTTAACTTTTGCCGGCCCGCGATGCGCATGCGCGGGCCGGCTTTGAGCGAAATCTCGCGTCTCGCGAGATGACGCGTATATGCGTGACTCTGCGCAGCGCTGCCGCCTCCGGAACGCGATCCTGCGTTAGACGGTCCGGAGGCGGTTAAAGGGCTTCTGTCAGCCCACTAAACCGTTTTTTTTTTTTTGTTTACTAATAATCCCTACACTGCGAGCTCTGCATACATAAGTTAAATAATCATTTTGGTTCAGTAGAATTTGATAAAAAGCTATTTTTAAAATATGCAAATTACCTTGCTACCAGCAAGTAGGGCGGCTACTTGCTGGTAGCAGCCGCATCCTCCGATCCTAATGACGCCCCCTCCGCATTGTGATTGACAGGGCCAGGGAACGGAATCGTTCTCTGCTGGCCCTGCCTGTTAGCATTCAAAATCTGGCGCCTGCGCCGCGGCCGTACCTATCTTCAATCTGCGCAGGCGCACTGAGAGGCGGCCACTCGCTCGGCCGCTCCATCCTCAATGCGCCTGCGCCGATGACGGCACATCTACACCCGGCGCAGGCACATTGAGGAGCGAGCGGCCGCCTCTCAGTGCGCCTGCGCAGATTGAAGATAGGTACAGGCGCGGCGCAGGCGCCAGATTTTGAATGCTAACAGGCAGGGCCAGCAGAGAACGATTCCGTTCCCTGGCCCTGTCAATCACAATGCGGAGGGGGCGTCATTAGGATCGGAGGATGCGGCTGCTACCAGCAAGTAGCCGCCCTACTTGCTGGTAGCAAGGTAATTTGCATATTTTAAAAATAGCTTTTTATCAAATTCTACTGAACCAAAATGGTTATTTAACTTATGTATGCAGAGCTCGCAGTGTAGGGATTATTAGTAAACAAAAAAAAAAAAACGGTTTAGTGGGCTGACAGAAGCCCTTTAAATATGAGAAGGGAAATTATGCACTTTTATTAAATGTTGCTTTTTTCTTTCCTTTTCTTTTTGTGGCATGTATGTCGAACAATTATGTATATCTTCTATTAAAACATTCAGTAGCATTCTCTGAAAAACCAAACTGAGAAGTAACGCAACTATAATGTGAATGGATACCTATTTAATGCAGCAGACTAGTTAGCAGAGTTTTTCCGCATTGCCTTTTTTTTTTTTTTCTATTATTTTATCTGCATGTTACATAATTTTTATTATGTTAGAAGAGACAATCTGTATGTATTGAAACAAGCTTGTTTTTAAAGTAACATTTTGTAAATCTCTGTATGTCAGATATTCGAATGGAATGAATCTGATGTTCCAGGTGATAACTATTAGAGACATGTGTTGCGCAAAGGGGAGGAATCTCAATTCCCTATGCTATTCCCCTTCCCCCACCTTCTGCACAGCGAGAGATGGGAGTGACTACATCGCTAATTACACACATTTGAGCTCTTACTTATACCTGAGAACACCAGACGCACACCACTGTTACGAATAAGAATCTTTCGAAACGCGTCAACAGCCTACACCAGAGAGAATTTGAGTCCTGTATTGTCTGTGCACAATTGCTAAATAAAGACGGAGAATTTGACACTTCAAAAAAGTGAGTGCTGGAGTCTTCCCATTATTTCTCTGTACCTGAAAAACCAAGGCACCGAGCACGCGGATACATTTCAACCGCAGAAACAGTGAGCCGGTATTTCTACTTTATAAGCCAGTTCTACTTTACACCAATTGAATAGATTACTCCCATAAATCTTTAAGTCATTAGTTAATAAATCCACACAAAGGGGGTGAGGGAACTATTCCTCATATCTAAGACAAGGAGCATTATGTGGATAATTATTTATAGGTGTGCACTATCCACACCATTCAGTTTGATTCCACATTGTGGTGAGCGGGAAGAAACGTCCATGTACACTGCCGTCTTTACCACTATGCTGCCACACATGCAGTGTGAGGGTGGGTGCATATTATGTTGTTCTGGTCAGATACCGTTAGACAGATCAGCCAATCACCCACCCAGTCACTTTGCACATCTGACTGTGTAATAGACCAGGAGAGACCAATCATTGGGTGTACTTCTGCTTTGTCGGACATGCAGAATCTATACCCTACAATAAGTGTTGCTAGGAGGCCACAATAGACCTTGCAGAGAGTTGGCTGGAACACCAGCTCACCATCACACTCACTGAATTAAGCTCTAGTGTAATACTGTGTATTTATCTTAAGTCAGAAGATTCACCTTTCTCAGACACACACCCTTTACTAGCCTTTTGCCTCTATCATCATAATTTAAGTTCAAGATCTCTCAATATTCTGTACATCATAAAGATATGTTTAGTCAGAAACACCGTTAATGACTATAAGACAACTTTTAACCATATTTCCTTACTTTTGGCATGCAAATGATTGCTGCGACAACCTCTTTAAAGGGCCCTACCTAAAAATTGCACCCGAATCTAACCTGTGGAGAGAAGATTGACAGTCATACGCACCCACAGCAGCTGCAGTATTCCCAGGATACTCTTCACGGTCACGTGACTGATCCTTCTATGTTTTCTGGTCTTCCGGTACCTTGCTATCTTCTTGTCTTCCTCTCTTCTGCAGTAGATGCCACGTCATCACTGACTTCACTACCTCCTGCCAGCCTTCCCTAGTCGTGATGTCTGCACACTACTGCACATGCCCTGGGACTGCCATCCGTCTTCTGAGTATGCAGACCATATAAGCCACAGAGGCTGATCACTATGCTTGGGGGGCACTGTATGGTACATGATAGGATTAGATACAGATGTATTTGGATGTTCAGGGAAGAGCCTGTGAACTGTCAGTGATGTGATGTAGAGGCACTAGCAGGATTCATGTGCAGGTGTAGTAGGATGGCCACAGGAGTTGTAGTGGGTGTAGCTGCCGCACACTGAGCAGTGGGAGGTGGGGTCAGCCCGTGGTTCATGACACTGCACAGCAGGGTTGCCAACCTTCACTTTAAATTTTTCTGGACAACTGAACCAAAAATCGCCCAAAATTGTTTACGGACATTCCTTGACCCTCAAAATGCCCTAAACATAATGCCTTTCAATCACAAATACCCCAGAATTAAATGAGTTTTCCAGTAGTTAAAAATAAAATATGGCAGCAGTATATATAAAAAAAAATCTACAATTCTTACATGTTACATCCCTGCCACTCTAGTCTGAGTGCTTTGTTTATATGGCTGTAGTAATGATTTATGTAACATGCTGCTGGACTTACTGCCATCATTGCTGCAGCCATGTGAACAGAGTGACGGGGATTAGAGTTGAGCGAACCCGAACTGTAAAGTTCTGGTTCGTACCGAACTTTAGGTTTTTCGGCACCCGGACCCGAACCCGAACATTTACGTAAAAGTTTGGGTTCGGTGTTCGGCGCTTTCTTGGCGCTTTTTGAAAGGCTGCACAGCAGCCAATCAACAAGTGTCATACTACTTGCCCCAAAAGGCCATCACAGCCATGCCTACTATTGGCATGGCTGTGATTGGCCAATTGCAGCATGTGACCCAGCCTCTATTTAAGCTGGAGTCACGTAGCGCCGCCCGTCACTCTGCTCGGATTAATGTAGGGAGAGGCTGCAGCTGCTGTGAGGGAGAGATCAGGGAGAAATCTTATCAAGAACTGCTTTTTTTACTCAACGATCTACAGCAAATGTGTTTTGTGGGTGCAGTGCACAATTTTTTAAGCCTGCCCTGAGCCAACTACTGCTGAAAACGAACTTTTTTTACTTCAGTTTGTCAATATCAATGCATAATCGCCAGCCATTTTATGCAATGATAGTGCACCAGCACAGGCTATCTGCATGTCTGCAAGTCCAGAAATACATCTTTTTGCTTACCGGGGTGAAAAAACCCTCTAATATACTGAACATCTGGGATAAGACGTGCATAAGTGACTGTCACATTTAGGCCAGAAATACATATTTTTGGTTACTGGGGTGAAAAAACCATCTAATATATGCAGTACGCAGCCCTGCAGGGTGAGCAAGTGTGAGGTCACGGTTAATAGGCAGAACGAGGGTTGCTCTTGGTACTCACAGTTTATAGAAGACCCTGGGCAGGCGTACAGCAGTGATGGAGAGGCTGGCACATGGATCCTCTGGGGCACTCTCTGTGTATAGGGACCAGGCCAGGTGGTAGGTGAGGTGCCCTGGGTGTTGCAGATTTAATGTGCCGGTGGCAAGATCCCTTTAAGTTCGTGACGCCAGTTACGGTAACGGTGGCACACCGATTTATTGTAGTAATAAGTGAGGAACACAAGTTGCAGTGAACCAAAACTTCCTTTTACTGAACAGGTTAACTATTTACAGTCTTTGGTCAGTTCCACATGTAACAGGTGTTGACAGGCAGGCTTTACATCAAATGGCAGGCACAATGTTCTTGCAAGATACTCAGAGGGTTAAACACTTACAGATCAGGCTGCACTTTTCCTCAGAATCCTGTCTGTCTTTATCCCAAGGCACGTATGCCCTATTGCTGGCTTTATCCTTGGTTAGGGAAAACTTCCTCAGGTATATGACTCCTTGCTTTAAATAAATCCTTCTGCCCTTCAGCTCTCTGTTTGGCTGGAATAACACTTGGCTCTGCACTGTACTCTTGTAGGAACTTGATTTCTCAGGAGGCAGGCTCTTCTCCTGGTAGCAAGCTAGAAGCCTGGGCTATCTAGCTGCATGTCAGAAGTTAGTTCTCAGCTCCTCTCTGGCTGAAGTCACTCCTGGCTTCTGACTACACACACTTAACTGTCTCTCTCTGGTCTGGACCTGGCTATTTATACTAGGAGGAGGAACTAAACCCCTACAGGCCTGGTACACAGGAGATAACATAAGTAACAGGACAATATACATTAAAATGCAGTATAAAATACAATGACCATGTTCCACAGGAGGTGGAGAACAACATGACCCAATTGACCCTTGTGTAGTGCCCACCCTTACGTAGTGGGACACTACATATATACTGCACATCTGGGATTAGACGTGCATAAGTGAGTGTCACATTTAGGCCAGAAATACGGCTTTTTGGTTACTGGGGTGAAAAAACCCTCTGATATACTGCACATCTGGGATAAGACGTGCATAAGTGAGTGTCACATTTAGGCCAGAAATACATGTTTTTGCTTACTGGGGTGAAAAAACAGTTTAATATACTGCACATCTGGGATTAGACGTGCATAAGTGAGTGTCACATTTAGGCCAGAAATACATCTTTTTGCTTATTGGGGTGAAAAACCCCTCTAATATATACTGCACATCTGGGATTAGAGGTTCATAAGTGAGTGTCACATTTAGGCCAGAAATACATCTTTTTGCTTACTGGGGTGAAAAAACTGTCTAATATACTGCACATCTGGGATTAGATGTGCATAAGTGAGTGTCACATTTAGGCCAGAAATACATATTTTTGCTTACTGGGGTGAAAAAACTCTCTAATATATACTGCACATCTGTGATTAGACGTGCATAAGTGACTGTCACATTTAGGCCAGAAATACAGCTTTTTGCTTACTGGGGTGAAAAAACCCTCTAATATACTGCACATCTGGGATTAGACGTGCATAAGTGAGTGTCACATTTAGGCCAGAAATAGATCTTTTTGCTTACTGGGATGAAAAAACTCTCTAATATACTGCACATCTGGGATAAGATGTGCATAAGTGACTGTCAAATTTAGGCCAGAAATACATCTTTTTGGTTACTGGGGTGAAAAAACCCTTTAATATACTGCACATCTGGAATTAGACGTGAAAATTTATAGAAACATATAGAGTTTTAAAAAAAAATTGTGCAATACCCTACATCAGGGTTTTTATTGACGGTTAATTTTTTTTAACAGACTTAACCACTTTTTACTTTGCTTTGTGAACGCTAACTATGAGGCAAACATCTAATAATGGACGCGGTCATGGTCGTGGTGGTGGTGTTGGTGGAGCGTCTGGTGCAGGGAGAGGACGTGGCCGTTCTGCCACAGCTACACGTCCTACTGAACCTACTACCTCAGGTCCCAGTACCTGCCAGAATCTACAGTGATATTTGGTCGGGCCTAATGCCATTCTAAGGATGGTAAGGCCTGAGCAAGTACAGGCGCTAGTCAATTGGGTGGCCGACAGTGGATCCAGCACGTTTACATTATCTCCCACCCAGTCTTCTGCAGAAAGCGCACAGGTGGCCATCAGTCTGTCAATTCACCCCCGTGCATATCGGGGAACCTGTCTGAGCCTCAAGTCATGCAGCAGTCTCTTATGCTGTATGAAGACTCTGCTGGCAGGGTTTCCCAAGGGCATCCACCTAGCCCTTCCCCAGGGGTGAAAGACATAGAATGCACAACCACTTATGTTTCCTGATGAAGACATGGGAATACCACCTCAGCACGTCTCTGATGATGACGAAACACAGGTGCCAACTGCTGCGTCTTTCAGCAGTGTGCAGACCGAAAAGGAGGTCAGGGAGGAAGACTGGGTGGAAGACGATGCAGGGTACGATGAGGTCCTAGACCCCACATGGAATGAAGGTCGTGCCACTGACTTTCAGAGTTCGGAGGAAGAGGCAGTGGTGAGACCGAGCCAACAGCGTAGCAAAAGCGGGAGCAGGGTGCAAAAGCAGAGCAGCCGTCGCCAAAACAGTTCGCCTGCTACTGGCCACCGTCACCAGGGACCGAGCACACCAAAGGCAGCTTCAAGGAGTTCCCTGGCATGGCACTTCTTCACACAATGTGCTGACGACAAGACCCGAGTGGTTTGCATGCTGTGCCATCAGAGCCTGAAGCGAGGCATTAACGTTCTGAATCTTAGCACAACCTGCATGACCAGGCATTTACATGCGAGACATGGGCTGCAGTGGAGTAAGCACCTTCAAAACCAAGAAAGGGCTCAGGCCCCTCCTGCTCCCTCTTCTGCTGCTGCCTCGGCCTCTTCCTCCACCTCTGGAGGAACGTTGGCACCTGCCGCCCAGCAAACAGAGGATGTGCCACCAACAACACCACCTCCATCACCAAGCATCTCCACCATGTCACACGGAAGCGTTCAGCTCTCCATCTCACAAACCTTTGAGAGAAAGTGTAAATTCCCACCTAGCCACCCTCAATCCCTGGCCCTGAATGCCAGCATTTCTAAACTACTGGCATTTGAAATGCTGTCATTCAGGCTGGTGGAGACTGACAGCTTCAAAAAGCTCATGTATCGGATAAAATCAAGTGTGCACTGCACAACGCCATCTGTGGCAAGGTCCACCTAACCACAGATACGTGGACCAGTAAGCACGGCCAGGGACGCTATATCTCCCTAACTGCACACTGGGTAAATGTAGTGGCGGCTGGGCCCCAGGCAGCCAAGGATCGCAGGGCATCAATCTTTGCCTCCTGTTGCCTCCTCTTCCTACTCGGCTTCCTCCTCCTCTACTACCACCTGCTCATCCAGTCAGCGACAGACCTTCACCACCAACTTCAGCACAGCCAGGGGTAAACGTCAGCAGGAAGTTCTGAAACTGATGTGTTTGGGGGACAGGCCCCACACCGCGCAGGAGTTGTGGCGGGGTATAGAACAACAGACCGACGAGTGGTTGCTGCCAGTGAGCCTCATACCCGGCCTGGTGGTGTGCGATAATGGGCAAAATCTCGTTGCAGCTCTGGGACTAGCCGGTTTGACGCACATCCCTTGCCTGGCGCATGTGCTGAATTTGGTGGTGCAGAAATTTATTCACAACTACCCCGACATGTCAGAGCTGCTGCGTAAAGTGCGGGCCGTCTGTGCGCGCTTCCAGCGTTCTCATCCTGCCGGCGCTTGGCTGTCTGCTCTACAGCGTAACTTCGGCCTTCACGCTCACCGCCTCATATGCGACGTGCCCACCAGGTGGAACTCCACCTTGCACGTGCTGGAGAGACTGTGCGAGCAGCAGCAGGCCATAGTGGAGTTTCAGCTGCAGCATGCACGGGTGAGTCGCACTACGGAACAGCACCACTTCACCACCAATGACTGGGCCTCCATGCGAGACCTGTGTGCCCTGTTGCGCTGTTTTGAGTACTCCACCAACATGGCCAGTGGCGATGACGCCGTTATCAGCGTTACATTACCACTTCTATGTCTCATTGAGAAAACACTTAGGGCGATGATGGAAGAGGATGTGGCCCAGGACGAGGAGGAGGAAGAGGGGTCATCTCTAACACTTTCAGGCCAGTCTTTTAGAAGTGGCTCAGAAAGAGGATTTTTGCAACAGCAGAGGCCAGGTACAAATTTGGCCAGCCAGGGCCCACTACTTGAGGACGAGGAGAAGGAGGATGAGGAGGAGGATGGGGATGAAGCATGTTCACAGTGGGGTGGCATCCAACGCAGCTCGGGCCCATTACTGGTGCGTGGCTGGGGGGATACGGAGGAAGCAGACGATACGCCTCCCACAGAGGACAGCTTGTCCTTACCTCTGGGCAGCCTGGCACACGTGAGCGACTACATTCTGTAGTGCCTGCGCAATGACAGCAGAGTTGCCCACATTTTAACGTGTGCTGACTACTGGGTGGCCACCCTGCTGGATCCCCGGTACAAAGACAATGTGCCGTCCTTAATTCCCTCACTGGAGCATGATCGGAAGATGCGCAACTACAGGCGCACGCTGGTAGACGCGCTCATGAGAGCATTCCCGACTGACGCCGAGCGACAAGTGGAAGCACAAGGCGAAGGCAGGGGAGGAGGAGGAGGTCGCCAACGCAGCTGTGTCAGCGCCAGCACCTCAGAAGGCAGGGTTAGCATGGCCGACATGTGGAAAAGCTTTGTCACCTCGCCACAACAACCGGCCTCAACTGCTGATATGCAGAAGGCAGCATTTGAACCACATGGTGGAACAGTACCTGTGCACACGACTACACGTACTGACTGATAGTTCTGCCCCATTCAACTTCTGGGTCTCCAAATTGTCCACATGGCCAGAGTTTGCCCTGTATGCCTTGGAGGTGCTGGCCTGCCCTGCAGCCAGTGTACTCTCTGAACATGTGTTTAGCATGGCAGGAGGCGTGTTTACAGACAGACGCAGCCGCCTGTCCACAGCCAACGTGGAAAAGCTCACGTTTATTAAAATGAACCGGTTTTGGATCCCTCAGGACTTGTCTGTACCTTGTGCAGAATAGACAGTTTTAACAGCCTCAATCATCCATCCTTGTACTCAAGTGCACTTATTCCTTTTTTTTTTTTTTCATATGTCCCAATATTTTGGGGGATACCTTTATGTAAAAATGCAAAATAACACACATCTGTGTTGGCTACCTATTCCTCCTTTGCCGCCACTTCCACCTAGACCGCCACGTGAGCCTACACGGCCACATCCACCCATTCACCGCCTCCTCAACCTCTTCCTCCTACATCATTCCAATTTTTTTTTTTAAGGTCTTTTGTTTTTTTAATTCATTTCCCTATCCACATTTGTTTGCAGAGCATTTGCCATGCTCTTGAGCACATTTTGCTGCCTTTTGCAGCCCTCTAGCTCTTTCCATGACATTTTTACAGCCATTTTAGTCTTCAAAGGTTCGGATCGTAATTGGGGTTCAGATTCGGGGTCAAGTTCGGGACAAGTTCGGGTCCCGAACCTGAATTTTTTTTTCAAGTTTGGCCGAACCTGCCGAACCCGAACATCCAGGTATCCCCTCAACTCGAACGGGGATATAATGGGCAAGTACAGTCCCAGTGATGTGCAGGTGTATGGCCACATTCCATATACTGGCAAGTCCCGGCTGCAGTTTGTAAACAAGCACCTACTGTTGTTCCAGCATTAAACACATATTTGTATGGACATTACATTCACCACTTCCAAACATACAGGGTAATACAGAGTCACATGCCTCTTACATCCAGTGATGTCTCCTCTGATATAGATGTTCTCTTTCCTCATCTTCTCTGTTCGTCCCAGACCGCCATGATCAGTTCTTTCAGCCACATCATCTCTCTGCAGAGTTTACAACACAGACATCTTAAGTTCCTCACTTTTCTATCATCCTCCTCCTCCTTCTGGTGCTCCAACGATGTTATCCTGCTGCTACCCTCAATACTGAGCCAATTGTGTTTCCCAACAGTCCCCTTATATATTTCTAATACTAATAATTCTCTCCCAGAGCACCCTCAGTAATAGTGCTCCAATAGTGATAATGCTCCCTTAAAGTACCCGTTAGCAGTTGTGCCCTCCATACAGTTCCAAATAATAACAGTATTATTCATTAGGGTTGACATTAGGGCTGAAACGATTACTCGATTAAATCGAGAAATTCCACACAAAAAAATCCTCGATGCAAATTTAGATACCACAAGAGTGGTAATTTAGATAACCAGATGTTTACATTAGTTCACATTCCAAAGTAGTGCCCAGTGCGCAGAAGCCAGGGTGTTATCTCCTCTCTCTTATCTCTACTTCCTTTTGAGCCAATGAAATAATGCCTGGGCCTCAGAAAGTACTGCCCTTTTCTGAAGATACATATACCACTTATTCTGTGTAATAAAAATTAGAGATTGCTTTGACCAGCTTCTGTGTCAGTGTCCAGTCTCTCAACCACGCGTGGATATTAACCCCTTGGGGGTACATTGATTTGGAGCACCAGAGTGTATCTCAAATGCTCTAATTTAGGGCTACTTTAACAAATGACACCCCAGATGGGACTTTGAGCGAAGGTAGCATCCAACAGCTGACCAGACGAGCCCTGAGCTTGATGAACGGCAGAGGAGAGAGGACCGCAGCCTCAAAAGAAAGGTGAGAAAACTTTTTTATGTCATCTGCCTTTCTGCTATTTACTTCGTCATGGTATTGATGTAAGTATAGTAGTCGGCTGTAATGCTGAAAGCTTGGAGTCTATTGAACCAATAGTCTGAATTTATAGATCACTCTGGTGTGTATATGTTTTGTGTGTGTCTGTGATTTATCTGAGGAGTGAGTTGAGCACAGACGGTAAAACCACGGACAAAGGGAGGGGACAGTAACCTCATGGTTTGGAAGGGGGCGCTGTAGCGCCGAGGTGTGGGACAAAGTAAACTTCGGCTTACCTGGCAGGGAGACTCATGACCCTTAGATAAGGGAAGACTGCGTAGATATTCGACCTGACCCCTGGAGAGGGGAAGACGTGCGGGGAGTCCCAGCTGACTAGTCAGACGTGATAGTCAGATTTGAGCTAACCAAAGGGGAGGGTGAATCCTTTGTCTGTGGAGGAAAGGGTTAAAGGTGCCTCTTTACTCCTCTGTTTTGTGTGTGTCAGTCTGAAATACTGCTATTGAAATGGGTCAGTCCCAGTATTATGAAGGAGAAAATACAGCCCCTAGCTAGTAGCGAGGGAAGAGGGAGATTATAGGATGTGATATTAATGGAGAATTGAAAGTTAAAATGTGAAAAAGAATGTTACAGAGAAAGTGTGGCCCCGGACAGCAGGTCGTCCGGCTGGCAACAGGGATGAAAATCTGTAAAAATCTGTGACGTTAGAGCTTACAGACTGTGGGCATCAGAATTCCTATGATGTTAATGTGGGGGGGGGGGTTCTAATGAGTGAGAAAACAGAGCAGTGTCAGGATGTTAATTGATGGCACTAGCAAGAAAGAAAGTGCCCCAGGGTCTGCAATCAGAAAGGCGCTTGTGTTAAATGTTCAGAAATGAACTGGTTAAGTTTTGTTACCCTAATGATATGTGTGTGTTTAAATAGGGAAGATCCTAGCACTAGCATTAGAGATTACAGCAGTAAAATATGGTCAGTTAATGGATAAGTATTGTATGTATCTAGTGTGAGCTACAGAGATTCACTTCCCCCGCCTTCACACAAAAACATTCCTGAGATAAGGGAAGCGGGCAGGGAATCATGCAGAGTAAGTGATGTGTAATATATTATACAAGACGAAGAATTGTTCAATAATTTTCTTTCTTCTTTCCCAAGCAGTGTAATGTGGGAATCCAGCTTTTAACAAAATGACTGTATGATTATAACGTGTATATTGTCTTCTTATAAGATTTGATTAATCACAGAGTGAAGACCAGAAGACATTGGAAAACACAGCACAACAGCAACAGACCATCAGCAATTCTGGGTGTGGTGTGGCTATCTGTTTCCAGGAAAGCTGTGTTTGTCTGTGCTGCAAGTTTTGGGATGAAACAAAGTAAACTATGTGGCTGGGTTGGAAGACATAAATGATTCAGTGGAATGTGAATGGGTGTGGCTTTGAGTTGTAGTTGAGGCGAATATGTGTGAAGACTGATGGATGTTTTTAGCAGTGCTGTGAATGCAATTCATATTTTATGTATAAGGACGTGGTTATGAGCTGTTTGTGAAAATGAGTACATGAAAATGTGAATGTGTATGGAGTACGATATTTGTTTTTAAATATGCGCATTGAGGATTTTGTTTTATTTTATTTTCCTTAGAAGATTTTTGTTTTTTATTGGTGCCAACAGTGTTGATGAGCTGTACATTTTTTTAAATTGAAGTCAATAAAAGTTTCTTATGGGCCCTTTGTGTGTTCATGTCTGTATTGTCAGATCTGTTTGTTTCAATGTTTGAAGTTACGTGTTACATGTTAAGCGTTGTGCTTCACATCAGAGCTCTCTTCTTATGGACAGTTGGCACACTACTGACGGACAAAAGGAGGACCACAGAGTCCGACTGAAAGGGGTGGACTTAGATGACTCAGAGCGGAGGGAGGAGGATAGTGGTGGACGTTACAGACAACGACAGCCCTTGTGCCCATCCCCTAGTTATAAGACACTCCCATGGAAGATGAGAAGTCCTGTTTTCCAGTCTATTAATTCTGCGATAGGGAAAGTTGGATATTTCTGTAAGCCAAAATGCAGAGTAACATGAAGCAGCATTGGGTGGTTCAGTGGTGCCAACATGTGGTTCCTTTGACATTGCTTCAGCCCTGATGTCAAACGCCTCATTGAAGTGAGGAAAAAGTACGTCTGCCACCCTATAATGGTCCTGGGAGATGGGCCTGCAGAGTCTGTGGGACCCAGATCCCAGAAGAGAGAGTGTTGTGGTGTGTGTGGTACTCCTCGTCCACACCACACGAGAGGATTGTATTCTATGTTGACCATGCCCGGATCACTGTCCATCCCCACAGACACCCATGTTTTTTTTTGTCATAAGGAGAACACAAAGACAGGTGAGGGGGGGGGAGTTAGATCAAGATTAGGAAACAGGAAATCCAGTATCGGCTCTACTTTTAAACATTTTTAGCAGATTCAGTCTGGCCCAATGATATCCCTCACTCTGGGTGATAAAGAAGTAGTCCCGTTTTTGATTGATACTGGAGCAGCCTAGACAGTTGTGCACAGCAAACATGGCCTCCCCTGATTTACTCTCCAAGGACACCAGTCTTTGGGTAGAAGTGGATGGGAAAGTAGTACACTCCCCTTTCAACAGAAACCATCCATATTAGATTTGCCCCTAACCAAGATGCGCTTGCCCGTTTGCTGGTCAGTGGTAACGCCCCTTGTTGCCTCCTGGGTGCAGATTTGCTTGCAAAAGTACATGCTAGTATCTCATATCAGGAGGACGGCACTGTGAAGCTTACAGGTGCCCTCAACGACCAGGAACTTTGTTTGTTGGCCATTAGTGATAAAATTCCCTGGTCCATGTTTGTATCAGTACTCCCAGAAGCTGAGAAAAGCAAAACCACTCACCATTGGATGGTACATGACCTACTAGCCGTTAATGAAGCCACAGTTTCTAACACCCACATTGTGCCTTGTTGGCTCAGGTTCCCATTACCTCTACTCACTCCACTGTGATTGATTTGTCCTTTAGTCCCTACCGCCTCACAGATGAGGTGGTAGATGCTTTTTATGCCTAGAGCTGGCAATTTTGTGTTCCCCCACACTGGGCCTATCAGATTATTACATTTAGATTGTAATGTTATGAAGTGAGTGGCCATGACTCAGCTGTCCTCACCCAACTGCATGGCCAGCAATAACGCCCCGTAGCATATTATTCAGCCAGACTTGATCCCGTGGCCAGAGGTGCCCCTTTCTGCATCAGAGCTGTAATAGTTGTACTAGCTATGCTTGATGAAAGCTCTGAGATAGTTCTGAACCACAAAGTGATGGTGATATTACATCTATCCTCATGAACGTACAATCCAAATGATTGTTTTGTTGCCCGTTATTGGAGAATGCAGTGTTCCATTTTGTTGCCTGACAATGTTGCTCTCCAAAGGTGTAATACTTTGGACCCAGCCACCCTGTTGCCTCTGGACCAAGGGGGAGGGAAGAGTTAGGGCACCGCACTTTAAACTTTTCTTCCAGATGCAAAGGAAGAGGCTCCTGACTGTTTGCAGATGATGTCACAAGAGGTAGTGGGATTTGGTAAATCAGCCATTAGGTAATCTAGATCATGTGCTCTTTGTGGATGGATCGAGGTATGGCCAGGATGGCAGGTACTACACAGGTTGGGCAGTGGTGATTAAACGTGAACTACCACACATGTCTGCTCAAGAAGTGGAGCTAAAAGACTCTGAAGATGGCTTGCAGATATGCAGATGGGAAAACAGCCAACATTTACACTGATTCCAGGTGTGCTTTTGGGATAGCCCATGACTATGGGCCCATATGGAAAACCAGAGACTCCTTGATCGCTTCAGGTAAACCCATCGAAAATGGGGAAGCAGTGAGGTCTCTGATGGAAGCCCTCTTGTCACTATCATGAGAGGTGATGAAAGCAACGAAAGGCCACTGTAAACAGATGCAGAGGAGGCAAAGGGGAAAGCCACGGCAGATCAAGCGGCAAAAATGGCTGCCGAATTACCTAAGCAGACCCCTGTCTTAAGTGGCCACAGTTCAGGTCCCTGAAATAACTCCTCCTGTCTCCCGAAAGTTCTTAAGACCTCACAGAACCAGATGGGGAAGGAGGAAAGGGACTGGTGGATGGAAAAGGGGGGACTACAAATAAGAAGGGAAACTTTGCCTTCCCAGGTCCCTCTACTCCACGATGCCACAGGCAACCCATGGAGTGATGCACCAGACAAAAACTGCTATGTGTGATTTAGTACGTAGCATATGGTACGCCCCAGGGTTCAGCACTGTAACAGTCAGACATACTCAAGGATAAATGATTTGTGCCCAGAACAACGTGAGCAAGGTGGTTAAGGTACCCAAGAAACACGTCTTGCTTTTTGTATCTGTTTCAACATTTGCAGACTACCTTCAACTACCCAAGGTGGGCATGTATGAGTATGTATTGATATGTGATGACTTGTTTTCAGGATGGCCAAAACCGTACCCAAAGAAGTAAAGAAGATTATGGCCGAAGTTGTGTGCAGGTATGGGGTACTATAGATCATTGAAAGTGACACAGGTGTTCACTTCACAGGTGAAGTGATGCAGGAGATGATGAAGGTTTTGGGTGTAGGACAGGCCTTACATGCTTCGTTCCATCCACAAAGCAGCAGTAGAGTAGGGAAAAGGAACTGAACGGGACACTAAGTTAAAGATTCAAAAGCCTTAATAGAGTGCCTGCTGGTAGCCCTCTTTAAGTAAGGTATACGCCTAACCGTGAGACAGGCCTTTGTCCCTATAAGGTCCTTTTTGGGTCAGCCCCTAGGATAGGATTTTATTTCATACAGCAGCTTCAGATGCAACATGGTTGTCTGACAGATTATGTAATCAGTTTTGTACAAGCATTTGACTAAAGTACATTTTCGAGTTTTTGCTTCACTTCCAGGTTTTGATAAAGTACCAGGAACCCACCCACTTGTGTCTGGAGATTGGGTGGTAGTAAAAGACACGTTAGAAAAGTCCTAATACCCTGGTTTGATGGTCCATTCCGAGTGTTGTTGACCACAAGCACAGTGAAGCTCAAAGAAAAGCATAATTGGATTGATTTCAAGGAAGTGTTGAGACTGGTTTTCCCTTGTGTGACTGTTGATCATGACTCAAAAGAATATGGAAAAATTGTATGAAAACTTCGGTCCAGTCAAATCAGAAGCACTGATGACCTCCAGCCTCCCCCATGTGATGTCAACACCAGTTAGGGAAAGATCATCTGACTTCCCCGTGCTCAAATCCAGTGTCACGGGAGGCTGTTCGCTAGGAATGGCTTGTCGTGGAAGCTGGTGAAGAGGATGTCGGAGCATTGGGACAGATGTTTAGGTTTAGGGAAAGAATGAAATTCAAGGGGGGACTGTTAAAGATGTGTGAATTTTATTCTATATTTTGTATCTCTAGGACTGTAATGAGTTAACTTTTTCTTCTTCAAGTGCCTCCCACCCCCCTCTTTGTTTCAAGACTGGAGAAGAGAGGGGGGGGGGGGGCAAAGAGCTGTGCTGTGAGAAGTGTCTGTTTTCTCATCTTTGTATAGGTGTATAGATTGTGGAGGAATGCATAAGCCAATCATATCGGTTGATGATATATAGCTATTATTCACTGCCTATAGAGAAGCACCTCCTTGAAGTGTCACATATGACGTATGCAGTATTAGTGTTAGGATAAACGCCATTACAAAATGGCGATGATAACCAGATGTTTACATCAGTTCACATTCCAAAGTAGTGCCCAGTGCGCAGAAGCCAGGGTGTTATCTCCTCTCTCTTATCTCTACTTCCTTTTGAGCCAATGAAATAATGCCTGGGCCTCAGAAAGTACTGCCCTTTTCTAAAGATACATATACCACTTACTCTGTGTAATAAAAATTAGAGATTGCTTTGACCAGCTTCTGTGTCAGTGTCCAGTCTCTCAACCACGCGTGGATATTAACCCCTTGGGGGTACATTGATTTGGAGTACCAGAGTGTATCTCAAATGCTCTAATTTAGGGCTACTTTAACATTACTATACTATATTGCATTTTTTCAATAACCACATCTCTTATGCTATGTAATAAATAGAGATGAGCCAATTAAAGTTGACGAAGTGGAATTCGATCAAAATTTCTGGAAAAATTAGATTCGCACCGAATCTGAATTTTCCCACGCTTTGTGGTAACGAATCACATTTTTTGCACATAAAATGGCTGCTGCACATGTTAGGACATGGAGCAAGGAACTCAGGGAATGAGGGATCACCCACAATGCCATGCATGCAGCCAATCAGCAGCCAGCCAGCCCTGTGATGTCACAGCCCTATAAATAGCCCCAGCCATCTGGGATTCAGCCATTTTCCAGTGTACTTAGTGCAGGGAGAGACATCAGCAGGCACTAGGGACAGTGGTAGAAAAGACTTTAAAACTTTTATTTTGCTGTATAGAAGTTCAGGGAAAGGATCGGGAGGAATCATTTCACAGTATTGAAGCAGAACAGGGTTCAGTAGGGGAGTTTACAGCCTGGGTAATAGTAAAAATCCTATTACACCTTGCTTCACTGACTGCGGATCCAAATTGCCATTATACAGCTCTGTAATTCCAGCAAACCGTTCTTGTTATTGGGGTGCAAGTTCTGTTTGATACAGCCATTAACAGGGTTTATTACAAGGAAATATTTCTACGTCTTAGTTGCCCTTGTGCGGTGCTGTTTTATGTTCTATAGCATTTTTTGGCTTGTTTTAGTGGGAAAAAATGGGCTTATTAGTAGTGTTGATCGAGCACCTGAGCACAATGGAAGTCAAAGGGAGAACCCGATCATTAAACCAGGCACCACCTGATCTGAAGAGGGGAGGGTGTCTGGTTCACATGAAAAGGTCAGAAATTAAAGGAGGGCCTCATTCAAATTTATTACACATAAAAGGAGGGCATCATACACACCCTTGAAAAATTATGATTGATGGCCTGCTGGTGACCCTCAAAAACATTAGGAGCAAGGGCCTGCTGGTGATCGGACCATCTAAAACATTAGGGGTGAGGGTCTGCTGCTGAGCTGACCATATAAAACATTAGGTGTGAGGGTCTGCTGCTGAGCTGACTCTCTAAAACATTATGGGAGAGGGCCTGATGCTGAGCTGACCATCTAAAACATTTTCAGTTGACAGGCGGATGCGCTAATCAGTTATTATGCCCCAGGCAGCACTAAATAACAGCTCTGACAAAACGCTGTCGGCAGGGCAGGCCAGCACCTCCAAGACGTAGAGCGCCAGTTTGTGCCACGTGTCCAGCTTGGACATCCAATAGTTGTAAGGCACAGAGGGATCATTGAGGACGCAAACAAAGTCTGCTACGTACTCCTTCACCATCTTCCAAAATGTTTCCCTTCTTTTGACAGTAGGCCTCGCATCAGGGTGAGGGTGCTGGTGGGGTGTCATGAAACTGTCCCAGGCCTGGAGAGTGTTGCCCTGTGTCTGTTGGAACTGCTGTGTGTACCCCTCGTCTCCCCTCCTCGGTTTCCCAAGGAACTACGTACTCTGCCACCAGCGTTGTCAGCTGGAAATTTTTGGAACAAATTTTCCACAAGGACATTCTGTTATTGCACTATTTTGCTAGTCCTCTCCACCACAAGAATGAGAGATGAGAAGTTCTCTTTGTAGCAGGGGTCGAGCAGGGTGAACAACCAGTAATTTGTGTTGGTCAAAATTCGTATAAGGCGAGGGTCACGGGAAAAGCAGCATAACATAAAGTCAGCCATGTGTGCCAGAGTCTAGAGTTGAGCGAACACCTGGATGTTCGGGTTCGAGAAGTTCGGCTGAACTTCCCGGAAATTTTCGGGTTCGGGATCCGAACCCGACCCGAACTTTGTCCCGAACCCGAACCCCATTGAAGTCAATGGGGACCCGAACTTTTGGGCACTAAAAAGGCTGTAAAACAGCCCAGGAAAGGGCTAGAGGGCTGCAAAAGGCAGCAAAATGTAGTTAAATCCCCTGCAAACAAATGTGGATAGGAAAATGAATAAAAAAATAAATAATAATAATTAACCAATATCAATTGGAGAGAAGTCCCATAGCAGAGAATCAGGCTTCATGTCAGCAGAGAATCAGGCTTCACGTCAGCCAAAACTGGAACAGTCCATTGTCATATATTTAGGCCCCGGCACCCAGACAGAGGAGAGAGGTCCCACAACAGAGATTCCGGCTTCATGTCAGCAGAGAATCAGTCTTCATGTCATAGCAGAGAATCAGGCTTCACGTCAGCCAAAACTGGAACAGTCCATTGTCATATATTTAGGCCCCGGCACCCAGACAGAGGAGAGAGGTCCCACAACAGAGATTCCGGCTTCATGTCAGCAGAGAATCAGTCTTCATGTCATAGCAGAGAATCAGGCTTCACGTCAGCCAAAACTGGAACAGTCCATTGTCATATATTTAGGCCCCGGCACCCAGACAGAGGAGAGAGGTCCCATAACAGAGATTCAGGCTTCATATCAGCAGAGAATCAGTCTTCATGTCATAGCAGAGAATCAGGCTTCACGTCAGCCAAAACTGGAACAGTCCATTGTCAGATATTTAGGCCCCGGCACCCAGACAGAGGAGAGAGGTCCCATAACAGAGATTCAGGCTTCATGTCAGCAGAGAATCAGTCTTTATGTCATAGCAGAGAATCAGGCTTCACGTCAGCCAAAACTGGAACAGTCCATTGTCATATATTTAGGCCCCGGCACCCAGACAGAGGAGAGAGGTCCCATAACAGAGATTCAGGCTTCATATCAGCAGAGAATCAGTCTTCATGTCATAGCAGAGAATCAGGCTTCACGTCAGCCAAAACTGGAACAGTCCATTGTCAGATATTTAGGCCCCGGCACCCAGACAGAGGAGAGAGGTCCCATAACAGAGATTCCGGCTTCATGTCAGCAGAGAATCAGTCTTCATGTCATAGCAGAGAATCAGGCTTCACGTCAGCCAAAACGGGAACAGTCCATTGTCATATATTTAGGCCCCGGCACCCAGACAGAGGAGAGAGGTCCCATAACAGAGATTCAGGCTTCATGTCAGCAGAGAATCAGTCTTCATGTCATAGCAGAGAATCAGGCTTCACGTCAGCCAAAACTGGAACAGTCCATTGTCATATATTTAGGCCCCTGCACCCAGACAGAGGAGAGAGGTCCCATAACAGAGATTCAGGCTTCATGTCAGCAGAGAATCAGTCTTTATGTCATAGCAGAGAATCAGGCTTCACGTTAGCCAAAACTGGAACAGTACATTGTCATATATTTAGGCCCCAGCACCCAGACAGAGGAGAGAGGTCCCATAACAGAGATTGCGGCTTCATGTCAGCAGAGAATCAGTCTTCATGTCATAGCAGAGAATCAGGCTTCACATCAGCCAAAACTGGAACAGTCCATTGTCATATATTTAGGCCCCGGCACCCAGAAAGAGGAGAGAGGTCCCATAGCAGAGTTTCAGGCTTCATGTCATAGCAGAGTATCATGCTTCACGTCACCCAACACTGGAACAGGCCACTGTCAGATATTTTTAGGCCCCGGCACCCAGACAAAGGAGAGGTTCATTCAACTTTGGGTTGCCCCGCAATATAATGGTAAAATGAAAATAAAAATAGGATTGAATGAGGAAGTGCCCTGGAGTACAATAATATATGGTTAAGGGGAGGTAGTTAATGTTTAATCTGCACAAGGGATGGACAGGTCCTGTGAGATCCATGCCTGGTTCATTTTTATGAACGTCAGCTTGTCCACATTGGCTGTAGACAGGCGGCTGCGTTTGTCTGTAATGACGCCCCCTGCCGTGCTGAATACACGTTCAGACAAAACGCTGGCCGCCAGGCCAGCACCTCCAAGGCAAAAAAGGCTAGCTCTGGCCACGTGGACAATTTGGAGACCCAGAAGTTGAATGGGGCCGAACCATCAGTCAGTACGTGGAGGGGTGTGCACAGGTACTGTTCCACCATGTTAGTGAAATGTTGCCTCCTGCTAACACGTTCCGTATCAGGTGGTGGTGCAGTTAGCTGTGGCATGTTGACAAAACTTTTCCACATCTCTGCCATGCTAACCCTGCCCTCAGTGGAGCTGGCCGTGACACAGCTGCGTTGGCGACCACTTGCTCCTCCTCTGCCTTCGCCTTGGGCTTCCACTTGTTCCCCTGTGACATTTGGGAATGCTCTCAGTAGCGCGTCTAACAACGTGCGCTTGTACTCGCGCATCTTCCTATCACGCTCCAGTGCAGGAAGTAAGGTGGGCACATTGTCTTTGTACCGGGGATCCAGCAGGGTGGCAACCCAGTAGTCCGCACACGTTAAAATGTGGGCAACTCTGCTGTCGTTGCGCAGGCACTGCAGCATGTAGTTGTTCATGTGTGCCAGGCTGCCCAGAGGTAAGGACAAGCTGTCCTCTGTGGGAGGCGTATCGTCATCGTCCTGCGTTTCCCCCCAGCCACGCACCAGTGATGGGCCCGAGCTGCGTTGGGTGCCACCCCGCTGTGAACATGCTTCATCCTCATCCTCCTCCTCATCCTCGTCCTCCTCGTCCTCCAGTAGTGGGCCCTGTCTGGCCACATTTGTACCTGGCCTCTGCTGTTGCAAAAAACCTCCCTCTGAGTCACTTCTAAGAGAGACAGGCGCAGACAGGCGCAGACAGGCGAGCAGCGGCAGGATGTGAACGCCAGAAGCGCGCA
The DNA here is from genome assembly GCF_905171765.1 of Bufo bufo. Taxonomy (NCBI): domain Eukaryota; kingdom Metazoa; phylum Chordata; class Amphibia; order Anura; family Bufonidae; genus Bufo; species Bufo bufo. The sequence continues at coordinate 178,352,829 of NC_053390.1, read as the reverse complement.
CAGACGGCCCGCACTTTATGCAGCAGCTCTGACATGTCGGGGTAGTTGTGAATGAACTTCTGCACCACCAAATTCAGCACATGCGCCAGGCAAGGGATGTGCGTCAAACCGGCTAGTCCCAAAGCTGCAACGAGATTTCGCCCATTATCGCACACCACCAGGCCGGGCTTGAGGCTCACCGGCAGCAACCACTCGTCAGTCTGTTGTTCTATACCCCGCCACAACTCCTGTGCGGTGTGGGGCCTGTCCCCCAAACATATGAGTTTCAGAATGGCCTGCTGACGTTTACCCCGGGCTGTGCTGAAGTTGGTGGTGAAGGTGTGTGGCTGACTGGATGAGCAGGTGGAAGAAGAGGAGGGGGAAGCCGAGTAGGAGGAGGAGGCAACAGGAGGCAAAGAATGTTGCCCTGCGATCCTTGGCGGCGGAAGGACGTGCGCCAAACAGCTCTTTGCCTGGGGCCCAGCCGCCACTACATTTACCCAGTGTGCAGTTAGGGAGATATAGCGTCCCTGGCCGTGCTTACTGGTCCACGTATCTGTGGTTAGGTGGACCTTGCCACAGATGGCGTTGCGCAGTGCACACTTGATTTTATCGGATACTTGGTTGTGCAGGGAAGGCACGGCTCTCTTGGAGAAGTAGTGGTGCCTGGGAACAACATACTGTGGGACAGCAAACGACATGAGCTGTTTGAAGCTGTCTGTGTCCACCAGCCTAAATGACAGCATTTTATAGGCCAGTAGTTTAGAAATGCTGGCATTCAGGGCCAGAGATCAAGGCTGGCTAGGTGGGAATTTACTCTTTCTCTCAAATGTTTGTGAGATGGAGAGCTGAACGCTGCCGTGTGACATGGTTGAGATGCTTGGTGACGGAGGTGGTGGTGTTGGTGGTACATCCTCTGTTTGCTGGGCGGCAGGTGCCAACGTTCATCCAGAGGCGGAGGAAGAGGCCGAGGCGGCGGCAGCAGCAGAAGAGGTAGCAGGGGGAGCCTGAGTGAGTTCCTTGTTTTTAAGGTATTTACTCCACTGCAGTTCATGCTTTGCATGCAGGTGCCTGGTCATGCAGGTTGTGCTAAGGTTCAGAACGTTAATGCCTCGCTTCAGGCTCTGATGGCACAGCGTGCAAACCACTCGGGTCTTGTCGTCAGCACATTGTTTGAAGAACTGCCACGCCAGGGAACTCCTTGAAGCTGCCTTTGGGGTGCTCAATCCCAGATGGCGGTGGCCAGTAGCAGACGGACTCTCTTGGCGGCGGGTGTTCTGCTTTTGACCACTGCTCCCTCTTTTTCTACGCTGTTGGCTCGGTCTCACCACTGCCTCTTCCTCCGAATTCTGAAAGTCAGTGGCACGACCTTCATTCCATGTGGGGTCTAGGCACTCATCGTCCTCTGCATCGTCTTCCACCCGGTCTTCCTCCCTGACCTCCTGTTCAGTCTGCACACTGCAGAAAAACGCAGCAGTTGGCACCTGTGTTTCGTCATCATCAGAGACGTGCTGAGGTGGTATTCCCATGTCCTCATCAGGAAACATAAGTGGTTGTGCGTTAGTGCATTTTATCTCTTCCACCCCTGGGGAAGGGCTAGGTGGATGCCCTTGGAAAACCCTGCCAGCAGAGTCTTCAAACAGCATAAGAGACTGCTGCATAACTTGAGGCTCAGACAGTTTCCCTGATATGCATGGGGGTGATGTCACAGACTGATGGGCTTGGTTTTCAGGCGCCATCTGTGCGCTTTCTGCAGAAGACTGAGTGGGAAATAATGTGAACGTGCTGGATCCACTGTCGGCCACCCAATTGACTAATGCCTGTACCTGCTCAGGCCTTACCATCCTTAGAATGGCATTGGGCCCCACCAAATATAGCTGTAAATTCTGGCTGCTACTGGTACCTGAGGTAGTTGGTTCACTAGAAAGTGTGGCTGTGGCAGAACGGCCACGTCCTCTCCCAGCACCAGAGGGTCCACTAACACCACCACGACCATGTCCGCGTCCGCGTCCCTTACTAGATGTTTTCCTCATTGTTACCGTTCACCACAATAAGAAAAAAATTATTTGGCCCAATGCAATGAATTCAAATTCAGGCCTTTTTTTACAGGCACCTAACACTATCTGGCTATCTATTTAGGAACCGTATTACACTAATACAGGCACAGCAGTAACGACAGATTTAGCTGAATATAAATTCTAGGCCTAGTATTTAGGCGCTGGATGACAGGTATCCCTTTGATGGACAGAATTAGACTTGAAAATGCGTGTGAAGTTATTGAGGATGACCCTATCCGCACCTTCAATCTAATATACCCTTTTATGGATAGATTTAAAGTTGGCCTGATACAGCAGAAACCACTGATTTAGGGAATTGCTAAGTTGGGAATTGTATTTCAACCCAGAACAAAAACTGTGCTTTGGCGGACACTAAATGAATTGACCAGCCTCAGCAATAAACACAGATTTAGCTGAATATAAATTTTAGGCTTATTATTTAGGCGCTGGGTGACAGGTATACGTTTACGGACAGAATTAAACTTGGAAATGCACGGTAGCATGTGAAGTTATTGAGGATGACACTATCCGCACCTTAAATCTAATATACCCTTTTATGGATCGATTTAAACTTGGCCTGATACAGCAGAAACCACTGATTTAGGGAATTGCTAACTTGGGAATTGTATTTCAACCCAGAACAAAAATATATCCTTTGCCAGACAGCAGACATTATTAGAATTGGCTAGCCACAGCTGAAACACCAGATTTACGGTACTGCTATTTTGGCAATTGTATATTACCCCTCAATGAAATAGCAAGCACAGCCAAGCCCTTGATGTAGGATATAGCAAAAAAATAGCCACACTATTGATGGTTAAATGGACTTGGTGGCAGCTTGTGCTGGCGCACCACAAGACACAAAATGGCCGCCAATCACCCTAGAAAAAAGTGACATAAAAACGCTCTGGGCAGCCTAAAAACAGTGAGCAATTAAATAGCAGCAGTTCAATGATCCACAGCTGTAGATCGATCACTGAATTAAGTGTTTTTTCTGAGTTAATCACTGCCTAATCTCGCCCTAACAGCAGCTGCAACCTCTCCCTACACTGATCAGAGCAGAGTGACGTGCGGCGCTACGTGACTCAAGCTTAAATAGAGGCTGGGTCACATGCTGCACTGGCCAATCACAGCCATGCCAATAGTAGGCATGGCTGTGATGGCCTCTTGGGGCAAGTAGTATGACGCTTGTTGATTGGCTGCTTTGCAGCCTTTCAAAAAGCGCCAAGAAAGCGACGAACACCGTACCTGAACCCGGACTTTTACGAAAATATTCGGGTCCGTATCACGGACACCCCAAAATTCGGTACGAACCCGAACTATACAGTTCGGGTTCGCTCATCCCTACCAGAGTCCCAACAGACTTAATCTCCTCATCCTCTTTCTCCTCTTCGGCCCGTCCATGCTGAACAGATGGAATAAACCTGCTATGGGTACTACCCTCTGTAGTGGAGGCAACCGTCTCCTGCTGCTCCTCCACCTCATCAACTAAATTGCACTGTGTACTGTCTTACCCCATTTCCACCTCTTCCACATGCAAAGTGTCCACCTTCATTGTGAGCAGCGAGCTTTTCAGTAGACACAGAAGTGGGATGGTTACGCTGATAATAGCGGCATCGCCGCTCACCACCTGTGTTGATTCCTCAAAGTTGCGTAAAACCTCACAGAGGTCAGACATCCATGCCCACTCATCACCTGTGAAGAGCATAAGCTGAATGGAAAGGTGTCGACCATGTTGCAGCTGGTATTCCACTACTGCCCTCTGCTGCTAACAAAGCCTGGCCAACATGTGGAACGTCGAGTTCCAGCGTGTACTCATGTCGCACAACAGTCGGTAAGCTGGAAATTGCAAGCGCTGCTGCAGCACTGCCAGACCGGCGGCAGCTGTAGATGACTTTTGGAAATGGGCACACACGTGGCGCACCTTCACCAGTAGCTCAGGCAAATTGGGGTAGGTTTTCATAAACGGCTGAACAACTAAGTTTAACACGTGGGCTAGGCATGGTATGTGTGTGTGAGCTTGCCGAGCTCCAAAGCCGCCACCAAGTTACGGCCATTTTCAGACATAACCATGCATAGTTGTAGGTTGAGTGGCGAGAGCCACAGCTCAGTCTGGTCCCTTATACCCTGCCACAGCTCTGCGGCGGTGTGATATTTGTTACCTAAGCAAATAAGTTTCAGCTTGGCCTGTTGCCACTTCACCACTGCAGTGCACTCTGGGGGGTTGCAAACACTAATGGTGGTGGCATAAATCCTGATGGAAGTAGGGTCCGAAATTCTTGGCGTCGGTAGCACCTGTGCCATCCCAGGATACGACTCGCTCCTGGTCTCCACAACGTTCACCCAGTGTGCCGTCAGGGAAATGTAGCGTCCCTGGCCACAAGCACTTGTTCATGTGTCAGTTATTAAGTGGACCTTCCCAATAACTGCGTTGTTCAGGACATGGGTGATGTTACGGGACACATGTTGGTGTAAGGCGGGGACGGCACACCAGGAAAAATAGTGGCGGCTGGGGACTAATTAACGAGGGACGGCCATCGCCATCAGGCTGCGGAAAGCCTCAGTGTCCACAAGCCTAAATAGAAACATTTCCAGCGCTTTCGTTCAAAGGCCTGGGGTATGGACATCTGTACGCTGCGCTGGGACACAGAAGTGAATGTGCTAGCTAATGGTGCTTGCAAAAGTCCAGGTGGGCCGGCGTCTTGGACAGGGGATTGACCAGCACGTAACACAGGGGAAGAGGAGTCAGTGGTGTGAACCACAGACACTGATTGTGGACCCAGGCGTTCGGCCCACCTATTAGGGTGCTTTTATGCCATGTGACGGATCATGCTGGTGGTGGTGAGTTTGCTAGTGTTCACGCGCCTACTCATTTTGGTATGGCACAGGTTGCAAATGACAATTCTTTTATCGTCTGCACTTCCATCAAAAAAGCGCCAGACTACGGAACACCTACCCCTTGGCAAGGGAGATTTCCACAAGGGTGTGCTCTAAAGAACAGTTGCGGTGCTGCAGATCCCTCCCCCTCTGTACTGCTGTCCTCGCTAGGCTTGCCATCTTCCCAGGTTGGGTCAGTGATTTCATCATCCACTACCTCCTCTTCCACTTCCTCACACTGGTCATCCTCCTGACTTGTTGACCTAACAACAACCTCAGTTATTGACAACTGTATCTCATCCTCATCAAGAAACTCTTGAGAAACTAATTGTAGTTGACTTATTGGCAACTGTGTCTCATCATCATCATCCACCTTGTGAAACACTAATTGCCGTTCCCTACCGCCATCTTCTTCTGACTTTGGATGCTCAAGAGTTTGGGAATCAGGGCACAAGATCTCCTCATGTCCCTCTTCAAGCGGGCTTGGCGAGAGGCCCAAATTAAGGAATGGGTATGAAAAGAACTCCTTGGAATATCCAAGTGTGGGATCACTTGTTTTCAAATACTCTCCATGGTGGGAGGAAGGAGGATCAGGGCTAGGATTCTGTTGACCAGAACCTTGGTTACTGAGACTGGACTTGGTGGAAGACAGGGTGGTGCTTAACCGACTGGAAGCATTATCTGCTACAATCCAACCGACCACCTGCTCGCACTGGTCTGACTTCAAGAGTGGTGTCCTGCACCGCCCTGCAAACTGGGACATGAAGCTAAGTATCGTGTATGAGTGTGTTTCTTGTGCTCTGCCAGCATGCACAGTTTCACCGCGCCCAGGGCCACGGCCTCTGCGTGCTCCATCAGCAGCACGGCCGCTTCCCCATCCCTTACTGCTCGCCTTCATCATATTAAATGGTATACATGCTTGGAAGTATATCACACGTACAGTAGTGCAGTTTTTTTTAAGTGTATGCACAAATAAATTACAGTCAATGTTACAGATATTTGGGATGCGGAAACGTTATACAGGAGAGGTACCACAGGTATGGCTCTGCTGTCACCAGCAAAGAAAAAAATTACAGTCAATGTCACAGATACTTGGGATGGGGAAACATTATACAGGAGAGATACCACAGGTAATGGCGCTGCTGTCAACAGAGGATAAGAAAAAGTTACAGTCAATGTCATAGATATTTGGGAGGCAGAAACGTTATACAGGAGAAGAACCACAGGTAATGCAGCTGCTGTCAACAGCAGCTAAGAAAAAATGACAGTCAATATCACAGATATTTGGGATGCGGAAACCTTATACAGGAGAGGTACCACAGGTAATGGCGCTGCTGTCACCAGTGGCTAAGAAAAAAATACAGTCAATGTCACTGATATTTGGGATGCAGAAAAGTTATACAGGAGATGTACAAATGGTGCTGCTGTCAACAGCGGCTAAGAAAAAATGACGGTCAATGTCCCAGATATTTGGGATGCGGAAACGTTATACAGGAGATGCAGCGCAGGTAATGTCACTGTCCGCAGCGGAAAACGGAAAAAGTACACTGGATGTCACAGATATTTTTAGGATGCGCAAACATTATACAGGAGATGTAGCACAGGTAATGTTCTACAATTGCACTCAATTTAGCGCAGGTTGCGCTAAAAATATATATTGCTGCCAGACACAACAATAGTCCATAAAATGACTTTTGGGTCTCTAACACCAACCCTGCCTAACAAAAAAATAAAATAAAATTCCCTAAACTATATGTTCCTTCTACAGCACAGCTCTCACTGACTAAGACTGAGCCGAACCACCTGTCATCCGGTGCTTTATAGCACCCGATGACGCGTTCCGGCCAGCCAATCACTGTAATGCCAGTAACCAACATGGCTACGGCATTATAGTGAGTGGCAGTACTTACCTGCATGTTTATTGGCTGCATAGCAGGCAACAAATGTGCGGGGAGGAGACTCGAGCATCGCACTCGAGCACATGCGGTATTGAGCCGAACACCGCAATGTGCTGAGCATCGCGATGCTTCAGCCGAACTGGTGTTCGGCCGAGCATGCTCGCTCAACACTACTTATTAGCCGTTGTGTGGTGAAGTGAGAAATTTACAGCCCTTTTTGGCGTGCATTAGTGGCACAAAAATATATATTATTTGCCGTTCAGCATTGCAGTTATATGTTCTAAAGCCCTTTTTGATGTGTATTAGTGGTAACAAAATATATATTATTTGCAGTTCAGTAGTGAACTTATATGTTCTAAAGCCTTTTGTGGCATGTATAAGTCGAAAAAAATAAGGGTCTATTTGCCGTTCAGCGGTGCAGGTTTATGTTCTAAAGCCCTTTTTGGAGTGTATTAGTGGAAAAAATTATATATTATTTGCCGTTCAGCGGTGCAGTTATAAGTTCTAAAGCACTTTTTGGCATGTATTAGAGGGAAAAAAATATATATTATTTGCCATTCAGCAGTGCAGTTATATGTTCAAAAGCCCTTTTTGGAGTGTATTAGTGGCAAAAAAATATATATTATTTGCCATTCAGCGGTGCAGTTATATGCTCTAAAGCAGTGTTTCCCAACCAGTGTGCCTCCAGCTGTTGCAAAACTACAACTCCCAGCATGCCCGCACAGCCAAAGGCTGTCCGGGCATGCTGGGAGTTGTAGTTTTGCAACAGCTGGAGGCACACTGGTTGGGAAACACTGCTCTAAAGCACTTTTTTGTGTGTATTAGTGGCACAAAAAAAAGTATAGCCCTTTTTGGCATGTATTAGTGGAAAAAAAATATATTATTTGCCGTTCAGCGGTGTAGTTATATGTTGTAAAGCCTTTTGTGGCGTGTATAAGTGGGAAAAAATAAGGGCCTATTTGGCATGTATTATTGGCAAACAAATATATATTTGCTGTTCAGAGGTGTGTTTATATGTTCTAAAGCCCTTTTTGGCATGTATTAGTGGCAAAAAATATATATTATTTGCCATTCAGCGGTGCAGTTATATGTTCTAAAGCACTTTTTGCGTGTATTAGTGGCACAAAAAAAAGTTCAGCCCTTTTTGGCATGTATTAGTGGTAAAAAAAATATATATTATTTGCCGTTCAGCGGTGTAGTTATATGTTGTAAAGCCTTTTGTGGCGTGTATAAGTGGGAAAAAATAAGGGCCTATTTGGCATGTATTATTGGCAAACAAATATATAATTGCTGTTCAGACGTGCGTTTATATGTTCTAAAGCCCTTTTTGGCATGTATTAGTGACCCAAAAATATTTATATTTGCCATTCAGCGGTTCAGTTATATGTTCTAAAGATTTTTTTGGCGTGTATTAGTGGCAAAAAATTTATATTATTTGCCGTTCAGTGGTGCAGTTATATGTTCTAAAGCCTTTTGTGGCTTGTATAAGTGGAAAAAAATCCCAGGGGCTTACATAGAAATCATTGGGCCCCATAGCAAGAATCTGAATTGGGCCCCCCTAACTCCATCCACTACCCACCCAGACCATGACGGGAACGAGCCTCCCTAGAGATGCTGTGAAAGGGCCCAAAGATGGGCAGAACTACAGTGAGGGGCCACAAGGAGGACATAACTGCTGTGAAGAGACAGAAAGGTGTGCAAAACTCCTGTGAACTGGCACAAAATGGGCATAACTACTGTGAACGAGGCTCGTTACACTTCTGGCCTGCTATTCGCTACCCCCCAGCACTCCCCCCAGTCGCTGGATGTTTTGCGATGGGGAGATGCAGCGACTGCCGTGTGGGCATCAGGAGAAACATGGGTGCTGGGGAGCAGGGTATTACCTATATACGGTGCCTAGGCATTTTGAGGGCATTATAGGGGTTGGACAACTTCATTAACTCATTGCTGCTGATGCTTAGTGCGCATGACCCCCTCTCCCCCGCTGCACACACACACACCATGGAGTTGGGATGGGCTGCTGGGCACACTGTTCTCTATATAAGCAATTCAACAGCAAGCAGAGAATGGGGATGGGGGGGCTGGAGCACACTGTCCTGAGTCCATATAATAATGAGACTTATATACACAGCAGTGTCCCCCTAACCTCACAGGAAGTCTGCTTGCTGCTGCCCTCTGTCTTCCCCCCACCAAGAATCCATTTCCCCCATTAACTTTTTTTTACTCACTGCTGAGCTGACTGTGGTCATTTGGCACAAAACAGGGGCAAGTGTTTTCCTGGGCCGGCAGAGGTGATGTTGCTGAACTCCATTCTCCAGTCTGGGTGGCTGAGGCAGGCAGTGTGCGTCAGTGCGGTATACAAATTTTGCCTGTGCCTGCCTGCACAGTTCTGTCTGCTGAGCCTGCTGCGAGCGATACACTGGTCAATCAGCAGCAGCAGCTTTGCACTTCTAAATGCTGATTGGCCAGTGTGCAGTAGCCAGCAGACAGAAGAAACAGCGCTATGCTGGAGCCTGGATGTCACTGGTGAGTCAGACAGGGAGGGACATAGGCGCGTGACTTAGTGCACTGTGCACACAATGGGGGAAGAAGGCCCTGAGCAGAGGGGAAGCAGGGCCCTGGTCGGAAGACAAGTGGGCTGCCTGTGTCAATGCCCGATAACTAGCGATCATAAAATAGGGGGCAGGGCCTTCCATGCTCTCCGAGACCCCCCTGTCATGGGCCCCAAAGTGGCTGCGTGGTCTGCCTATATTGACGGTACGCCACAGCTAAAGCCCTTTATGGTGTGTATTAGTGGCAAAAAATATATATTATTTTCAGTTCAGCGCTGCAGTTATATGTTCTAAAGGCCTTTTTGGCGTGTATTAGTGGCACAAAAGAAATATTTGCCGTTTGGTCGCCGGCTGGTTTGAAATCCTCTGCATCTGGTCCATGGTTTGGTCTTCAGGGCGTCTTGTCTGTTCGGGCTTCGGTAACTCGGTCGATTAGACATCAGGAACATCTCACTCCAGCGTATAGAAGGAATGGAAACAATGGATCCAATGGAAAACCAGTGAGCCCCATGACCTCCCAAAGATTTAAAAAGGATTCCAACCCACACTAGTCATAGCTCCGCCTCTGCCCTGCTCCTGTCAGTATGGGCCTGACCCTTGTCAATGGTGTCTGCTAGCCAGGCATAACCGTCATCTAATTCACATAAACCCTCCTTTGGACGTTCTACTGTCGTTGTTTCTCGGTGATCTTTCTCACTGCCTCAACAGTTTTATTGAACATCTCATCCACTATGGACAAGAAATTGTTCAATCGCTTCATAAGCTCAACTCCCTATCCCATCCAGCGAGAAAACAACTCCCTTCCAGCTCTCCCTGCCCTTCTTACCTCCTTCCACACCATCAGTTCCTCCCAATCGGCTGCAATGTGAGATGCAGGGACAAACTTCACCAGGACACATGAATCTCTGGCATTAGGGGGAATTACCTTATAAGCGGCTAACCCGCATAGGAAATAGTACGGACCCATCAACTCCACACAAGAACTCCAGTAATAACTGAATAGACTGGGGAATTGCTCCCTCAGTCTGAACGTCGCACCCTTCTATCCCTTCTATGGGTGTTATTAAAGAGATCTGGGGTTTCATTAGTAAGGTTGATCATTATACCTTTCTCACAACTGGAGGATCCCACAAACTTATGACTTTTACCACATCTACGGGCCGCCTAGCTGCCCGGACACCCATACCGGATTAACAAGCGTGGAGCCGGAGCCAGAGCTAATATTATACCTATAGCTGATATTACCCTTTAGGAATGTATCGTTATGTGTTAATAACAAATGTTTCCTTGTGGCCCTTGCTAGTTTGAGGTGCGTTTCCCTAGCTAAAAATTTTACTAAACAAATAAACAAAAGTGATACTCTTCATTCTTTGACGTAGTTGAGCAGCTTCTTGCAGTGACTGGTGTGGATCTAGTTGTCTCGTCCCTTGAACTTCAGAGAGATTGGCGTCATCAGCAGCACCTGGAATGGCCCAAAATATCTCGGCTCTAGTCCCGTCCTCGGATGTTTCTTTAGCACGACCCAATCACCTGGTTGACTAGAATGAACACTGGTTATTGAGTCTGGGTCCGGGAGAGACTCCGTACCCGGTTGTGGACATCGGGTGATAACCCGTGTGGCTGCCTAGGGGCATCTCTGATGGACTAAAGGGCTACAGCGGAACATTCAGGCCATGGATCGGCCGTGATTTTTACCTTGCAAAATTCTTACCCATCTACCGTCAAAGAAAAAGCAGTCGTGATGGTTCTCGACGTGATTCCCTACTAGGTTAGAACATTGATTGACAGTTGAGAGGTAAGAATGGTTAGTAAAAAGTAAGAAAATTCTTGTTTTCTGCACCACTTTCCCCCCTTTTCATCGTCCTCAAAACCAGGACGAAGAGAAGCTGGATTCAACATGGTACATCGTCTCAAGGTTAGATGGAGAGATGAGAGAGGGATGAGAGAGAGAGAGAGAGAAAGAGAAAGAGAAAGAGAGAGAAGTGACCCTGTCAGTAGTGGAGGTGTAAGTGACAGTTGGGGACTCACTTACCTCGGGTACTGGTAGTGTTTCAGCAGGCCCGGGTTTAGTGGATCCGGCCTGTTTCAACAAAGTCAGCCCATATAGAGCCTCCTCTGCTTCCTGCATCAGATTCCTAAACTCAGTTTTCCCCTCAGGCGAGGTGTACATCACTCAGTTCTTCCAGATTGAAACCGCGTTCTGTACACCCTGCTTAAATACAATTGACTTTTGCAGACACCATTGCGCTACCTCCAAACGTTTTTGTCGACTGGAGCCTGGGCCTGAATAAATTTTTCCCATCTCCATACATCAAAAATACCTTCCAGAGGAATACTCCAATTAGTTCCCTTGGACCACCTACTCATTCTTTAAGGGGCTTTGGGGCCTTCATCCCATAACTAAATCTCATATACTGAGCAGCCGTCTGACCCCACAAGGGGAATATTTTTTTCCCCCCCGAACATGGATCTGCCACAACCCATCCTTAGTTAACCAAGCCTTACCAGTGTTGCCTGCATCCAGGGACATGCTTTTGACCGTACGCGGAGGGTACCGCCCGGCTCCTTCTTACGGTACGTCTGTCCGACCCCGACTTTTACACAGCCTATGTCAGACAGCTAGAAATCTTGTGCACTGAGAGCGGCCTATTGCTACTCTCAATGCTATTTCCATTCCCACAGGGCCTTTAAGCCAGAGCTCCTTTTGCTGGATTCCCAGTATGCCTCCTAAAGGGCTATTACACACAGCCGAGCTACACCTGTGTTTGGCCAGCTAAAGCAACCCAATAAATGAGACCCGCTTTTCTTCAGCTCAATGTGGCTCCTCCAGTCAATCTCCTGCTGATAAAGTAAAAAGAAATACGGGGTTAACCTCTGGTTGTTAAAAAGAGAAGAGTCCTGGAGTGTAGAACTGTCACTTGGAAAAGAGAAATAGAAGGAAAAAGTATGCTAAGATTGAATATAGAACTGCAGAAAAATGTAAATATAAATTAATCAAAGAAATACCCAAACAAAAATAGACAAAAATGACTGAAAATAAAACCGAAAAAGATGCCAAAATATGAAAAAGGAAAAAACTGAAAAAACTTGATTACAACAATAAAAACCTAAAAATAAAAAATGGATAAATAAAAGAAAACCTGTAAAAAGGAGAGAGAAAAACAACGTAGAAAACTTCAGTTACAGGAAGTCTTGCTATATACATTAACATTCAGTAAAAAGTTAATTTTAACTTAAAACCGAAACTCTAATTCAAAAAACAAAAAAACCTTTGGAACACATACAATTGTATAGGATTGAATTAACACATCAATGTCTTGGAGGTTTCTTCTGGAACCGTAAACACTGGCAGGAGAATTTCTTCCCACCCAGTGATTGAAATGCTAATTTACCCAGCCCCAAACCAACTTCAGATTCATTTTACTAAAGAAGCAGGATTTAACATTAAATGGTCCCCAAAACCAAGGGACATTACATAAGCAAGGGACAGTGCTGAAGGGCAGACCTATTGTCTTGAGCATAGGCAGTCTCACTGCCAATATTACACATATCTGGACAGGATTTTGCGTCCATTTGTTGTGGCTCTGCCGTCTTATGCCCGGGACACCATGGATGTGCTACAGCATTTGGAGGGTATTCACTATGAGGAAGATGTATTACTTACTAGTTTGGATGTGGAGGCCCTCTACAGCTCTATACCCCATGACTCTGGGTGTAGGGCTGTCGAGGCCTTCATACAACAGAGGGGCGAACACTGTCGCCAGCATAACATCTTCCTGATGCAATTGCTCAACTTTGTTCTCACCAACAATGTCTTTCTTTTTGACCAACATATCTACCACCAGCTCAGGGGCGTCGCCATGGACTGGTGGGAGAAGGAGATTGTGTTTGGTGACACTATGGAACAGTACACATCAAATATACAGCTGTGGATAAGATACATCAATGATGTGTTAGTACTATGGAAAGGGACACGTGATAGTTTCCTGGAATTTGTGACAGCATTAAATGTAAACCAGATGGGTCTATTGTTTACATCAGAGATACAGGAACGACAGATTGCGTTCCTGGACCTGCTGATCACGATTGGTACTGATAGAAGAATCACCACTAATCTGTCCAGAAAGCAAACCTCCACTAACAGCCTTCTACATTGGGAGAGTGGTCATCCACTGGCCCTAAAAAGAGGGATCCCTAAGGGACAATACCTCAGGGCCATTAAAGGGCACTTTTCCCTGTGGCTCTTGCATTATATGTAGCAATATCATGAAAGGAGCATTCTTTACTAGCCATACAACAGGGAAGAGATACAGTATACGCTCGTTCATCAGATGTACATCTATAGGTATTGTGTACCTTATCAGCTGCCGATGTGGGTTACAATATGATCCGTGGGGGCGACATTGACATACCCCTGCTCCCCAAGGAAGCAATGTGGACCTTTAAGTTACAGACAATTCACCCCAAAGGGTTAAATGAGGCTATTTCGTACGCCAGCTTTATCTGATGTATCTGCTGGCCATTCATCCTACATAGCACAGCTGAGTATCTCATACATCATGTGCTAGTCGGTCTCCTGTCTTTGTATGTGTGGCTCTCTTTCTAAGGGGTTTACTGTATATTGGTTTCACATATATATATATTATATCCCGATTCTTGTATATCTGCTGTCTGCATTAATATCCACATGTTTGTGCTAATAGCGATGGCCCTCTCCGCCTGTGATTCATATCAAGATGGAGATGGATGCACCGCGATTTGCCCTCGAGACGAGACCCACCTTGAGTTAGGCGATGGATATGGGTCGCGATTTGGACATGCGCTAGCTCCCGGGAATGTTATGGCTTATCATTGTACTCGCCGGTCAGAGAGCGTGAGTTGGAACACGCCCCTAGGTCTAAATGGCACGGATACAGGCACACCCTCTGGGGCTTTTGCCATATGTACTCTGCGTTTCTTTGGGCGCGTACGGCCACCATAGCGCCGGAGCCCTAGCACACAACAGTGCGGGACATTTGTCTTGATACAGGCATCTCTTAATTAGCTCCTGAAGATATGTCACGTGGAAACGCGTAGAGCCGATGTCATTGTTCAGGACACGGTTCTCTAGGCAGAGTGTGCATGAACTGTGAGAGTTTACCTCCTAGTTAGGTGATACTGACCTAAAGATAGTGGTTGTCTGAGAGGCTGGCCTATAAACACTGACGTGTATGAGGGTATGCATGTTTCCACATATATTGAACGTGAATAACACAGTGCATTGTATCCTGGATGAGTGATGTCACAATCAACCCGTTCCAGACATAGCCGTGTGGTGTGTGTGAGTGCTGTCTATTAAAAGTAGGACGACTCTAGCACAGTCTTTAGTGTGGAATACTGGTTGAATCAAAGACCAGTTACCTAGTGCCTAGTACAGTCAGTGTGGCTTATATAATATAGCCCTTCCAGCTAGCAGTCATTTTATGCAGCTGCACATGTCAGTAATAATCTCAGAGGTTCACTCGCGGCACACCTGAGACTACAAGTAGATTGGACCGTGTCCTGTTGTCCTGCTTGCAGACTATTAGCAGCACCTTGCTAGCAAGCCAGGAAATTAGTCCAGACTTGTAACTGTGCAGAGGGTTATTCCTAAGTCCCTTTCTGCATTCTTCAAGTCTGGTTGCCTGATGGTCATAGATTGTGACATATACTGTAGGTTTCTGCCCTTTTTTAAACAGACTACAATAAAGTTATTTTTTTTTTCTTTTAAGACGTTCATCAGGCTGTGACAATATAATTATTCATGAACGTTTACCATATTATTTGAATAGTGTCAGATAGTTTTAACTTTGTGGCATCAGCATGCAATTTTTGTTGTGGTAAGGTCATTGTATATATTTTTTTTATTTTGCTTGGGTGACTAAAATAATTGATGGCCGAGGTGCAGTAGACATTGCTTATCTAGATTTTATTAAAGGCTTCTGACACTGTCCACATAGAAGACTTAGCAATAAACTGCAGTCTTTGAGCTTGGACTTCCATATTGTTGAGTGGATCAGGCAGTGGCTGAGGGACAGACAACAGAGGGTTGTAGTCAATGAGGTATATTCAGAGCAAGGTCTTTACCAGTGGGGTACCTCAGGGATCTGTATTGGGAAATATCCTGGGGGGTGTTGCTGGTAGATGATGGGGGGATTCTGCCGTAGGGGGGCATCCGTAAGCTCAGCAGACCCCCCCAAAGCTTAGAGCCCCAGCACCTCCTTTCCCCCTGCTAACAGAAGTTCACCTAGGTCAGGTGCACCCCACTTTCGCTGGCTGACGAGAAACCAAATGCTGTTCAATTTCATCTGGTGACCGCTTCTTCGTGTGGTCATCGTGTTCTGTCCTGTGCGGATGAGTCACGTAGGGGACGTCCATCATTCTCCGCCCTGCCACCGTGGCGCCAATGTTGTCCCTTCACGTCCCGTCCTTCCACTCCTTCACTGAGCCTGCCGACCGCCCCAAGCCCCAAGCGGTAACAGGGGGTTGGATAATAAACAGACCACTGACGTGGGAGGGGACTAAACAGACAGATCACCGATGGGGGGCTGCTAGCAATCAGATCGCTTACCGGAGAGGGTGCTAGTAGTGTTGGGTCCGGCGGGTGACGTCACTCACCCCATCAGACTGGTGTCGCCCCCATCGCAACGCCACTGATCGCAGCCCAGTCAAATTTTCTCTAGGTTTGTGGGAAAAATATATGATTATTAGCATTTCTTATATCTGCTGTCAACAGACATACTTAGGAAAACTAATCTGAATATCTTTCCATGAAACAAAGAGGGGGCATTACCTGGCCTACAATACTCCATACACATACTACGCATACTAGGCACTCTCCAAAATGAGAAAGAGTTCCCCCCAGACAACACATACATACAGATGAAACTCGAAAAATTAGAATATCGAGCAAAAGTCCATTTATTTCAGTAATGCAAATTAAAAGGAATTGCATTAATGCAGCTTAAAATTAGAATTTTGTGAAAAGATTCAATATTCTAGGCTCAAAGTGTCACACTCTAGTCAGCTAATTAATCCATACCCCCTGAGCAAAGGGTACCTCAAAATTGTGACTTTGGGTTTTCATAAGCTGTCAGCCATAATCATCCAAATTATAACAAATAAAGGCTTGTAATATCTCGCTTTGCATATAATGAGTCTATCTCATATGTTAGTTTCACCTTTTAAGTTGCATTACTGAAATAAATGAACTTTGCACGAAATTCAAATTTTTCGAGTTTCACCGGTATTGACGAGAAACCCACAGTAGTATACTAGTCTCTCGCTCTCATTTGGGTAGAATCGATTTATAGCTCCCAAACAATTGGCGAACCTAAAACAAACTGAATCTTGAAAGGTTTGCTCAACTTTAGTCTGAAGACTTTCCGAATTGTTACAGCCTCCACCTGTTTCTGAATGCAGAGCTTCTGTATCTACACCATCTTACCATCTTAACAGCATAACTGTACATTGTGGTTTAGGAAGTCATCAGTATAGATCAGTGAAGTTTAAAAACCTTAGATTCGACTGCTTTGCCGAATTTCATAAAGAAATTTGCGTTGTGCCGAATTACTTTGTCACGAAGAGCATTTCTTTGTAATGAGCGGATGCAATGACAGGGAACGGTGATTGTGCCGCCCCCATCATTGAACCCCTCAAATTTCGCATTCATCGCTGATAATAATTTAGGGTTCTCAGGGGTTAATCACTTAAAAATAAATAAATAAATAAATAATACTCTTTTTCTTTTTAGTGCAAAGAGGCCACCGCGGCCATCTTGATTGAAGATCCTTTGCAAAAGCTCACAGGGTATGTGATGACGTCATCACACTAGCCAGTATATAAAGACTCCTGTACTCCACTTGAGTTTCAATGCAAAGCTTTTATTTTAGTGCGGTTCCAGTCAAAACGTTTTCGGCTGAGAAGCCTTCTTCAGTGCAACTGGAGAGGCATACAAAGTGTCATAGATAAATATATGGTAATCACAAAGGTATAGGATCAATTAGTGCATATAATATCGCAAATAGGTGCGTCACAGACAAATAACAGGTAGTATATCGAATATATTATACACAAAAAGGGGGACGTGTCGATATGGCACGTGAAGAGAGCGTTTGCTGTCATCTGGGGATCCAGCAGGATCATCATCGGAGTGGTCTGCGATCCAGCAGGATCATCATCGGAGTGGTCTGTGGTCAGTAGGTGGTTTGAGGTGGTGCGCTTTTTCCATGGTGAGACTGTGGTGCTTCACTGGTTACAGAGTTGGTCAATGGGTAGCAGTAGGTGGGGTTAAGGAACAAAATTTGCGGAGCAGGACAGAGATTGTGCTAATGCCGTAATCTAAGGACTGCATTGTAGAAACCAAAATTGAACGTGGTGTACAAAAACAAGCTTACATATCATTTGCTCTAGGTTAAAGAATGCTTCATCACAAGTGGTTCGACAGTCTAATTACATGCAGAGTCTGCTTGGCAAGGATTTCACAACACATTGTTAAGTCAGACTGGGTATAGAATATACAACATATTAGGACAGGCTATTGTCTCGAAAAGAATATCATATAGAAAAGTAGTTCAGTTACTGCTTTTTCATTGTCAGTATCTTACCCGGATTACTGCCGCATCGAATCCGAAAAAAAGCTTGGATGAGAATAATTTCCTCTGTGGTTGGCAGGGATGCTGCTTTTTGTGTGGGCTCTGTGTCCCTATCTGGCGTGCGGTCCGGGAGGCTGAGGCCTGTATTCCGGAATGCCATGCTGCCGCTTGTGTCTCCGTTCCCCTTATGTGGGATCCGGCTGCGCAGCGTGGTTGGAGGGGCGGGTCCTAGCTGACGCACTTCCGGGTAAAGTGAAGATGGCGTCCGGAGCTTCTCAAGTGTAGTTGCGCATGCGCGCGCTGCGTCCGTGCGGCCGCTGGGGTAATCAGCTGTTGTCTGTCACTATGTGCAGACGCGCATGCGCCGGGATGCGATCCTGCTAACAGCTAGCTATTAGGATAGTGGGGGAAGCTCTGGGACTGTGGTTTGGGAGGGTAAAGCTTGTGAATTGTCATAGTTACCTGTGGAGGTCCATTGGGGGAGTATCTCTCATATTTACCTCTTAGTTGGTGAAACCATGGATTCGTTTGTCTATAGTTCTCATATTTACCTATGGATGTCCATCTGAGTAGTGTCTGTCATAATTACCTCTAGATGATGACCATTGTAGTAGGCTAAAAGGATATGATCTATTCAGTTCCCAATTAGGAATTATGATGAGGATCAATATCTGCTCTAGAATAGGAATAGAGGTATTGTTAGAGCTGTTTATTTTAGGAAAAATCAATGTCTGTAGCTTATATGTTATCTGTGGTTCATGGGGTAGTTCATGTGATGGATCTGCACCCAAAGAATAAGCTGTGTATATGCTGTGTATTATATAGATGGAGGTTCATTTATGATTGCCCGTGGGCACCGTTAGCGTCGCCGCATTGGTTTAAGTCTATGAGCTGTAGGGATTATATAAAGCTTCCTATGTCATAGTCCCGATTTAGACCCTTAGGTTCGAGTGTTTGGAGGCGGTGTATCCACATGGCTTCCCTGCTCATGAGGAGGCGTGATAAATCTCCGCCCCTTCTGGGAGCTGTTACTTGCTCCACTACCTGGAACCGTAGTTGGGCGATAGTGTGACGTTTGGCTGTGAAGTGTGCGGGAATGGGCAGGTGGTTGTTTTCACATCGGATATTAGACTTGTGCTGGCATATTCTGTCCCTAATGGTCTGTGGGTCTGTGTGGTTTCGCCTACGTAGGTCAGGCCGCATGGGCATTTGATGGTGTAGACTACATTGGTTGAGTCACATGTAAAGTAACCCCGTATTGGGATTCCTTGTCCTGTGAGAGGGTGGAAGATTTTGTCCCCCTTTGTGACATGTGAACATTGCGTACAATGCAAGCAGGGGAAAGTGCGTTGTGTTTGTAGCAATAGTTGTCTTGGGTTCTTGATGTTGGAGCCCACATCTGCCCTCACAAGCATGTCTTTTAGGTTTTTGGGGCGTCTATTGCATGGTAAGAACCGAAGTGAAAATGCCTCGATGTGCGGGTACGCCTGATGTAGGAGGTGCCAATGTTTCCGTAAGATATGTTGTATCTTGTGGGCAAAGGGGTGAAATGTGTGTGCAAAGGGTACCCTTTGGGTCTGTTTTGCCCTGATTTTTTGACTGGGTTTTAGGCATTCTTTTATTACAGTATCGGGATAGCCCCTGTTTATGAAGCGTGTGGACATTTCATCCAATCTCTTTTCCTTAATTGCCATGTTATCGACTATGCGGGATATTCTTTGGAATTGCGATCGTGGAAGGGATTTTTTCATACTGGTAGGATGGAAACTGGAGTAATGTAATAGACTATTGCGGTCGGTCAGTTTGGTGTAGAGGTCAGTATGTAAAGTGCCGTCGAGATCCTTGGAGACTGTAGTGTCAAGAAAGTTAACTGATGTACTGCTATGGTGTAGGGTGAACTGAAGTTCAGGCCGGATGGAATTCAAGTAGGTGAGGAAGTTTTGTAGTGATTCTGTAGTGCTGTTCCATATGCAGAAGACATCGTCTATATATCTTTTCCAAATTACTACGTGTTGTTGGAATTCTATGTTCATGTAAATATGGTCCTCCTCTAGCGTGGCCATGTAGCAGTTGGCGTATGGTGGTGCCATGTGTGCCCCCATTGCGGTCCCTTGTTTTTGAATGAAGAATGTGTCTTCAAATGGAAAATAAGAGATTGGATGAAATGTCCACACGCTTCATAAACAGGGGCTATCCCGATACTGTAATAAAAGAATGCCTAAAACCCAGTCAAAAAATCAGGGCAAAACAGACCCAAAGACCCACACATTTCACCCCTTTGCCCACAAGATACAACATATCTTACGGAAACATTGGCACCTTTCACTTCCGTTCTTACCATGCAATAGACGCCCCAAAAGCCTAAAAGACATGCTTGTGAGGGCAGATGTGGGCTCCAACATCAAGAACCCAAGACAACTATTGCTACAAACACAACGCAAGGGCACTTTCCCCTGATTGCATTGTACGCAATGTTCACATGTCACAAAGGGGGACAAAATCTTCCACCCTCTCACAGGACAAGGAATCCCAATACGGGGTTACTTTACATGTGACTCAACCAATGTAGTCTACACCATCAAATGCCCATGCGGCCTGACCTACGTAGGCGAAACCACACAGACCATTAGGGACAGAATATGCCAGCACAAGTCTAATATCCGATGTGAAAACAACCACCTGCCCATTCCCGCACACTTCACAGCCAAACGTCATACTATCGCCCAACTACGGTTCCAGGTAGTGGAGCAAGTAACAGCTCCCAGAAGGGGCGGAGATTTATCACGCCTCCTCATGAGCAGGGAAGCCATGTGGATACACCGCCTCCAAACACTCGAACCTAAGGGTCTAAATCGGGACTATGACATAGGAAGCTTTATATAATCCCTACAGCTCATAGACTTAAACCAATGCGGCGACGCTAACGGTGCCCACGGGCAATCATAAATGAACCTCCATCTATATAATACACAGCATATACACAGCTTATTCTTTGGGTGCAGATCCATCACATGAACTACCCCATGAACCACAGATAACATATAAGCTACAGACATTGATTTTTCCTAAAATAAACAGCTCTAACAATACCTCTATTCCTATTCTAGAGCAGATATTGATCCTCATCATAATTCCTAATTGGGAACTGAATAGATCATATCCTTTTAGCCTACTACAATGGTCATCATCTAGAGGTAATTATGACAGACACTACTCAGATGGACATCCATAGGTAAATATGAGAACTATAGACAAACGAATCCATGGTTTCACCAACTAAGAGGTAAATATGAGAGATACTCCCCCAATGGACCTCCACAGGTAACTATGACAATTCACAAGCTTTACCCTCCCAAACCACAGTCCCAGAGCTTCCCCCACTATCCTAATAGCTAGCTGTTAGCAGGATCGCATCCCGGCGCATGCGCGTCTGCACATAGTGACAGACAACAGCTGATTACCCCAGCGGCCGCACGGACGCAGCGCGCGCATGCGCAACTACACTTGAGAAGCTCCGGACGCCATCTTCACTTTACCCGGAAGTGCGTCAGCTAGGACCCGCCCCTCCAACCACGCTGCGCAGCCGGATCCCACATAAGGGGAACGGAGACACAAGCGGCAGCATGGCATTCCGGAATACAGGCCTCAGCCTCCCGGACCGCACGCCAGATAGGGACACAGAGCCCACACAAAAAGCAGCATCCCTGCCAACCACAGAGGAAATTATTCTCATCCAAGCTTTTTTTCGGATTCGATGCGGCAGTAATCCGGGTAAGATACTGACAATGAAAAAGCAGTAACTGAACTACTTTTCTATATGATATTCTTTTCGAGACAATAGCCTGTCCTAATATGTTGTATATTCTATACCCAGTCTGACTTAACAATGTGTTGTGAAATCCTTGCCCAGCAGACTCTGCATGTAATTAGACTGTCGAACCACTTGTGATGAAGCATTCTTTAACCTAGAGCAAATGATATGTAAGCTTGTTTTTGTACACCACGTTCAATTTTGGTTTCTACAATGCAGTCCTTAGATTACGGCATTAGCACAATCTCTGTCCTGCTCCGCAAATTTTGTTCCTTAACCCCACCTACTGCTACCCATTGACCAACTCTGTAACCAGTGAAGCACCACAGTCTCACCATGGAAAAAGCGCACCACCTCAAACCACCTACTGACCACAGACCACTACGATGATGATCCTGCTGGATCGCAGACCACTCCGATGATGATCCTGCTGGAACCCCAGATGATAGCAAACGCTCTCTTCACGTGCCATATCGACACGTCCCCCTTTTTGTGTATAATATATTCGATATACTACCTGTTATTTGTCTGTGACGCACCTATTTGCGATATTATATGCACTAATTGATCCTATACCTTTGTGATTACCATATATTTATCTATGACACTTTGTATGCCTCTCCAGTTGCACTGAAGAAGGCTTCTCAGCCGAAAACGTTTTGACTGGAACCGCACTAAAATAAAAGCTTTGCATTGAAACTCAAGTGGAGTACAGGAGTCTTTATATACTACATTTATCCGGTTTGGGAACCATCTCCTAACACCCACGCTATCCAATTGGAGAACCATCCAACCTTTTATCATCACACTGGCCAGTCATGCATCACCGCGCATGAGAGGGTTAATACCAAAACCTACCCACGAAAGTTACTAAGTGCTTGCAGTGAAATTATTGTATTAGCATTTGAGAGTAGGGATGAGCGAACCCGAACTGTATAGTTCGGGTTCGTACCGAATTTTGGGGTGTCCGTGAAACGGACCCGAACCCGAACATTTTCGTAAAAGTCCGGTTTCGGGTTCGGTGTTCGGCGCTTTCTTGTCGCTTTTTGAAAGGCTGCAAAGCAGCCAATCAACAAGCGTCATACTACTTGCCCCAAGAGGCCATCACAGCCATGCCTACTATTGGCTGTGATTGGCCAGTGCAGCATGTGACCCAGCCTCTATTTAAGCTGGAGTCACGTAGCGCCGCACGTCACTCTGCTCTGATCTGTGTAGGGAGAGGATGCAGCTGCTGCTGTTAGGGCGAGATTAGGCAGGGACTTATTTACTGAAGTGATCGATATACAGCTGTGTATCATACAACCTCTGCTATTCAATTGCTCACTGTTTTAAGGCTGCCCAGAGCGTTTTTCAGTCACTTTTGTCTGGGTTGATCGGCGGCCATTTTGTGTCTTGTGGTGCGCCAGCACAAGCTGCCACCAAGTCCGTTTTTAACCATCAATAGTGTGTTGTTTTTTTTTGCTATATCCTACATCAGGGGCTTGGATGTGCTTGCTATTTTATTGAGAGGTAAAATACAATTGCCAAAATAGCAGTACCCTAAATCTGGTGTTTCAGCTGTGGCTAGCCAATTGTAATACTGTCTGCTGTCTGCTGAAGCACAGTTTTTGTTCTGGGTTGAAATACAATTCCCAACTTAGCAATTCCCTAAATTAGTGGTTTCTGCTCTATCAGGCCAAGTTTAAATCTATCCATAAAAGGGTATATTAGATTGAAGGTGCGGATAGGGTCATCCTCAATAACTTCACATGCTACCGTGCATTTCCAAGTCTAATTTTGTCCGTAAAAGGGATACCTGTCATCCAGTGCCTAAATACTAGGCCTACAATTTATATTCAGCTAAATCTGTCATTACTGCTGTGGCTGGTCAATCTATTTAGTGTCTGCCGAAGCACAGTTTTTGTTCAGGGTTGAAATACAATTCCCAACTTAGCAATTCCCTAAATTAGTGGTTTCTGCTCTATCAGGCCAAGTTTAAATCTATCCATAAAAGGGTATATTAGATTGAAGGTGCGGATAGGGTCATCCTCAATAACTTCACATGCTACCGTGCATTTCCAAGTCTAATTTTGTCCGTAAAAGGGATACCTGTCATCCAGTGCCTAAATACTAGGCCTACAATTTATATTCAGCTAAATCTGTCATTACTGCTGTGGCTGGTCAATCTATTTAGTGTCTGCCGAAGCACAGTTTTTGTTCAGGGTTGAAATACAATTCCCAACTTAGCAATTCCCTAAATTAGTGGTTTCTGCTCTATCAGGCCAAGTTTAAATCTATCCATAAAAGGGTATATTAGATTGAAGGTGCGGATAGGGTCATCCTCAATAACTTCACACGCTACCGTGCATTTCCAAGTCTAATTCTGTCCGTAAAAGGGATACCTGTCATCCAGCTCCTAAATACTAGGCCTACAATTTATATTCAGCTAAATCTGTCGTTACTGCTGTGCCTGTATTAGTGTAATACGGTACCTAAATAGATAGCCAGATAGTGTTAGGTGCCTGTAAAAAAAAGCCTGAATTTGAATTCAATACATTGGGCCGAATAGTTTTTTTCTTATTGTGGTGAACGGTAACAATGAGGAAAACATCTAGTAAGGGACACGGATGCGGACATGGTCGTGGTGGTGTTAGTGGACCCTCTGGTGCAGGGAGAGGACGTGGCCGTTCTGCCACAGCTACACGTCCTACTGAACCTACTACCTCAGGTCCCACTACCTGCCAGAATCTACAGTGATATTTGGTCGGGCCTAATGCCGTTCTAAGGATGGTAAGGCCTGAGCAAGTACAGGCGCTAGTCAATTGGGTGGCCGATAGTGGATCCAGCACGTTTATCTCCCACCCAGTCTTCTGCAGAAAGCGCACAGGTGGCGCCTGAAACCCATGCCCATCAGTCTGTCAATTCACCCTCGTGCATATCGGGGAACCTGTCTGAACCTCAAGTCATGCAGCAGTCTCTTATGCTGTTTGAAGACTCTGCTGGCAGGGTTTCCCAAGGGCATCCACCTAGCCCTTCCCCAGGGGTGGAAGAGATAGAATGCACTAACGCACAACCACTTATGTTTCCTGATGAGGACATGGGAATACCACCTCAGCACGTCTCTGATGATAACGAAACACAGGTGCCAACTGCTGCGTCTTTCTGCAGTGTGCAGACTGAACAGGAGGTCAGGGAGGAAGACTGGGTGGAAGACGATGCAGGGGACGATGAGGTCCTAGACCCCACATGGAATGAAGGTCGTGCCACTGACTTTCAGAATTCGGAGGAAGAGGCAGTGGTGAGACCGAGCCAACAGCGTAGCAAAAGAGGGAACAGTGGTCAAAAGCAGAACACCAGCCGCCAAGAGAGTCCGTCTGCTACTGGCCACCGCCATCTGGGATTGAGCACCCCAAAGGCAGCTTCAAGGAGTTCCCTGGCGTGGCAGTTCTTCAAACAATGTGCTGACGACAAGACCCGAGTGGTTTGCACGCTGTGCCATCAGAGCCTGAAGCGAGGCATTAACGTTCTGAACCTTAGCACAACCTGCATGACCAGGCACCTGCATGCAAAGCATGAACTGCAGTGGAGTAAACACCTTAAAAACAAGGAACTCACTCAGGCTCCCCCTGCTACCTCTTCTGCTGCTGCCGCCGCCTCGGCATTTTCCTCCGCCTCTGGAGGAACGTTGGCACCTGCTGCTCAGCAAACAGAGGATGTACCACCAACACCACCACCTCCGTCACCAAGCATCTCAACCATGTCACACGGCAGCGTTCAGCTCTCCATCTCACAAACATTTGAGAGAAAGCGTAAATTCCCACCTAGCCACCCTCGATCCCTGGCCCTGAATGCCAGCATTTCTAAACTACTGGCCTATGAAATGCTGTCATTCAGGCTGGTGGACACAGACAGCTTCAAAAAGCTCAGGTCGCTTGCTGTCCCACAGTATGTTGTTCCCAGCCGCCACTACTTCTCCAAGAGAGCCGTGCCTTCCCTGCACAACCAAGTATCCGATAAAATCAAGTGTGCACTGCGCAACGCCATCTGTGGCAAGGTCTACCTAACCACAGATACGTGGACCAGTAAGCACGGCCAGGGACGCTATATCTCCCTAACTGCACACTGGGTAAATGTAGTGGCTCGCAGGGCAACATTCTTTGCCTCCTGGTGACTCCTCCTCCTACTCGGCTTCCTCCTCCTCTTCTTCCACCTGCTCATCCAGTCAGCCACACACCTTCACCACCAACTTCAGCACAGCACGGGGTAAACGTCAGCAGGCCATTCTGAAACTCATATGTTTGGGGGACAGGCCCCACACCGCACAGGAGTTGTGGCGGGGTATAGAACAACAATCCGACGAGTGGTTGCTGCCAGTGAGCCTCAAGCCCGGCATGGTGGTGTGCGATAATGGGCGAAATCTCGTTGCAGCTCTGGGACTAGCCGGTTTGACGCACATCCCTTGCCTGGCGCATGTGCTGAATTTGGTGGTGCAGAAGTTTATTCACAACTACCCCGACATGTCAGAGCTGCTGCATAAAGTGCGGGCCATCTGTGCGCGCTTCCGGCGTTCACATCCTGCTGCTGCTCGCCTGTCTGCGCTACAGCGTAACTTTGGCCTTCCCGCTCACCGCCTCATATGCGACGTGCCCACCAGGTGGAACTTCCCCTTGCACATGCTGGACAGACTGTTTTGAGGACGTACAGCCCTCTTCATCAGGACAATAGTAGCGTAGAATAAAAATCCTTCTTTTAATAATATTACCTGGCACGTATTCTCCTGTTTACAGCGCCACTACAAAAGGTTCAAAATCCCCCCTTTTTTATTGCTTTAAGTTTTATTTCTATTTCCACATCTGCGGCAGAGAAAAGGACCTTGGCAGCAGTTCAGGATCCCGCACGCTGGACGGGCAAATACCAGCAAGGCTATCTACAATTGTTGTGGCTCATCACAACAACAAATGGTAAGTGCTTCTTACATATAGTGCGATTTAACTGTTATACAGCCACACACACGAGGCGCGGCCTCCTGCTTTCTATTTTCTTTTATTTACATTTAGAACTGGCAGAGGATCCGCTGAACTTATGAACAGGCTGGAGCCTCTTCATAACTTTGGCGGAACCACGGTCAGCTTACGAGTTTATTAAAACCGGTGTCTAAAAAGACGGTCTTAATAAATGTGCCCCTTAGAGTTTCAGAACCTTTGCTATTACACTTGAAATGTAGCTCTGGGGTCCTCCTATTTCTCTTGATCATCTTCGAGATGTCTCTGCACCTTCATTGGAGTCCACCTGAAGTAAATTCAGTTAATTGGGCCTGATTTGGAAAGCTAGACCCCCTGTATATGAAATCGCACAGCTTATAATGCATGCATATCACAGAAAGAAACAAGGAGGAAAGAAATACCGGTAGAGCTCAGCGACAGGATTGTGTGGAGACACAGATCTGAAAAAGAGTACAAAACATTCTGTTGCACTGAAAGTTCCCAAGAGCACAGTGACCTCCATAATTCTTAGCTTAATAATTCTTAAAAAGGACTCTTCCTAGAGCTGGCTGCCCAACCACCCAACTAGGTAATCAGGGGGAAAAGGCCTTGGAAAGAGAGGTGACAAAAACCCAATGGTCACTCTGACTGAACTCCAAAGATCCTATGTGCAGATAGGAGAAAATTCCAGAAGTTCAACCATTACTGCAGCATTACACAAGTCTGGGCTTAATGGTAAAGTGGCCAGAAAGAAGCTTTTCCTCAGTAAAAGACACATGAAAGCCCACCTGAAGTTTGCAAAAAAAATCACCCAAAGAACTTTTAAATTGTGAGAAACAAGATCTGAATTTTTTGCCCAATTCTAAGCATCGTGTTTGGAGGAAACCGTCACCATACCATTCCTACAGTGAAGCATGGTGGGGCAGCATCATGCTGTGGGGGTGTTTTTCAACGGCTAGTTGAGGGAAAACTGAACGGAGTCAAGTATAGAGATATTCTTAATTCAAACCTAATCCAGTGTGCTTTGGACATCAGACTGGTCCGAAGGTTTTTTCCACAAGAAAATGGGGGAGATTTATCATAGCCCGGCAGCATAAGCCAGGCTATGATAACCAGGCGCACTCCTGGATGCTGTGCCTAATTTATGATGACGAGTAGGTTTCAGGGTTTTTTCAAGGCAGAAAACTATCACAGAAGATAACAGATGTGATGGCACCATAAGCCCCGACCCTTCCCATTCTCACCACGCCACCTTTTTGGCAAGGTAAAAGCAGAGAAACTCCACGTGCACAACATTTTTTGCACAACTGGCATATAAAAAGTTCACAAAAGTGGCAGATTTTTATGATAAATGTGGCCCAGAGGCCCTAATCACATAACCAAGACAACATGATAGTGGCTTAGGGACAACTCTGTAAATATCCTAGAGTGGCCCAGCCAATGTCCTGACTTGAACCCAATCTAACTTCTTTGGAGAGACCTAAAAATGACTGTCTACAGAAGGTTCCTATCCAACTTGATGAAACTTGAGAGGATCTGCAGAGAAGAATAGCAGAAAATCCCCAAATACAGGTGTGCAAACCTTGTGGCATCATACCCAAGAAGACTGGAGGCTGTAATCACTGCCAAAAGTGCTTCAGCTAAAAACTGAGCAAAGGATCTGAATTTGTATGTCAATGCAATATTTAAGTTTATCCTTTTCAAAAAATTAGCTAAGATTTCGAACATTCTGTTTTCACTTTGTCGTTATGGAGTGCAGAATTATGGGGGGAAATTTTAACTTGTTTTTAATTTTAGCACCAGGCCACAACATAATAAAATGTGAAAAAAAGTGAAAGGATCTGAAGACTTTCCAAATCCACTGTACATCAAAGATAAACTATTCTTAGAACTTTATAGCACCTTAATAAGCTAACAGAATTATGCATCACCTCACCTCTACCAGAATTGTATCATTGTATCATTGAGACCATCCTGCGTTTCCTGCATTTTAGCAACAACACCACCTCCCGTCCCAGAGGCCACCCAGCTTTTGACCGGCTCCACAAAATTCGGCCCCTCATAGACCATTTCAACCAGAAATTTGCAGATTTGTATACCCCCGAGCAAAACATCTGCATAGACGAGTCCCTTACATTTTACTGGGCGCCTTGGCTTCAAACAATACATCCCAAGCAAGCATGCCCGGTATGGGGTCAAATTGTATAAGCTCTGTGAAAGGGCCACAGGCTATACTCACAAATTTCGTGTCTATGAGGGAAAAGATCAGACCCTGGAGCCGGTCGGTTGCCCTGACTACCTGGGGAGCAGTGGGAAGACAGTCTGGGACTTGGTGTCACCCTTATTTGGCAAGGGGTACCATCTTTATGTGGACAATTTCTACACAAGTGTGGCCCTCTTTAGGCATTTGTTTCTAGAACGGATTTGCGCCTGTGGCACCGTGCGACCTAGTCGCCGGGGCTTCCCCCAACGGCTCGTTACCACCCGTCTTGCAAGGGGGGAGAGGGCTGCCTTGTGTAACGAAGAACTGCTCGCGGTGAAATGGAGAGACAAGCGTGACGTTTACATGCTCTCCTCCATTCACGCAGACACGACAATACAAATTGAGCGAGCAACCCGTGTCATTGAAAAGCCCCTCTCAGTCCACGACTATAATTTGCTCATGGGAGGGGTGGACTTCAATGACCAGATGTTGTCTCCGTATTTAGTTTCCCGCAGAACCAGACGCTGGTATAAGAAGGTATCTGTATATTTAATTCAATTGGCGCTGTATAATAGTTTTGTTCTCTACAGTAAGGCTGGGAGAACACGATCCTTCCTCAAATTCCAGGAAGAGATCATCGAGAACCTCCTGTATCCAGAAGGTTCCGTGGCCCCATCCACCAGTGTAGTTAGCCGTCTACACGAGCGACATTTCCCCAATGTCGTTGCTGGTACCTCAACCCAACCGTCACCCCGAAAAAGATGTCGTGTCTGTAGCAGGAGTGGAATAAGGCGTGACACCTGCTATTTCTGTCCTGACTGTCCTGACCACCTTTCCCTATGCTTAGGAGAGTGTTTCCGGAAGTACCACACACAGGTACACCTAGCATAGGGATCACATCTCACCAGGACAGGCACACAGGGCTATTAGGGCCCATTCACTCACAGCTGCTGCAAACTTCTCCTTTCACATGGGACAAAGTGCATAACGTACTTCGCCACATCTTTGGGCGATTTGCGCTTTGCACATTGACCCATGGGGAAGGAGAGGTTTGTTCTATAAAGGTAAAAAAAAAAAAAAAAAACACCAGTAAGCAAAAAGGTTAATGTTCAGTTCAAAAAGTTAAAGTTTATATGTTCTCTTCCAAAGTTAATAAAATTATTGTGTTGCGGCCTGGTTTTTTCTTTTTTCTTTTACCTTCCAGGTGGACCAACCGATCGACTAGCTGCAGCACTGATGTGCATTCTGACAGAAGCATTGCGCTGCTGTCAGATTACACGCAAGTCGGTGTATGCGGCGCTGCAAGACGAGATTTCTCCTCTGCAGTAAAAGATACGTTTGCCGAGGCATATGAGCTGAGGAGGTGGCGGTGTTCCTATGCTTTGGCAAACACTTTGTATATAAAAATAAAATAAAAAATCCCGGCAATGATTTATTCATCCACATCGATTGATGTGAATGGAGAAATCTGGTTTGCCAGGGCATACGAGCTAAGTGGGTATGGATGCTGGGTTTTTTATACATATACCCATGCTGGGTTTTTTATACAAAGTTGGCATTTGACCAAGATATTTATCTCACCCAGCATGGGTATATGTAAAAAGACACCCCAAAACACATTCCCCAACTTCTCCTGAATACGGAGATACCACTTGTGTGACACTTTTTTGCAGCCTAGGTGGGCAAAGGGGCCCACATTCCAAAGAGCACCTTTCGGATTTTACCGGCCATTTATTACAGAATTTGATTTCAAACAACTTACCACACATTTGGGCCCCTAGAATGCCAGGGCAGTATAGCTACCCCACAAGTGACCCCATTTTGGAAAGAAGACACCCCAAGGTATTCGCTGATGGGCATAGTGAGTTCATAGAACTTTTTATTTTTTGTCACAAGTTAGTGGAATATGAGACTTTGTAAGAAAAAAATAAATAAAAAAAAATCATCATTTTCCACTAACTTGTGACAAAAAATAAAAAGTTCTATGAACTCACTATGCCCATCAGCGAATACCTTAGGGTGTCTACTTTCCGAAATGGGGTCATTTGTGGGGTGTTTGTACTGTCTGGGCATTGTAGAACCTCAGGAAACATGACAGGTGCTCAGAAAGTCAGAGCTGCTTCAAAAAGCGGAAATTCACATTTTTGTACCATAGTTTGTAAACGCTATAACTTTTACCCAAACCATTTTTTTTTTACCCCAACACTTTTTTTTTATCAAAGACATGTATAACAATAAATTTAGAGCAAAATTTATATATGGATGTCGTTTTTTTTGCAAAATTTTACAACTGAAAGTGAAAAATGTCATTTTTTTTGCAAAAAAAATCGTTAAATTTCGATTAATAACAAAAAAAGTAAAAATGTCAGCAGCAATGAAATACCACCAAATGAAAGCTCTATTAGTGAGAAGAAAAGGAGGTAAAATTAATTTGGGTGGTAAGTTGTATGACCGAGCAATAAACGGTGAAAGTAGGGTAGGTCAGAAGTGTAAAAAGTGGCCTGGTCTTTCAGGGTGTTTAAGCCATAGGGGCTGAGGTGGTTAAGTACTGTACATAGAAAAATGTAAATGATATCTGGAATCCTGTATGTTTGGCTTGCCCATCTCTCCCATGAAAAACATTTTCACTAAATCTTATGGACCTCACATCACATCTGAGATATTTCTATCGTCTGACATGAAAATGTTTAAATGACTAAACTTGCAAAATTTGAAGAATTCAAGGGAAATTGAGAGAAATCCATATTAAGTGGTTTACTCTTACAAAAGGTTAATAGATGCATACACAGACTCCTGACACTGAGCAGTTATATACAAAGGACCAGTATATCTAATAATTCACCTACAGGGACATATGACCAAACATACATTATAAAGAAAAGAAATCAGAAAAAAACAATGAGCCATGTAATTTCAGTTTAAAGGCCACAATGAATATCACCCCTCAGCAGTTTCAGAATTATTCTGGGTATTGATTTTCTATTGATCATGCCATACATATATTTCATTTGATATGACCTATTTAAATATAATTAACCCTATGATTAAATATATGTTCTAGTCATCCATGCAAAATATTAACAAATAATCTTGTGAACGATATTATTAGAACCATATAGAAGGTTGGTAAAATGATGCCGTTTCCAAACCTAATGGTATAATTTTAATATTTATAGATGCATACACAGACTCCTGACACTGAGCAGTTATATACAAAGGACCAGTATATCTAATAATTCACCTACAGGGACACTCCAATTTACTTTATTTTATTAAAAATAAGCCCTTCCACTTTATTCCATGAAATAGGTTTTATGGCAGGTTTTAAGGAATTGACTTACCCATTCCTTGGAACATGTACCCAAACAAAACAAAACAAAACACTCATCTGTTTGAAGTCCTGCAATTTCAGCACCATGACCCACTCTAGTTTCCCGGCCAAACTGGAAGTGGCTGGATCCCACTTCACTTAAAAGGGATAAGCACTGCAGTAACCAGCATTGTCCACTACTCGTAGGCCATCAATATAAAAATCCCAAAGAATCCCTTTGATCAGCACACATAAAAAAAATTGCATACTCCATTAAACGTATCATGGTCATGAAATAGCTAATCACTAGAGATGGCCTTGCGGTTCGCCCGACGGTCGCTTCGCGGCGAACTTTGCGAACATATGGAGAAATTCATGCCCGCCATATTCTTTTACATTGTAAAGAACTTTGACCCATGACACATCCATCAGGTGGTACAGGACAGCCAATTGAGACATTTCAGCACATGGACATAACCCCTACCTTATAAATAAACCTGATCTGGCCGCCATTTTACATTCAGTGTTTTGACAGTGTAGGAAGAGGTTGCTGTGTGGAGCAGGGACAGGATGTTAGGGACACCAAACGCTAGCTAATAGGGCCACAAAAGTCCTTTT
The DNA here is from genome assembly GCF_905171765.1 of Bufo bufo. Lineage (NCBI taxonomy): Eukaryota > Metazoa > Chordata > Amphibia > Anura > Bufonidae > Bufo > Bufo bufo. The sequence continues at coordinate 178,319,951 of NC_053390.1, read as the reverse complement.
AAGCACTAGTATAGGTGTGCTATCGATATGTGTGATACACAGAGGGGTGCGATATACTTATAATATATTTTTATAATGAGTCAAAAACACATAGATCTATATAGTGATCACCTGGAAGTCAGGGGCCTAGGGGCTTACTAGGGCCATTTTTATATAGGGTAAGGTTCCGGACGGGGTCGCTCTTATCAGGGCGGGTGGTCTGTGGTTAGGCTATCAGGGCCAGAATAGCACCCCCTGTAGGGCAATATCAGGGACAGTTCTTTGCCCACCCTGTCCTTCATTACCACATCATCATCTGGCCCAGGGATGGATGTTTTTTTGCCTTTCCTTCGGGATTCATGGATGTTCACTGGAACCCCCCGGATTGTGGTAGGACATATGGTTTCTGATTTGGTACCGCCGAGCACCTGATTTAGTGCGCCGAGCACTTGGTATTGCCTACCAAATCTATGCTTTTTGCTTAACTTTAATAATTTAATTTATTTTCATTTTGAGGGATATCTTTTCCATTCACACGTCTGCAAAATGGGTCCGCATCCGTTCCGCAATTTTGCGGAACAGGTGCAGACCCATTAATTTTCAATGGGGCCGGGATGTGCTGCCCGCATCCGCGGATCCGCACTTCCACATCTGTGCTTCCGTTTCTGCAAAAAAATAGAACATGTCCTATTCTTGTCCGCAATTGCAGACAAGATTAGGCATTTTCTATTATAGTGCCGGCGATGTGCGGTCCACAAATTGCGGAATGCACATTGCGGACCTACGAACGTGTGAATAGACCCTCATAGTAAAATTATTAAAGGTTATGTTTTATCTTCATGTATATTCTAATGGATTGCCTTCCTTGTACAATGTTATAATATACTTTCTATGTCAGAAAGTAAATTTTAGTGCATTTGTATTGTGCGGCAGTTGTGTGCGGTTCTGCTGCGATACTGCAGGTATATAGAGGGACAAGTGTTATTGGAACAAATAATTTCTACTGGTGTGATATACCAGTCGTCCCCCAAAAAAACTGATTGAAGCGGGGTGTTATATACCAATATACTTTCTTTATAGTGCATTTGCGTACTGTATAGTGCATTTGCGCATGCGCGTACACAAAAATTATATTGCCGATATTTCGCATTGAAAACAAAAATGAATGGAGATTGCAAATTCTAATAATATATCTGGTATGTCACTATCCATGTTGTGGGACTATTTGTGCACTTGTAGTAATTATTTCTTGGCTGCAAATATGAGGTGAAGGTTTTTCAGGTTCGCCTGCCATTAAAATGAATGGGATCCGCCGCGAACTTGCGGTTCGCGAACATTTGATCGCGTTCGCGAACCGCCCCGGCAGATGTTCGTCTATCACTACTAATCACTGTAATAACAAAAATCATTTCTACAAAGTATAAGACTGGGTTCACACGTACCGTACCAGTAGAAAGCTGCATAGCCATTTATGGTGCAGCAAATCCGCATGTGTTTTACTGTGAATTGATGCAGCTTTGTAATGTAGTTAATGACTAGTGTTGAGCAAATCGAACCCGACGAAGTGGGGATAAATTTGATTAGCTGTGAAGAAGAATTTCCATGATTTTACCTAAAATAGCGTAAAACTTAAAAAAAAAAAAAAAAAAGAATTATACGTACCTTGCCATCCTGATTGAAGATCTTGCATGCAATCCCGGCCAGCCCATAGCGAGCAAATAGAGGAGGTAAGTATGATTTCATTTAGTGTTCTGTTAATTTTACACTGAACTTTTACTATCAGATGTCACGATCATTTATGAAAGCTGCACCTAAGGGGTACAATGATGGGGAGCCGTGTAATCGCACATCCCTGTCATTGCACCCACTACTTACAAAGAAATGTGCTTCGTGACAAAGTCATTTGTCACAAATTGGATTTTTTGTAAAATTTGGCAAAGCAGCTGAATCTAATTTTCTAATACTACGCTCAACATTATTAATGACCATGCCGTTTTAGGGCTTGTTCACATCACCATTATGGATTATAACAGAAAATAACAGAATCCATAAGACGGAAGTCAAAACTGAAGCCTTAATAGAAGTCTATGGAAATCATAACGGATCCGTCTGGTATCTGTTATGCAGAACAGAAAACAAAGTCCTGTCGAACGGACTAAGAGATGAAACATATTTTTAACATGTTTCACCTTCCGAAACTGCGTGACCAATATCTGTATTGCAAAACTGTAGCAATTCACGATAAAACACTTGCCATTTTGCTGCAAAGTCATTGGCTACATGTAAACCCAGTCTTGGCATTTTTTGACTAAAAATTTATTGAAAACTGTTTTCTTTAAATCCTTTTAGTGAAGACATTGCAGGCATTGTGGACAAGATGTGGTTGTTATAGTGATACCTATCTGTCCCTGATAAGTGTGTGGCTTTGTTTGTGCTGAAGACACTGTATTAAAGATATGTATCACTTCATTGTTTTATTATGTTCTCTTTTTTCTTTGAAAACGGGAAAGTGTTATTCTGTCTATATCCTGTTCATCCTGTTATCTCTTTTGTATGAGGGATTCAGTGATTCATGTGGAATAAACTGATGCTACGGCATTACAAAGTCCTATTTATGGATTTTCATCTGTGGAAAGGAAATATTCATTTCCAGTGTAGTTTCATTTATGTATACTTTAATTATGATAATATTTTATTTAATTATCATTACAAACAGAATATGTTGAAAGAACAATTAAATGAAAAATATTATCACAATTTTAATGTATTTTATAAAAATTTCATATCTTATCTCTCAGGCTAACAGCTTTGAGCTACACTGATTGCCATTCCTTTTAAGAGGTCTTCCAAATGATCGGCAGCGAATGATTTACATAACTTGAGCCTGTAAAGACATAACCTTTGAAAACTTAGAGGATGGCCAATCCACTGGTTATATCTTCTACAAAATAATTTATAGGTTAGCAGAAATGAAAAGAGAAAAGTGAAGTGAAAACTCTGCTCAACATGCATTTTAAAGGGTTTGTCTCATCAGAGCTAACCCCTTTCAGATCAACACTGTAGCAGTGATCACCAACTGGAACGCCAGCAACCAGAATATTTTGCTGCAGGATAAAGTGGACTGCTTTTCTTACAAGTTAGGCTACTTTCACACCTGCGTTCGGTCCTGATCCGTCTTGAATCTGCACAGACGGATCCGCACGAATAATGCAAACGCTTGTATCCGTTATTAACGGATCCGTTTTTATTATTCATTCAGAAAAAAAGGATCCATCTTGACTTACATTGAAAGTCAATGGGGGACGGATCAGTTTTCAATTGCACCATATTGTGTCAGTGAAAAAAGGAACCGTCCCCATTGACTTACATTGTAAGTCAGGACGGATCCGTTTGGCTCCGCATCGTCAGACGGTCACCAAAATGCTGCAAGCTGCGTTTTAGTGACCGTCTAAAAAACGCAACGGAGACCAAATGCAGCCAAATTGATGCATTCTGAATGGATCCTTATCCATTCAGAATGCATTGGGGCTGAACTGATCCGTTTTGGGCCGCTTGTGAGAGCCCTGAAACGGATCTCACAGGCGGACCCAGAAACGCCAGTGTGAAAGTAGCTTTAGACTATTGGGACCCTATGTCTGGAGTCGCACTACATGATTTTCGTTGTTGCGCTCCTATGACAGATTGGAACAGCGAACGTCACTAATGCAGATATAAACACCTTGTTACGCTGAGCGCTCCGGGTCCCCTGCTGGCCTCGGAGCGCTCACAGCGTATGCCCCCAGGCAGCACTCCAGCGTCTCGGCGTGTGCGTCCTCGCTCTCTAGGGCGCGCGCGTGCCGGGACTCTTAGATTCAAAGGACCAGTGCACCAGTGATTGGTGCCTGGTCCAAAGGGGTTATTAAGGGTTAAGGTTGTGAGAGGCAGTGCTGACTTAATTAGGCTGCACCTGTGCACTGCCCATTTATACCTTCTCCTCCCACAGCCTTCTGCCGGATCTTTGTGCCTTGTGCCTCAGAGAAATCGTTCCCTACGATGTTAGTTTGCCTTACCTGTTGCCGTACCCGTTGCTACCGTCCACTCGCCTTTGAACCTTTGCCGCCTGCCCTGACCGCTGCTACGTCCGACTACGCTCTTACCTTCTCCCTGTGTACCACGCCTTATCAGCTGCCAGAGAGGTCGAGTTGTTACTAGGGGACACGACCTGGTAGTTACCGCCGCGGCAAATCCATCCCGCCTTGCGGCGGGCTCTGGTGAAGACCAGTAACTGCTTAGAACCGGTCCTCTAGTACAACCCGCACCATCGCCTCTCTGGTCCAGAGGATTCACTACCTGTCCTGCCGGTTCGTGACAGTAAGATCCGGCCATGAATCCCGCTGATGTTCCCCTGCCAAGCCTGGAGGACCTCACCACCATTGTGGCCCAGCAGGGTCAACAGCTGGCCCAGTTGACCGCTATGTTGCAGCAGCTCCTGCCTTCTCTGCAACAGCCAGCTCCTCCGTCTGCTCCTGCTGCATCACCTCCGCCTTCCGTTACCACCGGTTCCAGAATCCGTTTGTCCTTACCAGACAAATATGAAGGAGATCCTAAGCAGTGCCGTGGGTTCTTGTCGCAGTGCTCTCTCCACCTCGAGCTTCTGTCCGACCAGTTTCCTTCTGAGCGAGCCAAGGTAGCCTTTATTCTCAGTTTACTGTCCGGGAAGGCCCTGGCCTGGGCTACACCACTATGGGACCGCGCAGATCCTGCCACCGCTTCCGTCCAGAGCTTCTGCCTAGAGTTCCGGAATGTTTTTGAGGAGCCTGCCCGGGTTACCTCCGCAGAGACTGCCTTACTAAATTTGACCCAAGGAGGTTCTTCCGTGGGTGACTATGCCATTCAGTTCCGCACCCTGGCCTCTGAGCTGAACTGGAACAATGAAGCCCTTTGCGCCACCTTCAAGAAAGGACTTAACAGTGAAGTAAAGGACGTTCTGGCTGCACGTGAGCTTCCTTCCACTCTTAGTGACCTTATCTTGCTGGCCATTAGGATAGACAAACGTTTCGCCGAAAAACAAGAGGAACTCCTCCTGGGTCTGCCGTGGCTTCAACGTCATAGCCCTGTCCTGAATTGGTCCACCGGTGAGATCCTGCGTTGGGGCTCCTCCTGTTCGGACCGCTGTCTCAAGCCTGCTCCGGTCAAACAGAACCCGCAAGTTTCTCCGCCTTCTGGGCTGCCCAAGCCATACCATTCCTTCACGGATGTCTTCTGCAAGAAACAAGCTGAGGTTCTTCCTCCTCACCGATCCTATGATTGCCCGATCGATCTGATACTCGGTTCTACTCCACCTCGGGGCAGAATTTATCCTCTCTCACCTCCTGAGACTCTTGCCATGTCCGACTATATACGTGAGAACCTACAGAGAGGATTCATAAGAAAATCTTCTCCTGCTGGGGCCGGTTTTTTCTTCGTGACTAAAAAAGACGCCTCCCTCCGCCCCTGCATTGACTACAGAGGTCTTAATAAAATTACCATCAAGAACCGTTACCCTCTGCCTCTAATCTCTGAGCTATTTGATCGTCTCCGAGGGGCTAAGATCTTCACTAAATTGGACCTTCGAGGGGCCTATATTCTGATCCGTATCCGTGAGGGAGACGAATGGAAGACCGCCTTTAACATAAGGGACGGCCATTTTGAGTATTTGGTGATGCCCTTCGGCCTCTGCAACGCACCTGCTGTCTTCCAGGAATTCGTCAATGATATTTTCAGGGACTTACTTTACACCTGCATGGTCGTATACCTGGATGATATACTCATCCTTTCCTCCAATTTGGATCTACACCGGGTCCATGTGCAACAAGTTCTTACTCGTCTTATGAGAAATCGCCTGTACGCTAAACTTGAAAAATGTCTTTTTGAACGGACCTCCCTGCCTTTCCTGGGTTACATTATCTCAGCCCAAGGACTTCAAATGGACCCAGCCAAACTCTCGGCGGTTCTGGATTGGCCATGTCCCTCTGGTCTCCGAGCCATACAAAGATTTCTGGGCTTTGCGAATTACTACAGGCAATTCATCCCTCACTATTCCACTCTGGTAGCTCCTATCGTGGCCCTCACTAGAAAAGGAGCTAACCCCAAATCCTGGCCTTCCAGTCCCTGAAATCCGCCTTTGCCTCTGCACCCGTTCTCTCTAGACCAGATTCCACCAAGCCCTTCTCTCTTGAAGTGGATGCCTCCTCGGTGGGAGCCGGAGCTGTCCTCACCCAGAAGTCTTCCCGGGGCAAGACTTCAACTTGTGGCTTCTTTTCTAAAACATTCTCTTCCGCAGAGAGAAATTACTCCATTGGGGACAGGGAACTGCTGGCTATTAAATTGGCACTGGAGGAATGGAGACATTTACTCGAAGGCGCCACACATCCTGTGTACATCTTCACGGACCACAACAACCTGGCTTATCCCCAGTCTGCTCAGAGATTAAATCCCCGTCAGGCTCGTTGGTCTCTGTTCTTCGCCCGCTTTAACTTTGAGATCCATTTCCGTCCGGCTTGTAAGAACATTAGGGCAGATGCTCTGTCTCGCTCCTCTGATGTGGTGGGCGACAAGTTAACACCTCAATATATTATCCCTCCAGAACGCCTTATTACAGTCGCTCCCGTGGAACTGCGCCTTCTTCCTCCTGGCAAATCCTACGTACCTCCACGTCAGCGGCTGCGAATTCTCAAGTGGGGCCACGCCTCCCCTTTTGCCGGTCATCCAGGGGTGCTAAAGTCTCTCCAACTAATCTCCCAAAGGTACTGGTGGTCTTCCCTGGAGAAAGATGTCTCGGACTTCGTCCAGGCCTGTACGATTTGCGCCCGGGATAAATCGCCTCGCCAGAAACCAGCGGGTCTTCTCTTGCCTCTACCTGTTCCTGAAGTTCCCTGGTCTCACATCGCCATGGACTTTATTACAGATCTTCCCTCCTCCCATGGCAAGTCCGTTATTTGGGTCGTGGTGGATCGCTTCTCCAAGATGGCTCACTTTGTACCCCTGCCCGGTCTACCCTCTGCACCCATGTTGGCCAAACAATTTTTCCAACACATCTTCCGTCTCCATGGCCTTCCCAAACATATTGTCTCGGATCGTGGGGTACAATTTGTCTCCAAATTCTGGAGGGCTCTATGTGCTCAGCTCGGGATCAAATTGGACTTTTCTTCTTCGTACCATGCTCAGTCTAACGGCCAAGTAGAACGGGTGAACCAGATTTTGGGTGACTATCTGCGTCACTTTCTATCCTCACGCCAGGACGACTGGGCTGATCTACTTCCCTGGGCGGAGTTCTCCTACAACTACAAACAATCCTCTGCCTCTAACAAGTCTCCTTTCCTTGTAGTTTTTGGCCGTCATCCTCTTCCACCTCTGCTGCAGTCTCCCACTCCTTCTTCTGTACCTGCCGTTGACAGTCTTGTACAGGATTTTTCCTCCATCTGGTGAAAAACCCACGCTGCTCTCCTCAGGGCTTCCGCCCGTATGAAGGTTCAAGCTGACAAGAGACGCAGATCTCCACCGGAATTTCGTCCGGGTGACAAATTGTGGCTCTCCTCTAGGTACATCCGATTTAGGGTCCCAAGTTACAAGTTGGGCCCTCGTTTCTTGGGACCCTATAAAATCAAGAGTCGTATCAATCAAGTTTCTTATCAGCTCCATCTTCCTCCCTCCCTCCGAATCCATAACTCCTTCCATGTCTCCCTTCTTAAACCTGTTGTCTTTAACCGTTTTTCTCCCACCACTGTCGCTGGTACCTCCGATATATTCTCTGTCAAGGAGATCTTGGCGACCAAGATCTCCCCGGGGGAAAAGATTTTTTTTGGTCTACTGGGAGGGCTGCGGTCCTGAGGAGAGGTCATGGGAGCCGGAGGAGAACATCCTGGACCGCAGTCTCATCCGCAAGTTCTTCGGTACCAAAAAGGGAGGGAGACCAAAGGGGGGGGTACTGTTACGCTGAGCGCTCCGGGTCCCCTGCTGGCCTCGGAGCGCTCACAGCATATGCCCCCAGGCAGCACTCTAGCGTCTCGGCATGTGTGCGTCCTCGCTCTCTAGGGCGCGCGCGCGTCGGGACTCTTAGATTCAAAGGACCAGTGCACCAGTGATTGGTGCCTGGTCCAAAGGGGTTATTAAGGGTTAAGGTTGTGAGAGGCAGTGCTGACTTAATTAGGCTGCACCTGTGCACTGCCCATTTATACCTTCTCCTCCCACAGCTTTCTGCCGGATCTTTGTGCCTTGTGCCTCAGAGAAAGCGTTCCCTACGATGTTAGTTTGCCTTACCTGTTGCCGTACCCGTTGCTACCGTCCACTCGCCTTTGAACCTTTGCCGCCTGCCCTGACCGCTGCTACGTCCGACTACGCTCTTACCTTCTCCCTGTGTACCACGCCTTATCAGCTGCCAGAGAGGTCGAGTTGTTACTAGGGGACACGACCTGGTAGTTACCGCCGCGGCAAATCCATCCCGCCTTGCGGCGGGCTCTGGTGAAGACCAATAACTGCTTAGAACCGGTCCTCTAGTACAACACGCGCCATCGTCTCTCTCTGGTCCAGGGGATTCACTACCTGTCCTGCCGGTTCGTGACACACCTCAGCTGCTGCAGAACATTATAACAGTGATAAGAGAACTACAAGTCTCATCAAGACCAGTTTAAGCCTTTGTCACACTGCTGGCAGTAGTTCCAACAAACTGTTCCACCAGAGTACAGCCTGCTGCAGCTCTCTGGGTACAATGGGGCAGACGGGCACTCCAATAACCTCTAGCAATGCCGGATCTACAGTCGTGACCAAAAGTTTTGAGAATTACATTAATATTGGAAATTAGAAAAGTTGCTGCTTAAGTTTTTATAATAGCAATTTGCATATACTCCAGAATGTTATGAAGAGTGATCAGATGAATTGCATAGTCCTTCTTTGCCATGAAAATTAATCCCAAAAAAAAACTTTCCACTGCATTTCATTGCTGTCATTAACCACCTCCGGACCGCCTAACGCAGGATCGCGTTCCGGAGGTGGCAGCGCTGCGCACAGTCACGCATATACGCGTCATCTCACGATGGCCGAGATTTCCTGTGAACGCGCGCACACAGGCGCGCGCGCTCACAGGAACGGACGGTAAGAGAGTTGATCTCCAGCCTGCCAGCGGCGATCGTTCGCTGGCAGGCTGGAGATGTGTTTTTTTTAACCCCTAACAGGTATATTAGACGCTGTTTTGATAACAGCGTCTAATATACCTGCTACCTGGTCCTCTGGTGGTCCCCTTTGTTTGGATCGACCACCAGAGGACACAGGTAGCTCAGTAAAGTAGCACCAAGCACCACTACACTACACTACACCCCCCCCCCGTCACTTATTAACCCCTTATTAGCCCCTGATCACCCCTGATCACCCCATATAGACTCCCTGATCACCCCCCTGTCATTGATTACCCCCCTGTCATTGATCACCCCCCTGTAAAGCTCCATTCAGATGTCCGCATGATTTTTACGGATCCACTGATAGATGGATCGGATCCGCAAAACGCATCCGGACGTCTGAATGAAGCCTTACAGGGGCGCGATCAATGACTGTGGTGATCACCCCATATAGACTCCCTGATCACCCCCCTGTCATTGATTACCCCCCTGTCATTGATTACCCCCCTGTAAAGCTCCATTCAGACGTCCGCATGATTTTTACGGATCCACTGATAGATGGATCGGATCCGCAAAACGCATCCGGACGTCTGAATGAAGCCTTACAGGGGCATGACCAATGACTGTGGTGATCACCCCATATAGACTCCCTGATCACCCCCCTGTAAAGCTCCATTCAGATGTCCGCATGATTTTTACGGATGCACTGATAGATGGATCCGATCCGCAAAACGCATCCGGACGTCTGAATGAAGCCTTACAGGGGCATGATCAATGACTGTGGTGATCACCCCATATAGACTCCCTGATCACCCCCCTGTAAAGCTCCATTCAGATGTCCGCATGATTTTTACGGATGCACTGATAGATGGATCCGATCCGCAAAACGCATCCGGACGTCTGAATGAAGCCTTACAGGGGCATGATCAATGACTGTGGTGATCAACCCCCTGTCATTGATTACCCCCCTGTAAAGCTCCATTCAGATGTCCGCATGATTTTTACGGATGCACTGATAGATGGATCCGATCCGCAAAACGCATCCGGACGTCTGAATAAAGCCTTACAGGGGCATGATCAATGACTGTGGTGATCACCCCCCTGTCATTGATTACCCCCCTGTAAAGCTCCATTCAGATGTCCGCATGATTTTTACGGATGCACTGATAGATAGATCCGATCCGCAAAACGCATCCGGACGTCTGAATGAAGCCTTACAGGGGCATGATCAATGACTGTGGTGATCACCCCCCTGTTATTGATCAACCCCCTGTAAAGCTCTATTCAGATGTCCGCATGATTTTTACGGATGCACTGATAGATGGATCGGATCCGCAAAACGCATCCGGACGTCTGAATGAAGCCTTACAGGGGCGTGATCAATGACTGTGGTGATCACCCCATATAGACTCCCTGATCACCCCCCTGTCATTGATTACCCCCCTGTCATTGATTACCCCCCTGTAAAGCTCCATTCAGACGTCCGCATGATTTTTACGGATCCACTGATAGATGGATCGGATCCGCAAAACGCATCCGGACGTCTGAATGAAGCCTTACAGGGGCGTGATCAATGACTGTGGTGATCACCCCATATAGACTCCCTGATCACCCCCCTGTCATTGATTACCCCCCTGTAAAGCTCCATTCAGATGTCCGCATGATTTTTACGGATGCACTGATAGATGGATCCGATCCGCAAAACGCATCCGGACGTCTGAATGAAGCCTTACAGGGGCGTGATCAATGACTGTGGTGATCACCCCATATAGACTCCCTGATCACCCCCCTGTCATTGATTACCCCCCTGTCATTGATTACCCCCCTGTAAAGCTCCATTCAGACGTCCGCATGATTTTTACGGATCCACTGATAGATGGATCGGATCCGCAAAACGCATCCGGACGTCTGAATGAAGCCTTACAGGGGCGTGATCAATGACTGTGGTGATCACCCCATATAGACTCCCTGATCACCCCCCTGTCATTGATTACCCCCCTGTAAAGCTCCATTCAGATGTCCGCATGATTTTTACGGATGCACTGATAGATGGATCGGATCCGCAAAACGCATCCGGACGTCTGAATGAAGCCTTACAGGGGCGTGATCAATGACTGTGGTTATCACCCCATATAGACTCCCTGATCACCCCCCTGTCATTGATCACCCCCCTGTCATTGATCACCCCCCTGTCATTGATCACCCCTCTGTAAGGCTCCATTCAGACATTTTTTTGGCCCAAGTTAGCGGAATTTTTTTTTTTTTCTTACAAAGACTCATATTCCACTAACTTGTGTCAAAAAATAAAATCTCACATGAACTCCCCATACCCCTCACGGAAACCAAATGCGTAAAACTTTTTAGACATTTATATTCCAGACTTCTTCTCACGCTTTAGGGCCCCTAGAATGCCAGGGCAGTATAAATACCCCACATGTGACCCCATTTCGGAAAGAAGACACCCCCAGGTATTCCGTGAGGGGCATATTGAGTCCATGAAAGATTGAAATTTTTGTCCCAAGTTAGCGGAACGGGAGACTTTGTGAGAAAAAAATTAAAAATATCAATTTCCGCTAACTTGTGCCAAAAAAAAAAAATTTCTATGAACTCGCCATGCCCCTCATTGAATACCTTGGGGTGTCTTCTTTCCAAAATGGGGTCACATGTGGGGTATTTATACTGCCCTGGCATTCTAGGGGCCCCAAAGCGTGAGAAGAAGTCTGGTATCCAAATGTCTAAAAATGCCCTCCTAAAAGGAATTTGGGCCCCTTTGCGCATCTAGGCTGCAAAAAAGTGTCACACATCTGGTATCGCCGTACTCAGGAGAAGGTGGGGAATGTGTTTTGGGGTGTCATTTTACATATACCCATGCTGGGTGAGAGAAATATCTTGGTCAAATGCCAACTTTGTATAAAAAAATGGGAAAAGTTGTCTTTTGCCAAGATATTTCTCTCACCCAGCAAGGGTATGAGTAAAATGACACCCCAAAACACATTCCCCAACTTCTCCTGAATACGGCGATACCACATGTGTGACACTTTTTTGCAGCCTAGGTGGGCAAAGGGGCCCACATTCCAAAGAGCACCTTTAGGATTTCACAGGTCATTTACCTACTTACCACACATTAGGGCCCCTGGAAAATGCCAGGGCAGTATAACTACCCCACAAGTGACCCCATTTTGGAAATAAGACACCCCAAGGTATTCCGTGAGGGGCATGGCGAGTTCCTAGAATTTTTTTTTTTTTGTCACAAGTTAGTGGAAAATGCTGATTTTTTTATTTTTTTTTCATACAAAGTCTCATATTCCACTAACTTGTGACAAAAAATAAAAACTTCCATGAACTCACTATGCCCATCAGCGAATACCTTGGGGTCTCTTCTTTCCAAAATGGGGTCACTTGTGGGGTAGTTATACTGCCCTGGCATTCTAGGGGCCCAAATGTGTGGTAAGGAGTTTGAAATCAAATTCTGTAAAAAATGACCTGTGAAATCCGAAAGGTGCTCTTTGGAATATGGGCCCCTTTGCCCACCTAGGCTGCAAAAAAGTGTCACACATCTGGTATCTCCGTACTCAGGAGAAGTTGGGGAATGTGTTTTGGGGTGTCATTTTACATATACACATGCTGGGTGAGAGAAATATCTTGGCAAAAGACAACTTTTCCCATTTTTTTATACAAAGTTGGCATTTGACCAAGATATTTATCTCACCCAGCATGGGTATATGTAAAATGACACCCCAAAACACATTCCCCACCTTCTCCTGAGTACGGAGATACCAGATGTGTGACACTTTTTTGCAGCCTAGGTGGGCAAAGGGGCCCATATTCCAAAGAGCACCTTTCGGATTTCACAGGTCATTTTTTACAGAATTTGATTTCAAACTCCTTACCACACATTTGGGCCCCTAGAATGCCAGGGCAGTATAACTACCCCACAAGTGACCCCATTTTGGAAAGAAGAGACCCCAAGGTATTCGCTGATGGGCATAGTGAGTTCATGGAAGTTTTTATTTTTTGTCACAAGTTAGTGGAATATGAGACTTTGTATGAAAAAAAAAATAAAAAAAAAAATCATCATTTTCCACTAACTTGTGACAAAAAATAAAAAATTCTAGGAACTTGGCATGCCCCTCACGGAATACCTTGGGGTGTCTTCTTTCCAAAATAGGGTCACTTGTGGGGTAGTTATACTGCCCTGGCATTCTAGGGGCCCAAATGTGTGGTAAGGAGTTTGAAATCAAATTCTGTAAAAAATGACCTGTGAAATCCGAAAGGTGCTCTTTGGAATATGGGCCCCTTTGCCCACCTAGGCTGCAAAAAAGTGTCACACATCTGGTATTGCCGTACTCAGGAGAAGGTGGGGAATGTGTTTTGGGGTGTCATTTTACATATACCCATGCTGGGTGAGAGAAATATCTTGGCAAAAGACAACTTTTCCCATTTTTTTATACAAAGTTGGCATTTGACCAAGATATTTATCTCACCCAGCATGGGTATATGTAAAAAGACACCCCAAAACACATTCCCCACCTTCTCCTGAGTACGGAGATACCAGATGTGTGACACTTTTTTGCAGCCTAGTTGGGCAAAGGGGCCCATATTCCAAAGAGCACCTTTCGGATTTCACAGGTCATTTTTTACAGAATTTGATTTCAAACTCCTTACCACACATTTGGGCCCCTAAAATGCCAGGGCAGTATAACTACCCCACAAGTGACCCCATTTTGGAAAGAAGAGACCCCAAGGTATTTCGTGATGGGCATAGTGAGTTCATAGAAGTTTTTATTTTTTGTCACAAGTTAGTGGAATATGAGACTTTGTAAGAAAAAAAAAAAATCATCATTTTCCGCTAACTTGTGACAAAAAATAAAAAGTTCTATGAACTCACTATGCCCATCAGCGAATACCTTAGGGTGTGTACTTTCCGAAATGGGGTCATTTGTGGGGTGTTTGTACTGTCTGGCCATTGTAGAACCTCAGGAAACATGACAGGTGCTCAGAAAGTCAGAGCTGCTTCAAAAAGCGGAAATTCACATTTTTGTACCATAGTTTGTAAACGCTATAACTTTTACCCAAACCATTTTTTTTTTTTACCCAAACATTTTTTTTTTATCAAAGACATGTAGAACTATAAATTTAGAGCAAAATTTCTATATGGATCTCGTTTTTTTTGCAAAATTTTACAACTGAAAGTGAAAAATGTCATTTTTTTGCAAAAAAAATCGTTAAATTTCGATTAATAACAAAAAAAGTAAAAATGTCAGCAGCAATGAAATACCACCAAATGAAAGCTCTATTAGTGAGAAGAAAAGGAGGTAAAATTCATTTGGGTGGTAAGTTGCATGACCGAGCAATAAACGGTGAAAGTAGTGTAGGTCAGAAGTGTAAAAAGTGGCCTGGTGTTTCAGGGTGTTTAAGCACTGGGGGCTGAGGTGGTTAAAGGACCTGCTGAGATCATTTCAGTAATCGTCTTGTTAACTCAGGTGAGAATGTTGACGAGCACAAGGCTGGAGATCATTATGTCAGGCTGATTGGGTTAAAATGGCAGACTTGACATGTTAAAAGGAGGGTGATGCTTGAAATCATTGTTCTTCTGTCACAAGGGTGTCAAGAGCCACGCCTGACTCCGTTATACCCGGGGTCAGGAAGTCGCAGCGGTCTATGTCTAAAGACAGTGCTGTTTATTAATGGTAGCTTTCTGCGTTTGCCTTGCAATCCTTTTTGGCTCACTCAGGGATCCGTTGCTTCTCCTCCTCAGCTGTTTCTTGTCCAGCAATCCCAACCTCCTTATATTCCCATCTCTCACTTCTCTGGTTGCCAGATATAGAGCTTCCTGCCTGGACTTCTATACTGACCCACTGGAGCTGAGTAGCAGTGATCCCTGGTTGTTGTTCCAGAGCGTTACCCTCCGGATCCCTGTTGGGCTTTTGTTGGCTGCTGTCGTCGACCCACCTGGGATTATATGTTTTGTCTGTATTGTCTGTCCTCTCCTTGGTGTTTTCCTTTAGTGTCTGTGGTGCGGACTAGTGATCCCACCGCCCCGTTCACTACATAGGGCTCATCTTAGGGAAAGCCAGGGTTTAGGCACGTGATCGGCGTACGGGTGAGGAACCCGTCTAGGGACGTCAGGGCAGTCAGGTGCCAGCCGCAAGGTGAGTCAGCGGTCACCATCTTTCCCTCTCCCTTGGACAGGGCCTTCCCATTTCCCTCCCTTTGCGTGACGCCCTGAGGGGCATTATGAAAATCTAGTCATGCCTTTCGGTCTGACCAATGCTCCTGCTGTCTTCCAACATTTCGTTAATGACATTTTTAGTCATCTTATCGGCAGGTTTGTGGTGATATACCTAGATGATATTTTAATTTATTCGTCTGATCTGAAAACACATGAGGTGCATGTCAGACAGGTACTGCAGGTCCTACGGACGAATAAATTATATGCTAAAATTGAAAAGTGTGTCTTCGCCGTTCAGGAAATACAGTTCCTAGGTTATTTATTATCTGCTTCAGGTTTCCGTATGGATCCTAGGAAGGTCCAGGCAATTTTAGATTGGGATCTTCCTGAGAACCTCAAAGCACTGCAACGCTTCTTGGGCTTCGCAAATTTTTATAGAAAGTTCATTAAAAATTATTTGTGATTGTAAAACCCCTTACTGACATGACTAGGAAGGGGACTGATTTTTCTAAATGGTCTGATGCCGCTAAAATTGCTTTTTCCTCTCTAAAAGAGAGGTTTACCTCGGCACCTGTACTAATCCAACCTGATGTCTCCCAGCCTTTTATTGTTGAAGTTGATGCGTCAGAGGTGGGAGTGGGGGCTGTGCTGTATCAGGGTCCGTCTCCTGGCAAATGGCGTCCTTGTGCGTTCTTTTCTAAAAAACTATCTGCAGCAGAGAAGAACTATGATATTGGCAATAGGGAACTATTAGCTATTAAACTAGCGTTTGAAGAATGGCGTCACTTTTTAGAGGGGGCAATCCACCCCGTCACTGTGATTACGGACCACAAAAATCTTCTGTACCTCGAATCAGCTAAGCGTCTCACCCCTAGACAAGCTAGGTGGTCGCTATTTTTTACCAGGTTTAACTTTGTTATTACCTATCGTCCTGGGGCAAAAAATACCAAGGTAGATGCACTATCTCGTTGTTTCCCTGGAGGGGGTAATGTGAGTGATCCGGTACCCATTCTACAAAGAGGAGTGGTTGTCTCTGCGGTACACTCTGTTCTGGAGGGGAAGGTGTTAGAGGCCCAGGGGGACGCCCCAGTCTCTTGCCCCTCAGAGAAATTGTTTGTACCGTTAAACCTGCGTTTCGAATTATTAAAGGAACATCATAATTCAGCACTTGCTGGACACCCGGGTAGTAAAGCAACCTTGGAGCTATTGTCTCGTTGTTTTTGGTGGCCAAGGTTGCGTCAGGATGTAATGGATTTTGTGTCTTCCTGTTCTACTTGTGTGCGCGCGCGAAAGTCTCTCATACACGTCCTGCAGGGTCTTTATTGCCACTTGTCATTCCCAATAGGCCATGGACACATCTGTCAATAGATTTTAACACTGACTTACCTTTGTCTGCGGGTAAAACAGTTATCTTGGTAGTAGTGGACAGGTTTAGCAAAATGGTACACTTCATTGCGTTACCCGCACTACCTAATGCTAAGACTCTTGCTCAGGTATTCATCAGTGAAATCGTGAAGCTTCACGGGGTCCCTTCCGATGTTGTTTCGGATCGGGGAACCCAGTTTATTTCTAAATTTTGGAAAGCTTTTTGTTCCCGTTTGGGGGTACCCTTGTCCTATTCCTCAGCTTTCCATCCTCAGTCGAATGGACAGACTGAGCGTACCAACCAAAACCTTGAGACATATCTAAGATGTTTTGTGTCTGAAAACCAAGAGGTGTGGTCATCATATTTACCGTTAGCCGAGTTTGCCATAAATAATCGGCGTCAGGAATCTACTGGCAAGTCACCATTTCTTGGTGCATATGGTCATCTCTTTCTTCTGTATGGCAGAAAGTGCAAGCTAATTTGGGGTAAATATAAATGCATGGCTGATAAGAGACGGTCGCCAGGTCCGGACCTAGGAGTGAATGACTATGTGTGGTTGTCTACTAGGAATATTAAATTAAAGGTTCCCTCTTGGAAACTGGGTCCTAGGTTCATTGGCCCTTACAAAATAGTAGCCATCATTAACCCCGTGGCTTTTCGCCTGGAGCTACCTCAGACTTTTAAAATCCATAACGTCTTCCATAAGTCATTACTCAAGAAGTATGTTCCACCTCTAGAACCGTCACCGCTGCCACCTCCTCCTGTTGTTGTGGATGGTAATCTAGAGTTTCAAATATCCAAAATTGTTGATTCTCTTCGGGTCCGCCGCTCTCTTCAATATCTGGTGCATTGGAGGGGATACGGTCCCGAGGAAAGAATGTGGGTTCCAGTGTCTGAGGTAAACGCAGACAGGTTAGTTCAGGCTTTTCATGCCTCTCATCCTGAGAGATCTAGTCCTGAGTGTCCGGAGGCCCCTGATAGAGAGGGGGGTACTGTCACGAGGGTGTCAAGAGCCACGCCTGACTCCGTTATACCCGGGGTCGGGAAGTCGCAGAGGGTGGCTGCGCGCTCTATGTCTAAAGACAGTGCTGTTTATTAATGGTAGCTTTCTGGGTTTGCCTTGCAATCCTTTTTGGCTCACTCAGGGATCCGTAGCTTCACCTCCTCAGCTGTTTCTTGTCCAGCAATCCCAACCTCCTTATATTCCCATCTCTCACTTCTCTGGTTGCCAGATATAGAGCTTCCTGCCTGGACTTCTATACTGACCCACTGGAGCTGTGTAGCTGTGTTCCCTGGTTGTTGTTCCAGAACGTTACCCTCCGGATCCCTGTTTGGCCTTGGTGGTCTGCTGTTGTCGCCCACCTGGGATTATATGTTTGTCTGTATTGTCTGTCCTCTCCTTGGTGTTTTCCTCTTAGTGTCAGTGGTGCGGACTAGTGATCTCACCGCCACGTTCACTAGATAGGGCTCATCTTAGGGAAAGCCAGGGTTTAGGCACGTGATCGGCGTACGGGTGAGGAACCCGTCTAGGGACGTCAGGGCAGTCAGGTGCCAGCCGCAAGGTGAGTCAGGGGTCACCATCTTTCCCTCCCCCTTAGACAGGGCCTTTCCATTTCCCTCCCTTTGCGTGACGCCGGTCATTACATCTTCCATTGTTAATCATGGTGACCTGCAAAGAAACTTGTGCAGCCATCATTGCGTTGCATAAAAATGGCTTCACAGGCAAGGATATTGTGGCTACTAAGATTGCACCTCAATCAACAATTTATAGGATCATCAAGAACTTCAAGGAAAGAGGTAAAATTCTTGTTAAGAAGGCTTCAGGGTGTCCAAGAAAGTCCAGCAAGCGCCAGGATCGTCTCCTAAAGAGGATTCAGCTGCGGGATCGGAGTACCACCAGTGCAGAGCTTGCTCAGGAATGGCAGCAGGCAGGTGTGAGCGCATCTGCACGCACAGTGAGGCGAAGACTGTTGGAAAATGGCCTGGTGTCAAGAAGGGCAGCAAAGAAGCCACTTTTCTCCAAAAAAACCCATCAGGGACAGATTGATCTTCTGCAGAAAGTATGGTGAATGGACTGCTGAGGACTGGGGCAAAGTCATATTCTCTGATGAAGCCTCTTTCCGATTGTTTGGGGCATCTGGAAAAAGGCTTGTCCGGAGAAGAAAAGGTGAGCGCTACCATCAGTCCTGTGTCATGCCAACAGTAAAGCATCCTGAGACCATTCATGTGTGGGGTTGCTTCTCATCCAAGGGAGTGGGTTCACTCACAATTTTGCCCAAGAACACAGCCATGAATAAAGAATGGTACCAAAACACCCTCCAACAGCAACTTCTTCCAACAATCCAACAACAGTTTGGTGAAGAACAATGCATTTTCCAGCACGATGGAGCACCGTGCCATAAGGCAAAAGTGATAACTAAGTGGCTCGGGGACCAAAACGTTGACATTTTGCGTCCATGGCCTGGAAACTCCCCAGATCTTAATCCCATTGAGAACTTGTGGTCAATCCTCAAGAGGCGGGTGGACAAACAAAAACCCACTAATTCTGACAAACTCCAAGAAGTGATTATGAAAGAATGGGTTGCTATCAGTCAGGAATTGGCCCAGAAGTTGATTGAGAGCATGCCCAGTCAAATTGCAGAGGTCCTGAAAAAGAAGGGCCAACACTGCAAATACTGACTCTTTGCATAAACGTCATGTAATTGTCGATAAAAGCCTTTGAAACGTATGAAGTGCGTGTAATTATATTTCACTACATCACAGAAACAACTGAAACAAAGATCTAAAAGCAGTTTAGCAGCAAACTTTGTGAAAACTAATATTTGTGTCATTCTCAAAACTTTTGGCCACGACTGTAGAGAGCTCCAGCAGGTTGTTCTCTGCCTAAACAGCTTGCTGGAACTACTGCCAGCAGTGTAAAACAGGTGAAAATTAATGGGCAATATATGGAGGGGTAAAAGAGGATAGAGTTAAAACACCAAGCATGTCCTAGTTAACATTAGAGGGGGAGGATATAAGAGGAGAGAACTACAACCCCCAGCATTACCAGACTGTTATTATACAGCATAAGTTTATATTATAAAAGTAGAGAACTACAGCCCCTGCATGCCCCGACTGTTATTGTAGGGCATCAGTGAATATTACATGGAGGGGGATAGAGTAGGTCAAAACTACAACTCCCAGTATTAGGATGTTATCGTCTCTCCCAGGACACCACTTACCTCTTCTCCAGCATAACACAGAGGCTCCTCCCCATGTAGTTTCACAATATTTTCCGCTCCACCTGTGAGCTCCAGCTCCCTGCCCAGGTCACATGACAATGACATCATCACATGTCCTTCAACTGTAAAACTACTGACTCTGTATGGCTGCCCTGATCACATGCTGATAACATCACTGCAGATCCTACTGGATAGCTAGCTAGGTTTTAACAGTTAGCTATGTAAGTGTAATTGGGGGCAGGGTTTTCCTCCAAGGGCCCCATAAAAGCTGCGTGGTCTGGTTCTATTAGTGGTATGCCACTGTTTAGGAGTGTATAGGAGTGTGAGCAGTCTTATATTCAGTGCCTTCAAATACAGCAATTCATAATGTCCAATGATTTTTTTTCTTTGCTCTATTGCCACTGTGGGTAGTCAATCACTTGTAACTTTTTCTCCCTGTGCCAGATGTTGACATAAGAGTAAAGCTTCTCTAGATAGACATATACACCACCTATATTCAGTACCATTATACATGCCAGTAAAACCTGTTTTCTGATGTTCTAAGATACCAATTCTAAAAATATATTTAGCATACACCTAAAAAAAACTCCATAGAATTGTGGTTTTGTTAACAAGCAGTAGACTTACTCAACATGTATTCATTTCAATTATTTGATACATGGTTATTTAGGTTGTTGTACCTGTAAAAAAACGTTTGCTAAGGCTAGTTTCAAATCTCTGGCGGGTGATCCAGACACCAGCTCCAGCAGAGAATGGCGAAAATCAGCCAGACAAAAAACGCAGCATGCAAAAGTTTTTATCTGGCCAATTTTTTGTATTTTTGCCAGGTAGCAGCCAGGCTTCTGCTGAACCCTATTATAGTCAATGGGGTCTGGCGGACAGACAGTAGTATCCAGCAATGCCAGATCTGGAGAACTTCGACAGGTTGCTCCTTACCGGAACAGCCTGCCAGAGCCTCTGATGCAGGTGTTATTCATTTCTTAACCACTTAAAGACCACAGGTTTTTACCCCCCTAGTGACCAGGCCCTTTTTTACAAATCGGCACTCCACAACTTTAGCGGTTTATTGCTCTGTCATGCAACTTACCACCCAAATGAATTTTACCTCCTTTTCTTCTCACTAATAGAGCTTTCATTTGGTGGTATTTCATTGCTGCTGACATTTTTACTTTTTTTTGTTATTAATCGAAATTTAACGATTTTTTTGCAAAAAAATTACATTTTTCACTTTCAGTTGTAAAATTTTGCAAAAAAAACGACATCCATATTTAAATTTTCTCTAAATTTATTGTTCTACATGTCTTTGATAAAAAAAAAATGTTTGGGTAAAAAAAAAAAATGGTTTGGGTAAAAGTTATAGCGTTTACAAACTATGGTACAAAAATGTGAATTTCCGCTTTTTGAAGCAGCTCTGACTTTCTGAGCACCTGTCATGTTTCCTGAGGTTCTACAATGCCCAGACAGTACAAACACCCCACAAATGACCCCATTTCGGAAAGTAGACACCCTAAGGTATTCGCTGATGGGCATAGTGAGTTCATAGAACTTTTTATTTTTTTTCACAAGTTAGCGGAAAAAGGTGATTATTTTTTTTTTCTTACAAAGTCTCATGTTCCACTAACTTGTGACAAAAAATAAAAACTTCTATGAACTCACTATGCCCATCAGCGAATACCTTGGGGTGTCTTCTTTCCAAAATCGGGTCACTTGTGGGGTAGTTATACTGCTCTGGCATTCTAGGGGCCCAAATGTGTGGTTAGTAGTTTGAAATCAAAATGTGTAAAAAATGGCCGGTGAAATCCGAAAGGTGCTCTTTGGAATGTGGGCCCCTTTGCCCAACTAGGCTGCAAAAAAGTGTCACACATCTGGTATCTCCGTACTCAGGAGAAGTTGGGCAATGTGTTTTGGGGTGTCATTTTACATATTCCCATGCTGGGTGAGATAAATATCTTGGTCAAATGCCAACTTTGTATTAAAAAATGGGAAAAGTTGTCTTTTGCCAAGATATTTCTCTCACCCAGCATGGGTATATGTAAAATAACACCCCAAAACACATTGCCCAACTTCTCCTGAGTACGGAGATACCAGATGTGTGACACTTTTTTGCAGCCTAGGTGGGCAAAGGGGCCCACATTCCAAAGAGCACCTTTCGGATTTCACCGGTCATTTTTTACACATTTTGATTTCAAACTTCTTACCACACATTTGGGCCCCTAGAATGCCAGGGCAGTATAACTACCCCACAAGTGACCCCATTTTGGAAAGAAGACACCCCAAGGTATTCGCTGATGGGTTCCTAGAATTTTTTATTTTTTGTCACAAGTTAGCGGAAAATGATGATTTTTTTTTTTTCTTACAAAGTCTCATATTCCACTAACTTGTGACAAAAAATAAAAACTTCCATGAACTCACTATGCCCATCAGCGAATACCTTGGGGTGTCTTCTTTCCAAAATGGGGTCACTTGTGGGGTAGTTATACTGCCCTGGCATTCTAGGGGCCCTAATGTGTGGTAAGTAGGTAAATGACCTGTGAAATCCTAAAGGTGCTCTTTGGAATGTGGGCCCCTTTGCCCACCTAGGCTGCAAAAAAGTGTCACACATGTGGTATCGCCGTATTCAGGAGAAGTTGGGCAATGTGTTTTGGGGTGTCTTTTTACATATACTCATGCTGGGTGAGAGAAATATCTCGGCAAAAGACAACTTTTCCCATTTTTTATACAAAGTTGGCATTTGACCAAGATATTTATCTCACCCAGCATGGGTATATGTAAAAGGACACCCCAAAACACATTGCCCAACTTCTCCTGAGTACGGCGATACCAGATGTGTGACACTTTTTTTGCAGCCTAGATGCGCAAAGGGGCCCACATTCCTTTTATGAGGGCATTTTTAGACATTTGGATCCCAGACTTCTTCTCACGCTTTAGGGCCCCTAGAATGCCAGGGCAGTATAAATACCCCACATGTGACCCCATTTTGGAAAGAAGACACCCCAAGGTATTCAATAAGGGGCATGGCGAGTTCATAGAAATAATTTTTTTTTGGCACAAGTTAGCGGAAATTGATATTTATTTATTTTTCTCACAAAGTCTCCCTTTACGCTAACTTGGGACAAAAATTTCAATCTTTCATGGACTCAATATGCCCCTCACAGAATACCTTGGGGTGTCTTCTTTCCGAAATGGGGTCACATGTGGGGTATTTATACTGCCCTGGCATTCTAGGGGCCCTAAAGCGTGAGAAGAAGTCTGGAATATAAATGTCTAAAAATTTTTACGCATTTGGATTCCGTGAGGGGTATGGTGAGTTCTTGTGAGATTTTATTTTTTGACACAAGTTAGTGGAATATGAGACTTTGTAAGAAAAAAAAAAAAATTTCCGCTAACTTGGGCCAAAAAAATGTCTGAATGGAGCCTTACAGTGGGGTGATCAATGACAGGGGGGTGATCAATGACAGGGGGGTGATCAATGAGTCTATATGGGGTGATCACCCCCCTGTCATTGATCACCCCCTATAAGGCTCCATTCAGATGTCCGTATGTGTTTTGCGGATCCGATCCATGTATCAGTGGATCCGTAAAAATCATACGGACATCTGAATGCAGCCATACAGGGGGGTGATCAATGACAGGGGGGTGATCAATGACAGGGGGGTGATCAGGGAGTCTATATGGGGTGATCACCCCCCTGTAAGGCTCCATTCAGATGTCCGTATGTGTTTTGCGGATCCGATCCATGTATCAGTGGATCCGTAAAAATCATACGGACATCTGAATGCAGCCTTACAGGGGGGTGATCAATGACAGGGGGGTGATCAATGACAGGGGGGTGATCAGGGAGTCTATATGGGGTGATCACCCCCCTGTCATTGATCACCCCCCTATAAGGCTCCATTCAGATATCCGTATGTGTTTTGCGCATCCGATCCATGTATCAGTGGATCCGTAAAAATCATACGGACATCTGAATGCAGCCTGACAGGGGGGTGATCAATGACAGGGGGGTGATCAGGGAGTCTATATGGGGTGATCACCCCCCTGTCATTGATCACCCCCCTATAAGGCTCCATTCAGATATCCGTATGTGTTTTGCGCATCCGATCCATGTATCAGTGGATCCGTAAAAATCATACGGACATCTGAATGCAGCCTGACAGGGGGGTGATCAATGACAGGGGGGTGATCAGGGAGTCTATATGGGGTGATCACCCCCCTATAAGGCTCCATTCAGATGTCCGTATGTGTTTTGCGGATCCGATCCATGTATCAGTGGATCCGTAAAAATCATACGGACATCTGAATGGAGCCTTACAAGGGGGTGATCAATGACAGGGGGGTGATCAATGACAGGGGGGTGATCAATGACAGGGGGGTGATCAGGGAGTCTATATGGGGTGATCACCTCCGTCATTGATCACTCCCCTGTAAGGCTCCATTCAGATATCCGTATGTGTTTTGCGCATCCGATCCATGTATCAGTGGATCCGTAAAAATCATACGGACATCTGAATGCAGCCTGACAGGGGGGTGATCAATGACAGGGGTGTGATCAGGGAGTCTATATGGGGTGATCACCCCCCTATAAGGCTCCATTCAGATGTCCGTACGTGTTTTGCGGATCCGATCCATGTATCAGTGGATCCGTAAAAATCATACGAACATCTGAATGCAGCCTTACAGGGGGGTGATCAATGACAGGGGGGTGATCAATGACAGGGGGGTGATCAGGGAGTCTATATGGGGTGATCAAGGGTGATCAAGGGTGATCAAGGGTGAATAAGGGGTTAATAAGTGAAGGGGGGGGTGTAGTGTAGTGGTGCTTGGTGCAACATATTACTGAGCTACCTGTGTCCTCTGGTGGTCGATCCAAACAAAGGGGACCAACAGAGGACCAGGTAGCAGGTAAATTAGACGCTGTTATCAAAACAGCGTCTAATATACCTGTTAGGGGTTAAAAAAATCACATCTCCAGCCTGCCAGCGAACGATCGCCGCTGGCAGGCTGGAGATCCACTCTCTTACCTTCCGTTCCTGTGAGCGCGCGCGACTGTGTGCGCGCGTTCACAGGAAATCTCGGCTCACGCGAGATGACGCCAATCGGCGTTAGCATAGCCTGGGAGTGCCGCCGCGATGACGCCTTTCGGCGTTAGGCGTGCGGCAAGTGGTTAAAGGGGTTATCCCATGATTAATGTAAACAATGAAAATCAGACATCATATAGTACATGACAATCTATTTCTAAGAAAGCTAGAACCTGCCCTGTACCTCTCATGGATCCAGAGCTCTCCCCATTCATTGTTCTGCTAGATTTACATCAAGCTCAAGGTGAGTGTCTCTTCTGCTGCAGCTAAGGGGGCGTGTCCATGCTCTCCTTATCACAACTCAGGAGGCAGTTGAGGGATGAAACTGAGCATGTGCGGTCATCTCAGTGAGCAGGACAAAGAACTAAGAAAAAAAAAACTGCAGGTGGCGCTATACAGATACATTTTATTGAATAAATCAGTGACTATGCTAAATTTTTAATTACATGCAATTACAAAAGAATTCAGATCCAGGTGATGGTTAACAAAACAGTTTTTTAAAAAAAAACAACTCTCAGGTTATGAGCTGAGCGCTGCGATTGGCCAGCGCTATAGCCTAGGAGAAGGAGACGCCGGCAGGCTCCACCCAGTTGAACTGAACATATGAAGCTACCGGAGCCTATACCGGGAGAACGGAGCGGCGCCCAGGGATAATAGTAAGTGCAGGGAGATCCCTGGGCGCCGCTCTGCATGTCTGTATGCTTAGTTTACATTTTTTATTCTAGTGAAAGGTCCTCTTTAATATCCGACATTCTCATACACTGCATGCAAGTCTGATATTGTATAAATAGTAACTAGATTCTGGATGTTCATGCACCGTAAGGTGGGTGCATACAAGCTGTTTATGTTTGCAAACCACAGAATTAACAGTTAGTATACAGTGTTGAGCACGAATATTCGAAAAGCAAATTTTTATCTCGAATATTGTCACTTTGAGAATTCACGAATATTTAGAATATAGTGCTATATATTCGTTCTATCGAATATTCGCCATTTTTTTCCATCTGAACACATGTTTCCTCCCTGCTTCTTGCTTGTGGGCCAATGAGTTATTGTACCACAAGCAACTTAAGCAGGGAGGAATCATGACTTCAGATGTCATTAAATATTCAAAAAAAACGAATATATAGTACTACAGTATATTCAATATAGTGCTATATATTCGTATTTTAGAATAATTGTCATTTTTTTCCATCTGAAGTGAACACTGTTCACTTCAGATGGAAAAAAATGAGGAATATTCTAAAATACATAGAAACATAGAATTTGTGGTCGTGGCAACCAAGTACGTACCTATCCTACCTAGTATACCCTATCCCTAAGCGGTCAGAGTTGTGCCGTAACCGCGTCGTGGAGGGACGCCTGAAAGAGGGCATCCCCTTTGAGAGTAACAGAAGAAAGGGGTGGGTGGGAGGGAGAACTCTGCACGTCGTACGCATGTGGGAGGGTGCCGGCCGTTGAAGTAGGTGGCCAAGCCCCTCCCACAAATACAGGCCAATGAATCGGCCTTTACACTTGTGGTCGTGGCAACCAAGTACGTACCTATCCTACCTAGTATACCCTATCCCTAAGCGGTCAGAGTTGTGCCGTAACCGCGTCGTGGAGGGACGCCTGAAAGAGGGCAAAAAGACATACTGATAGGCAGAAGTAATTTATTGCAAAGTCATTACAAAGCCAAAGTTTGAAAGGCTGCTGACATTTCTTTTTCGGGGTGAGGTATGTAACGATTGAAACAAGACGAGTGCCAACGCCCCAGTTTCTGTATGACATGCGCAGGCACTCGGTTTTTGGAGGCCGCGGATGCGGCACCTATGCGAAATGAATGACCCGAAATAGTGGCAGGGTCACCGCCCGTGCTGGCCACGAGTGACCTTACATGGGATATGAACTGATGGGTGGTGAGTGGAACCCCCCAAGGGTAACAATGGACTATTCGGTCCGGCCTCGGACAAGGCAGACCGTAACTGACGAAGCACCGTCACCGGACACCATTGGTGTGCTGTGGGAAAGAAGGATACCGGAACAGGGGGGCCCATCTGGGAGGTCTTGGATGTTTTGAGCAGTAATATGAACCCGTCGGAGTTCTGGACCAGCTGACTGACCGTGAGGAACTTGCTACTGCCTGGCGAACAGGTGAACTCCCCAGGACTCAGGAAGCCGTAAAAGGCTAGATAGATGGCGGATTTGAGTACCAAGCTGGCCAAAACCCCGAAAGGATTACCGTCCAAGGCGTCGGACAGTTTGCGGAAAAGAGGGCCGGTGACCGCTTGCCTGCGTACTTGGCTTTGCTGCCCGCACTTGCTCAAACCGGCTTTGACAGCATGTATGGTAAACACTGACGCTAGTTCGGGATGGCTAACAGAGAGGAAGTGTTGCACTCCCGCCAGGTACGACCTCACTGTACCGTGGGAGAGCCTGCACACTGAGTGGCAGTAACCAATGAACGCCAGGATGTACTCTGGAAAACTGGAGTCCCCTTGAGGACATTCCCCTCGAAACCTGCAGAACGTCTTCCACCCGGTGTTGTATGCCCTGGTTGTGTTAGGTGAGAGGGAATTGCGTATCAGAGCGTGAGCCGTCTCAAGGTGGTTGGTTACACTAGCCTTAAGGACTCGAGAGGAGGGACGGTGGTGCCTGTCGCGTCTGCCTCTGGCATGATCTGAAAGAAACGGGAGAAGTTAGCCCTCGACAAGGCGTCAGCAGCCCCGTTTTGCGCACCTGGCACATGGGCACTGAAAACATGAAAGTGGTGACGTAGGGAGAGCTGCACTAACCGTCTGAGAAAACACATGACTTGGCTAGACTTAGACAGCCCACTGTTAAGGATGTCTACCACGGCTGCGTTGTCAGTTACGAACAGAACAGACTGACACGCCCAAAGACTGCCCCAAATGTGGGCGGCTACCACGATGGGGTACAGCTCGAACAGCGCCGAGGTTTGGAGGAACCCCGGAATTTGACCCACCTCGGCAGGCCATTCGTCTGCAACCCAGTGGGTGCCAAAAATGGCGGCAAACCCTGAGCCCGCAGCTGCATCCGAAAAGACTGTAGGCGACCGACAAGACAGCTCGGGTACGAATAAGGACACCCCGTTCCACTGGCTCAGAAAATGGTCCCACATGTGGAGATCCGCTAGGGCTTGACTTTCCAGGCACACTGGGCTGTCCTGTTCCGGGGCGGAACTTAAGAGCGCCAGTAGGCGGGATATGAACGCTCTGCCCTGCGGGATGATGCGCATGGCAAAGTTTAACATACCCAGTAGAGACTGAAGGTCAGCCTTAGTGAACACGGTTGTGACTGTAAACCTGTGGATGACTTCTCTAATCCTTGTTAACTTATCCGCAGGCAACCTAGCTAACATGTGCTGGGAGTCTAACTCAATGCCCAAAAAGGTGATGACTGTGGCCGGGCCTTCTACTTTCTTGGGGGAAACCGGGACACCTAACCGGGAAAAACACCTCAGCAACTTCCCCAGCCCTAGGGGAACTGCCCCTGGCCTCTCAATCAGCAGGAAGTCATCCAGATAGTGGATGACAAACTCACAGAGGACCTTGTGAACCAAGACCCAGTGGAGCGCCTGAGCCAACTGATCGAAGAGCCAGGGGCTGCTCTTGGAACCGAAGGTGAGCTTGGTGGAGAAATAATACAGGCCTCTCCACTTGATGCCGTGCCACTGCCAGAGGGCTGGCATGATGGGAAGCAACTTAAAGGCTTCCGATATGTCGGCTTTGGACAACATGGACCCTGGGCCCGTGTTCATGATGATGGCGATAGCCTGATCGATCGAAGCATATCTCATGCCCACTTCCTCCGAAGGAATGAGGGAGTTAAGGCTGGGGACCTGGGAGCCGTGTGGGGCCGATAAGTCAATAATGAGTCTCTCCTTTTTACTGAACTTGCCTGTAACTACCCCCACGGGACTGACTCTCCAGCGTTGAAAAGGGGGCACACTAAAGGGACCGATCAAGAACCCTTTGCTTAACTCGGCCTCTATTAGTGTGTCTACCGAAGCAGGATTTCTTTCGGCTGACTGAAGGTTCCTGCATTCGTGTGTGAACTCCGGAGTCGTGATCAAGCCCGTATGGAAACCCTCATGAAATCCTGACACCAGGAACTGTACGAACCCTGGATTGTGATGACCTTGCAAGTACTCTTGTAGACGGCTAATATTGACCACACTCATATAATTTTTCACCGACTTTAATGAGCACGCTACTCGGGGGTGGGCCCTAAAACAGTTGGTACAGATATGTAACAGACGGCATTGACCGAAATTACAAGACGCGTAATTGAAATTGTTACATATCTGTGCCCTCCCTAGCTGAACGATGGGTCGGCCCAGCTTGTCTACTGAGTTGGGGGGTCTGAAGACGTCGAGTGGACCAGCTGTAGAGCTGGAGGGGTAGGATGCCGTGCTGACAGCGGACTTGTCGCACCACTCGACAGAGTGAAAGATAGACTGGCAGGCGGAACAGGAGGGAGCCTTCAGACCTGCAAAATGCCTGCAGAAAAGCTCAGTGTCCAGGTTGGACCAGTCAGTAACGTGTTGGAACTGGGAGAGAGCCGCTGCCGCCTTAGCTGAAAACGAACAGTGGTAGTCATAGAATGCGCTCCCTCCATACCTGTGACCCAACTCTGTGACCCTAAAGAGATACAGGTCTAGTTCCTCCCTCCTGTCCGGCCTGACAGTGCAAATCAAATCCCTGAAAAGGCTGAACGCCATGACGAATTCCGGTATGGACAATTTGCGGTTGAGCCGGTGGTCGCGGCTTCTCAGTATCACTGACACTTCCCCGCAAGCTATGACCTTGTTGTCAGATAGGTCCCTGTAGGCTATCAATAGAGACGCAAGATTGACATCCCTACCCTCCAGGATGTCCTTCCTGATGTTGATCGGGACAAAGTGGGAGGGAGTCACGTTGGGGACGGACTGGACAGAGCGAATGTCTGCGGCGGCAGAGGTGGAGGCGACCGCAACCTCGAGGGAGGAAACTGGTAGGACTGCGCTGCGAGCCTCGATAGACTCCAACCTCGCCTGCATGGACGTGACGGCAGACGTCAGACTGTTTAGCATGACATGTATCTGAGTCAGCGAAGTTTGCATCGTGGCCGCAGGGGGATCATTGGTACTGGGTACCAGGGAGTCCTTCCATAGGCGATACAGTTCCGCTTTTCTGGCAGATGCCGGGAAAGGGACGCCCTGCTTTGTCAGCGCCGCCATAAGCCTGGGGATGGTCCAAGCACGTAGGGACGGTATACTGCCCCCTTCGGATGTCTCTGCTACGACCTCGTCCACTGACGCCTCGACGATGTCTGACGCGTGTGACATCGTGGCTGTGAAAACAGTAACGTAAAATGACCGTCTAGCCTAAATGACCGCCGGTAACCGTGCAGCAGTCTAAACCACGTAACGAAAGGGTGAACTATCCCTGTGAGGAATGTACGTGACACCAGAAGAGCCGTGAAGGAGAGGCCAGGAACCGCCACCCGGTAGTCCATGCAAGGAGACCTGCCGTACTTACCAACTGAGAAGCACTATACTCTGACTTTCGCGTAAGTATCAATGAACACAGAACAACCTGTACGTAAAGTAATGCATGAGACACAAGCCTGACAAAGGCAGCACCTACCCGTCCCCCAAGGTGTACCCCCACTACCTTGGTTGATAAGGAAAATCAACTGAGATCCAAACCAACTTCTCTCTGACTAATAACTGCTTTGAACCTGGAAAACAACAACGGAACAACGAAAGAACCAGTCAATGCGTAAGGCTCAATTGTAGAACGTGGGTTGTGAGTAGAAGGTATGATCGGCTAACGAGAGTAGGTGTACTGATTGACATTGACCACTACCCGACGTTGGTGGTGAAAACCCCTACCTGTCTAAGCGGCACAGCGGCCTGTGCCAGACTTTGGTGTGGGGAGCGCGGGGCTCCCTGGCACCGTGAACCAAGTGGGGGTGGTCCTCTGGGCAACGGCCGACACCCCACGCCAACATGTCTCAGGTGCCACGTGGAGAGCCAGCGCGTGTCCCTGACAGGGTGCTCAGTGCGGGGGCCCCCCGCCGTCCCGGGGCTGGGCCGCCCGCCGGCTGAGCACTACTGCCGCATGGGGAGCAGCGCAGCCCTCTGGCATGAAGTTGACACAGGGGGGGCCCCCGGCGTCGAGGGCCTCACCTAGCCAAAACTAGAAATGCCGCGTGGGGGGCCTCACCGGTCCCTGATGGAGAGCTCAGTGCGGGGGAGCCCTCCTACCTCTGAGGGCCAACCCACCGCCGGCTGGGCATCTCCACCACGTGGGGAAACGGTGCTGCCCCCTGGCATGGGGGGAGGCCTTATCAGACACAGCCTCCCCCCTTCTTATGTGACGGCGTGCCACGTGGGGGGCCCACCGCTCCCTGATGGGGTGCCCAGTGCGGGGGTGTCCCCCTACTCCGTGAGGGGCCGACCCACCGCCGGCTGGGCCCCTCACCACGTGGGGAAACGGTGCTGCCCCCTGGCATGGGGGGAGGCCTTATCAGACACAGCCTCCCCCTTCTTATGTGAAGGCGTGCCACGTGGGGGGCCCACCGCTCCCTGATGGGGTGCCCAGTGCGGGGGTGCCCCCCTACTCCATGAGGGGCCGACCCACCGCCGGCTGGGCCCCTCCACCACGTGGGGAGAACGGTGGTGCCCCCTGGCAGACTTGGGGTAACGGGGGAGCTTGTGTGGCTCATCCCCAACTCCGTGTCATGATGGGCGGAGCCACGTGGTGCCGCCCCGCTCCCCGGCAGGGCGCTCGTCGCAGGGGTGCCTCCCCTAGCTAGGGGGCCGGCCCACCGCAGACTGCGTATGCCCACCACGTGAGGGAGCGGGGTAGCACTGGCAGTGTGTGCGGGGTGGAAGGCTGGAAGCGGCCGGGGAGGCGGAAGTGGCCGGGGAGGCGGGCGGGGGGAGGTCCTCTTGTGACCACGAGCCCCGCCCCCCCGCCGGAGAGTGAAGCCGTGACCGGACCTGGGCGGCGGAGGAGAGAGGTGCGTCTCGGTAGGCTCGGACCCCCACCCCCGCCGGCGGCTAAGAAGTACCGCCGTTTTGCAACGGGCAGGAGGGGCCCCCCGTAGTGCCGAGGCCCCGCCCCCCGCTGTCTACAGTTAGGCACGCAGTGGCCCGGCGCATGGCGGCCCCTACTTAGCCAAGGGCTGAACCACCGCACGGACGTCCACTCACCTAAACTTCCGACCAAGGACTGCCAGGTACGAGCGCACGCTTCCTGCGGAACTCTGCATGTCGTACGCATGTGGGAGGGTGCCGGCCGTTGAAGTAGGTGGCCAAGCCCCTCCCACAAATACAGGCCAATGAATCGGCCTTTACACGTGTCGACAGATAAGAACCATTTGGCCCATCTAGTCTGCCCAATATACTGAATACTATGGATAGCCCCTGGCCCTATCTTATATGAAGGATGGCCTTATGCCTATCCCATGCATGCTTAAACTCTTTCACTGTATTTGCAGCTACCACTTCTGCAGGAAGGCTATTCCATGCATCCACTACTCTCTCAGTAAAGTAATACTTCCTGATATTAATTTTAAACCTTTGCCCCTCTAATTTAAAACTATGTTGTAGTTGTAGAAGTGTTTCTTCTTTTAAATATTCTCTCCTCTTTTACCTTGTTGATTCCGTTTATGTATTTAAAAGTTTTTATCATATCCCCCTCTGTCTCGTCTTTCTTCCAAGCTATACATAACCACCTCCGGACCGCTGTACGCAGATTCGCGTTCCGGAGGTGGCAGCCCTGCGCTCAGCGACGCATATACGCGTCATCTCGCGTGAGCCGGGATTTCCTGTGAACGCGCGCACACAGGCGCGCGCGCTCACAGGAACGGAAGGTAAGAGAGTTGATCTCCAGCCTGCCAGCGGCGATCGTTCGCTGGCAGGCTGGAGATGTGTTTTTTTTAACCCCTAACAGGTATATTAGACGCTGTTTTGATAACAGCGTCTAATATACCTGCTACCTGGTCCTCTGGTGGTCCCCTTTGTTTGGATCGACCACCAGAGGACACAGGCAGCTCAGTAAAGTCCCACCAAGCACCACTACACTACACTACACCCCCCCCCCGTCACTTATTAACCCCTTATTAGCCCCTGATCACCCCTGATCACCCCATATAGACTCCCTGATCACCCCCCTGTCATTGATTACCCCCCTGTCATTGATCACCCCCCTGTAAAGCTCCATTCAGATGTCCGCATGATTTTTACGGATCCACTGATAGATGGATCGGATCCGCAAAACGCATCCGGACGTCTGAATGAAGCCTTACAGGGGCATGATCAATGACTGTGGTTATCACCCCATATAGACTCCCTGATCACCCCCCTGTCATTGATCACCCCCCCTGTCATTGATTACCCCCCTGTAAAGCTCCATTCAGATGTCCGCATGATTTTTACGGATCCACTGATAGATGGATCGGATCCGCTAAACGCATCCGGACGTCTGAATAAAGCCTTACAGGGGCGTGATCAATGACTGTGGTTATCACCCCATATAGACTCCCTGATCACCCCCCTGTCATTGATTACACCCCTGTCATTGATCAACCCCCTGTAAAGCTCCATTCAGATGTCCGCATGATTTTTACGGATGCACTGATAGATGGATCGGATCCGCAAAACGCATCCGGACGTCTGAATGAAGCCTTACAGGGGCATGATCAATGACTGTGGTTATCACCCCATATAGACTCCCTGATCACCCCCCTGTCATTGATCACCCCCCCTGTCATTGATTACCCCCCTGTAAAGCTCCATTCAGATGTCCGCATGATTTTTATGGATCCACTGATAGATGGATCGGATCCGCAAAACGCATTCGGACGTCTGAATGAAGCCTTACAGGGGCGTGATCAAGGACTGTGGTTATCACCCCATATAGACTCCCTGATCAGCCCCCTATCATTGATTACACCCCTGTCATTGATCAACCCCCTGTAAAGCTCCATTCAGATGTCCGCATGATTTTTACGGATGCACTGATAGATGGATCGGATCCGCAAAACGCATCCGGACGTCTGAATGAAGCCTTACAGGGGCATGATCAATGACTGTGGTTATCACCCCATATAGACTCCCTGATCACCCCCCTGTCATTGATTACCCCCCTGTAAAGCTCCATTCAGATGTCCGCATGATTTTTACGGATGCACTGATAGATGGATCGGATCCGCAAAACGCATACGGACGTCTGAATGAAGCCTTACACGGGCGTGATCAATGACTGTGGTTATCACCCCATATAGACTCCCTGATCACCCCCCTGTCATTGATCACCCCCCTGTCATTGATCACCCCCCTGTCATTGATCACTCCCCCTGTCATTGATCACCCTCTGTAAGGCTCCATTCAGACATTTTTTTGGCCCAAGTTAGCGGAATTTTTTTTTTTTTTTCTTACAAAGTCTCATATTCCACTAACTTGTGTCAAAAAATAAAATCTCACATGAACTCACCATACCCCTCACGGAATCCAAATGCGTAAAATTTTTTAGACATTTATATTCCAGACTTCTTCTCACGCTTTAGGGCCCCTAGAATGCCAGGGCAGTATAAATACCCCACATGTGACCCCATTTCGGAAAGAAGACACCCCCAGGTATTCCGTGAGGGGCATATTGAGTCCATGAAAGATTGAAATTTTTGTCCCAAGTTAGCGGAACGGGAGACTTTGTGAGAAAAAAATAAAAAATATCAATTTCCGCTAACTTGTGCTAAAAAAAAAAAATTTCTATGAACTCGCCATGCCCCTCATTGAATACCTTGGGGTGTCTTCTTTCCAAAATGGGGTCACATGTGGGTTATTTATACTGCCCTGGCATTCTAGGGGCCCCAAAGCGTGAGAAGAAGTCTGGTATCCAAATGTCTAAAAAATGCCCTCCTAAAAGGAATTTGGGCCCCTTTGCGCATCTAGGCTGCAAAAAAGTGTCACACATGTGGTATCGCCGTACTCAGGAGAAGTTGGGGAATGTGTTTTGGGGTGTCATTTTACATATACCCATGCTGGGTGAGATAAATATCTTGGTCAAATGCCAACTTTGTATAAAAAAATGGGAAAAGTTGTCTTTTGCCAAGATATTTATCTCACCCAGCATGGGTATATGTAAAAAGACACCCTAAAACACATTCCCCAACGTCTCCTGAATACGGCGATACCACATGTGTGACACTTTTTTGCAGCCTAGGTGGGCAAAGGGGCCCACATTCCAAAGAGCACCTTTCGGATTTCACTGGTCATTTACCTACTTACCACACATTAGGGCCCATGGAAAATGCCAGGGCAGTATAACTACCCCACAAGTGACCCCATTTGGGAAAGAAGACACCCCAAGGTATTCTGTGAGGGGCATGGCGAGTTCCTAGAATTTTTTATTTTTTGTCACAAGTTAGTGGAAAATGATGATTTTTTTTTTTTTTTTTTTTTCATACAGTCTCATATTCCACTAACTTGTGACAAAAAATAAAAACTTCCATGAACTCACTATGCCCATCAGCGAATACCTTGGGGTCTCTTCTTTCCAAAATGGGGTCACTTGTGGGGTAGTTATACTGCCCTGGCATTCTAGGGGCCCAAATGTGTGGTAAGGAGTTTGAAATCAAATTCTGTAAAAAATGACGAGTGAAATCCGAAAGGTGCTCTTTGATCACCCCCCCTGTCATTGATTACCCCTCTGTAAAGCTCCATTCAGATGTCCGCATGATTTTTATGGATCCACTGATAGATGGATCGGATCCGCAAAACGCATCTGGACGTCTGAATGAAGCCTTACAGGGGCGTGATCAATGACTGTGGTTATCACCCCATATAGACTCCCTGATCACCCCCCTGTCATTGATTACACCCCTGTCATTGATCAACCCCCTGTAAAGCTCCATTCAGATGTCCGCATGATTTTTACGGATGCACTGATAGATGGATCGGATCCGCAAAACGCATCCGGACGTCTGAATGAAGCCTTACAGGGGCATGATCAATGACTGTGGTTATCACCCCATATAGACTCCCTGATCACCCCCCTGTCATTGATTACCCCCCTGTAAAGCTCCATTCAGATGTCCGCATGATTTTTACGGATGCACTGATAGATGGATCGGATCCGCAAAACGCATACGGACGTCTGAATGAAGCCTTACACGGGCGTGATCAATGACTGTGGTTATCACCCCATATAGACTCCCTGATCACCCCCCTGTCATTGATCACCCCCCTGTCATTGATCACCCCCCTGTCATTGATCACTCCCCCTGTCATTGATCACCCTCTGTAAGGCTCCATTCAGACATTTTTTTGGCCCAAGTTAGCGGAATTTTTTTTTTTTTTTTCTTACAAAGTCTCATATTCCACTAACTTGTGTCAAAAAATAAAATCTCACATGAACTCACCATACCCCTCACGGAATCCAAATGCGTAAAATTTTTTAGACATTTATATTCCAGACTTCTTCTCACGCTTTAGGGCCCCTAGAATGCCAGGGCAGTATAAATACCCCACATGTGACGCCATTTCGGAAAGAAGACAACCCCAGGTATTCCGTGAGGGGCATATTGAGTCCATGAAAGATTGAAATTTTTGTCCCAAGTTAGCGGAACGGGAGACTTTGTGAGAAAAAAATAAAAAATATCAATTTCCGCTAACTTGTGCCAAAAAAAAAAAATTTCTATGAACTCGCCATGCCCCTCATTGAATACCTTGGGGTGTCTTCTTTCCAAAATGGGGTCACATGTGGGGTATTTATACTGCCCTGGCATTCTAGGGGCCCCAAAGCGTGAGAAGAAGTCTGGTATCCAAATGTATAAAAAATGCCCTCCTAAAAGGAATTTGGGCCCCTTTGCGCATCTAGGCTGCAAAAAAGTGTCACACATGTGGTATCGCCGTACTCAGGAGAAGTTGGGGAATGTGTTTTGGGGTGTCATTTTACATATACCCATGCTGGGTGAGATAAATATCTTGGTCAAATGCCAACTTTGTATAAAAAAATGGGAAAAGTTGTCTTTTGCCAAGATATTTATCTCACCCAGCATGGGTATATGTAAAAAGACACCCTAAAACACATTCCCCAACGTCTCCTGAATACGGCGATACCACATGTGTGACACTTTTTTGCAGCCTAGGTTGGCAAAGGGGCCCACATTCCAAAGAGCACCTTTCGGATTTCACTGGTCATTTACCTACTTACCACACATTAGGGCCCCTGGAAAATGCCAGGGCAGTATAACTACCACACAAGTGACCCCATTTGGGAAAGAAGACACCCCAAGGTATTCTGTGAGGGGCATGGCGAGTTCCTAGAATTTTTTATTTTTTGTCACAAGTTAGTGGAAAATGATGATTTTTTTTTTTTTTTTTTTTTTATACAGTCTCATATTCCACTAACTTGTGACAAAAAATAAAAACTTCCATGAACTCACTATGCCCATCAGCGAATACCTTGGGGTCTCTTCTTTCCAAAATGGGGTCACTTGTGGGGTAGTTATACTGCCCTGGCATTCTAGGGGCCCAAATGTGTGGTAAGGAGTTTGAAATCAAATTCTGTAAAAAATGACGAGTGAAATCCGAAAGGTGCTCTTTGGAATATGGGCCCCTTTGCCCACCTAGGCTGCAAAAAAGTGTCACACATCTGGTATCTCCGTATTCAGTAGAAGTTGGGGAATGTGTTTTGTGGTGTCATTTTACATATACCCATGCTGGGTGAGAGAAATATCTTGGCAAAAGACAACTTTTCCCATTTTTTTATACAAAGTTGGCATTTGACCAAGATATTTATCTCACCCAGCATGGGTATATGTAAAATGACACCTCAAAACACATTCCCCAACTTCTCCTGAGTACGGAGATACCAGATGTGTGACACTTTTTTGCAGCCTAGGTGGGCAAAGGGGCCCATATTCCAAAGAGCACCTTTCGGATTTCACTCGTCATTTTTTACAGAATTTGATTTCAAACTCCTTACCACACATTTGGGCCCCTAGAATGCCAGGGCAGTATAACTACCCCACAAGTGACCCCATTTTGGAAAGAAGAGACCCCAAGGTATTCGCTGATGGGCATAGTGAGTTCATGGAAGTTTTTATTTTTTGTCACAAGTTAGTGGAATATGAGACTTTGTATGAAAAAAAAAAAAAAAATCAGCATTTTCCACTAACTTGTGACAAAAAATAAAAAATTCTAGGAACTCGCCATGCCCCTCACGGAATACCTTGGAGTGTCTTCTTTCCAACATGGGGTCACTTGTAGGGTGGTTATACTGCCCTGGCATTCTAGGGGCCCAAATGTGTGGTAAGGAGTTTGAAATCAAATTCTGTAAAAAATGACCTGTGAAATCCGAAAGGTGCTCTTTGGAATATGGGTCTTTTTGCCCACCTAGGCTGCAAAAAAGTGTCACACATCTGGTATCTCCGTACTCAGGAGAAGGTGGGGAATGTGTTTTGGGGTGTCTTTTTACATATACCCATGCTGGGTGAGATAAATATCTTGGTCAAATGCCAACTTTGTATAAAAAAATGGGAAAAGTTGTCTTTTGCCAAGATATTTCTCTCACCCAGCATGGGTATATGTAAAATGACACCCCAAAACACATTCCCCACCTTCTCCTGAGTACGGAGATAGTAGATGTGTGACACTTTTTTGCAGCCTAGGTGGGCAAAGGGGCCCATATTCGAAAGAGCACCTTTCGGATTTCACAGGTCATTTTTTACAGAATTTGATTTCAAACTCCTTACCACACATTTGGGCCCCTAGAATGCCAGGGCAGTATAACTACCCCACAAGTGACCCCATTTTGGAAAGAAGAGACCCCAAGGTATTTCGTGATGGGCATAGTGAGTTCATAGAACTTTTTATTTTTTGTCACAAGTTAGTGGAATATGAGACTTTGTAAGAAAAAAAATCATCATTTTCCGCTAACTTGTGACAAAAAATAAAAAGTTCTATGAACTCACTATGCCCATCAGCGAATACCTTAGGGTGTGTACTTTCCAAAATGGGGTCATTTGTGGGGTGTTTGTACTGTCTGGGCATTGTAGAACCTCAGGAAACATGACAGGTGCTCAGAAAGTCAGAGCTGCTTCAAAAAGCGGAAATTCACATTTTTGTACCATAGTTTGTAAACGCTATAACTTTTACCCAAACCATTTTTTTTTTACCCAAATATTTTTTTTTTATCAAAGACATGTAGAACAATAAATTTAGAGCAAAATTTATATATGGATGTCGTTTTTTTTGCAAAATTTTACAACTGAAAGTGAAAAATGTCATTTTTTTGCAAAAAAATCGTTAAATTTCGATTAATAACAAAAAAAGTAAAAATGTCAGCAGCAATGAAATACCACCAAATGAAAGCTCTTTTAGTGAGAAGAAAAGGAGGTAAAATTCATTTGGGTGGTAAGTTGCATGACCGAGCAATAAACGGTGAAAGTAGTGTAGTGCAGAAGTGTAAAAAGTGGCCTGGTCTTTCAGGGTGTTTAAGCACTGGGGGCTGAGGTGGTTAAAGAGGACCTTTCACTAGAATAAAACATCTAAACTAACTATACAGACATGTAGAGCCGTGCCCAGGGATCTCCCTGCACTTACTGTTATACCTGGGCGCCGCTCCGTTCGCCCGGTATAGCCTCCGGTATCTTCATAGTTAGGCTCCACCCAGGGGAACCTACCGGCGTCTCATTCTCCCATGCTGTAGCGCTGGCCAATCGCAGCGCTCAGCTCATAGCCTGAGAGGCTTTTTTTTCTCTCAGGCTATGAGCTGAGCGCTGCGATTGGCCAGCGCTACAGCATGGGAGAATGAGACGCCGGCAGGTTCCCCTGGGTGGAGCCTAACTATGAAGATACCGGAGGCTATACAGGGCGAACGGAGCGGCGCCCAGGTATAACAGTAAGTGCAGGGAGATGTTTTATTCTAGTGAAAGGTCCTCTTTAAGGTTATTTAATCTTTCCTGGTAAGTTTTATCCTGCAATCCATGTACTAGTTTAGTAGCTCTTCTCTGAACTTTCTCCAAAGTAGCAATATCCTTCTGGAGATATGGTCTCCAGTACCGCGCACAATACTCCAAATGAGTTCTCACTAGTGCTCTGTAGAGCGGCATGAGCACCTCCCTCTTTCTACTGGTAATTCCTCTCCCTATACACCCAAGCATTCTGCTAGCATTTCCTGCTGCTCTATGACATTGTCTGCCTACCTTTAAGTCTTCTGAAATAATGACCCCTAAATCCCTTTCCTCAGATACTGAGGTTAGGACTGTATCACTGATTTTATATTCTGCTCTTGGGTTTTTACGCCCCAGGTGCATTATCTTGCATTTATCAACATAAAATTTTAGTTGCCAGATTTTTGACCATTCCTCTAGTTTTCCTAAATCCTTTTCCATTTGGTGTATCCCTCCAGGAACATCAACCCTGTTACAAATTTTTGTGTCATCAGCAAAAAGACACACCTTACTATTGAGGCCTTCTGCAATTTCGCTGATAAAGATATTAAACAATATGGGTCCCAGAACAGTTCCCTGAGGTACCCCACTGGTAACAAGACCATGGTCTGAATATACTCCATTGACTACAACCCTATGTTGTCTGTCCCTCAGCCACTGCCTAATCCATTAAACAATATGGGAGTCCAAACACATAGACTGCAATTTATTGATAAGCTTTCTATGTGGGATAGTATCAAGAGCCTTACTAAAGTCTAGATAAGCGATGTCTACTGCACCTCCGCCATCTATTATTTTAGTCACCTAATCAAAAAATCAATAAGATTAGTTTGACATGATCTCCCTGAAGTAAACCCATGCTGTTTATCATCTTTCAATCCATGGGATT
Organism: Bufo bufo; assembly: GCF_905171765.1. Lineage (NCBI taxonomy): Eukaryota > Metazoa > Chordata > Amphibia > Anura > Bufonidae > Bufo > Bufo bufo. The sequence continues at coordinate 178,279,166 of NC_053390.1, read as the reverse complement.
TTAGATATTCCACAATCCTCTCCTTAAAGGGGTTATCCGAGTTATGAAAAAAGAAAATATAGCACTGAATATCTGATATATAACTGAGCTAAGCAAGTTTTATGCAAAAAAATATATATATTTCCTCATTTCCCTGGTTCTTTTCTGGCCCTTTGTTTACATGCAATAAAAACAATCTCTGCCCCTCACCCTGCTCTGCTAAGGGAGTGAATACAAGAGCTGCCCTGAGTGACATGTCTGCCTGCTGGGAGACTCTGCAGCTTGTTGTATGTGTAGGACTACAAGTCTCAGCTGTATAATGACACTGCTAAGGGAGTGGATACAAGAGCTGCTCTGAGTGCTGGGAGAAAACAGCAACTTGTAAGTGTAGAACTACAAGTTCCACTTATATAATGACACTGCTAATAGACACAGGATCTTCCCCCTACCTGTAATGCTTGCAGAACTTCTCTTTCAGCTCCTGTGCCCAGCATTTGTCTCCTCACTGCCTGCAGCTACACAATAAACACTTCAACCCTGAGTCTGTGCAGCTGAAGGGCTTAAGATTCCTAGGATAGAGCACACAGCCGGCAGTGAAGGGGGCGTGGCCAGCACAGTGACGTTTTGTTTACAGGCTTGTAAACAACCTTTATCAGAGCAGGGAGAGAAGCTGACATCACAGGTCATGTGACCCTCAGTGAAATCTGAGAAACCAGCCACTGGAGATAAAGTGAGTGAATTGGAAAGCTGTTACATTTGCCCAGTTAGGAACATAGAAAGAACAAAAAAATAACTCGGATAACCCCTTTAAGTATGGTTTCCATTAATTTCCCCACTATTGATGTCAGGCTTACTGGCCTATAGTTGCCCGATTCCTCCCTACTACCTTTCTTGTGAATGGGCACAACATTTGCTAATTTCCAATCTTCTAGTACGACTCCTGTTACCAGTGATTGGTTAAATAAATCTGTTAATGGTTTTGCTAGTTCACCGCTAAGCTCTTTTAATAGCTTTGGGTGTATCCTATCAGGCCCCTGTGACTTATTTGTATTAATTTTAGACAGCTGACTTAGAACCTCTTCCTCTGTAAAGACACATTCATCAAAAGATTCATTAGTCTTCTTTCCTAACTGAGGTACTTTTCCTTCATTTTCTTTTGTAAAAACTGAACAGAAGTATTCATTGAGGCAGTCAGCTAGTTCTTTATCTTCTTCCATATACCTTCTTTCTTTTGTTTTTAATTTGGTAATTCCTTGTTTTAGTTTCCTTTTTTCATTTATGTATCTGAAGAATGTCTTATTGCCTTTTTTCACTAACTGAGCTATTGAATATATTGAATATAGTGCTATATATGAGTTTTTTAGAATATTCATCATTTTTTTTTCCATCTGAAGTCATGATTCCTCCCTGCTCAAGTTGCTTGTGGGCCAATGACTCATTGGCCCACAAGCAAGAAGCAGGGAGGAATCATGTGTTCAGATGAAAAAAAAAAAAGGCAAATATTCGATAGAACGAATATATAGCACTATATTCTATAGTGCTATATATCCGTTTTTGACCAACGCCTGTATTGAGCGCGTAATATTAGCATATTACGCTATTATTACCTTGCCGATTTTCAATTCGCAAATATTCTATGAATATACACTATTTGTATATTGAAGGGACCACAGAAAGGCAAGACTCCACGATATATAAATCACACAACAACCAGCGCACTGGTAAGTAAAGTCTATGCTCCAAATATTTGTTCCTATTTAGATATTGACAATGTATGCAATCGCACAGGCAGTTTGCTGGTTACTCACGGTTGGATGTAAAGGTAGGAAGTCCCATGCCTGCCATGGCATCCCACGTGGTCTCCCGCACCCACAGGGCTTACCTCCAGTTTATTCTCTTCCTACTGTGAAGTGTATCGCAGCTTGTCGATCGTGCTGCTCACTTGACACTGTGGGATGTATCGCAGCTCACTAATCATATGTGTGAAATAGTGAGGAAATCAAAGCCGGTTTGTTACATTCAGTCCGGGCAGGTAACTCAGCAGTGGCTTCTGCCTCAAATAGCAGTTCATTAAATGGCTTGTCTAGAGCGCTCCAAATTCTGTCCCCTTGTAAATCCTAATGGATACTTTCGACCTGGGGGTCTCCTGAAATCAAACGCGTTTCGGAGCTTTTAGCGTGCTCCTTCAGTGGTTAATGGACCTCCAATGTCAGTACCCTTTAAATACCCACAACTCCCTCCAAAATATTTGGGATCACAGAAAGGCATGGAGTGGATTCTTCCCTTACATTTGGATTGTTTATATTTTCATTAAGAGTCCTGTGGTTCCCCTGCATGATTTGTGCGGTTTATACATACATTCTATGGTTCTTTGTTTCATAGTACCAGCCCCCCCTACGGTTCACTTACACAGCCTATATGGACCGTGTGGCACTTACATTCAAAAAAAATAATAATATATATATATATATATATATATATATATAGATAGATAGATAGATAGATATACAGTACAGACCAAAAGTTTGGACACACCTTCTCATTCAAAGAGTTTTCTTTATTTTCATGACTATGAAAATTATAGATTCACACTGAAGGCATCAAAACTATGAATTAACACATGTGGAATTATATACAAAACAAACAAGTGTGAAACAACTGAAAATATGTCATATTCTAGGTTCTTCAAAGTAGCCACCTTTTGCTTTGATTACTGCTTTGCACACTCTTGGCATTCTCTTGGTGAGCTTCAAGAGGTAGTCCCCTGAAATGGTTTTCACTTCACAGGTGTGCCCTGTCAGGTTTAATAAGTGGGATTTCTTGCCTTATAAATGGGGTTGGGACTATCAGTTGCGTTGAGGAGAACTCAGGTGGATACACAGCTGATAGTCCTACTGAATAGACTGTTAAAATTTGTATTAATGCAAGAAAAAAGCAGCTAAGTAAAGAAAAACGAGTCGCCATCATTACCTTAAGAATGTCAGTCAGTCAGCCGAAAAATTGGGAAAACTTTGAAAGTAAGGGCTATTTGACCATGAAGGAGAGTGATGGGGTGCTGCGCCAGATGACCTGGCCTCCACAGTCACCTGGACCTGAACCCAATCGAGATGGTTTGGGGTGAGCTGGACCGCAGAGTGAAGGCAAAAGGGCCAACAAGTGCTAAGCATCTCTGGGAACTCCTTCAAGACTGTTGGAAGACCATTTCAGGGGACTACCTCTTGAAGCTCATCAAGAGAATGCCAAGAGTGTGCAAAGCAGTATTCAAAGCAAAAGGTGGCTACTTTGAAGAACCTAGAATATGACATTTTCAGTTGTTTCACACTTGTTTGCTATGTATATAATTCCAAATGTGTTAATTCATAGTTTTGATGCCTTCATAGTCATGAAAATAAAGAAAACTCTTTGAATGAGAAGGTGTGTCCAAACTTTTGGTCTGTACTGTATACATATTATTTTTTTTTTATAAAAAATGCCCGCTTGATAATTCGGGTTCCACATGTAATACCTGTTGACTTTAGTTCAAATGGAGTGAATGGTGGAAGCCATGTACCAAGAGAGGGCCAATAGTGAATGTATATAAAACACACCTGGTTCCCTGTCGGTGGAGGGCCCCCACCAAACTTACAGGAACCCAAATAATTCTAATTCTGCATTCAGACCCTCTGGTAGTAGTGAATTAAATTTAAAGATTCTACTTGATTCCAGGGTCTGAAAGCGGAATTAGAATTATTTGGACCACCGCATGTTAGGTCAAGATATAACTGCTCCACCACCATCACACTCAACACTGGCACTCCACAGGGCTGTGTGCTGAGCCCGTTCCTCTACTCCCTTTTCACCTATGACTGCAGGCCTAGGTATGAATCCAATCCCATCATTAAGTTTGCAGATGACACCACAGTGATTGGTCTCATCACTGACAACGATGAGTCTGACCATAGGGAAGAGGTAAAGCACCTAGCTGTATGGTGCGCTGACAATAACCTGCTCCTGAATACCAGCAAAACAAAAGAGCTCATTGTGGACTTCAGGAAGGAGAAGAGAGACACCTCCACATAAATGGCACGGCTGTTGAATGGGCTTCCAGCTTTAAGTTCCTGGGGACCTACATCTCTAAGAATCTGTCCTGGTCAACTAACATCTCCAACATCAGCGCCTCTTTTTTTTTTGTAGTGTTGAGCGCGAATATTCGAAACGCGAATATCGCCACTTCAAGAATTCGAGAATATTTAGAATATAGTGCTATATATTCGTATTCGCGAATAGTGTTGAATATTCTAATCACGAATTTATCACGAATTATCGCGAATATATTACATTGCCGATTTTCGCAACTGGAGATCACAAATTCTTGAATTTGCAAATTTATGGTGAATATTCGGCCAAAAATTCACAAAATATCGTAAATTCGAATATTGCCGCTCATCACTATTTTTGAGGACACTGAAAAAAACCACCTGTCTGCTAACATACTGGGTAACTTCTATCGCTGTCCGATAGAGAGCATCATGGCCAACTGTGTTACAGTCTGTTAAGGGAATTGCTCTGTTGCTGACCGCAAGGCACTGCAGCGGTTGGTGAAAGCTGCACAATGCATCATAGGGACTCCACTTCCTGCTTTTGAGGATGTTCACAAAAAGAGATGTCTACATCGGGCACGCATCATTCTTAGGGACTCCTCTCATCCTGCCAATAAACTCTTCCAGCTCCTTCCTTCCAGAAGGCACTACAGGACCCTTCAGACTCAAATCAAATCAAATATAACTGCACTGCTGAATGGCAAATATGTTTTTCTTTTTTCCACTTATGCACTCCACAAAAGGGCTTTAGAACATATAACTGCACCGCTGAACGGCAAATAGGCCATTATTTTTTCCCCTTATACACTCCACAAAAGGCTTTAGAACATATACGGCAACTGCACTGCTGAACGGCAAATATATTTTTATTTTTTCCTCTTAGGGTACTTTCACACTAGCCTTATTCTTTTCCGGCACTGAGTTCCGTCCTAGGGGCTCAATACCGGAAAAGAACTGATCAGTTTTATCACCATGCATTCTGAATCTTTTAGACTGATCAGGACGGAGATAATACCGCAGCATGCTACGGTTTTATCTCCGGCCAAAAAAACTGAAGACTTGCCTGAATTTTTTTCCATAGGAATGTATTAGTGCCGGCATTCAAAATACCGCAATGCCAGATCGAAAAAAATGTGAACAACACAGATGACACCGGAAAGACAGATCCGGCATTTCAATGCATTTGTAAGACGGATCAGGATCCTGATCAGTCTCACAAATTCCATCAGTTGACATACGTTTTGACGGATCCGGCAGGCAGTTCCATCGCCAGAACTGCCTGCTGGATTCCTCTGGCACAAGTGTGAAAGCACCCTTATACACTCCACAAAAGGCTTTAGAACATATAACTGCACAGCTGAACGGCAAATAGGCCCTTATTTTTTTCCACTTATACACGACACAAAAGGCTTTAGAACATATAACTGCACCGCTGAACGGCAAATATATTTTTCTTTTTTCCATTAATACACAATACAAAAGGCTTTTGAATATATAACTACACCACTAAAAGGCAAATATATTTTTATTTTTTCCACTTATACATTCCACAAAAGGCTTTAGAACATATAACTGCACCGCTGAACTGCAAATTATTTTTATTTTTTTGTGCCACTGATACAGGCCAAAAAGGGCTGTAATTTACACACTTCCCCACACAACGGCTAATAATCCCTTATTTGCCCCACTAATACAAGCCCAAAAATGCTCTAGAACATATAACTGCACAAGGGCAAATATTTCCTTGCAATAAGCCCTGTTAATGGCTGTATCAAACAGCACTTGCACCCCAATAACAACAACGGTTTTATGGAATTACAGAGCTGTATAATGGTAATTTGGATCCCCAGTCAGTGCAGCAAGGTGTAATACGATTGTTCCTATTACCCAGACTGTAATCTCCCCTTCTGAACCCTGTTCTACATAAATGCTGTGGAATGATTCCTCCCTATCCTTTCCCTACACCTTGAATAATCTTTCCCTGAACTTGTAAATAGTTTTTTTTAGCACAATGAAGTCTTTCCTAGCACTGTCCCTAGTGCCTGCTAACATCTCTCCCTACACTAAGTACACTGGAAAATGGCAGAATCCCAGATGGCTTAGGCTATTTATAGGGCTATGACATCACAGGGCTGGCTGGCTGCTGAACTTTGTATATTGCATGGTATTTGGAGCTCTCGATCTACACCTTATCATCCTCAAGGAAATGGAATATGTGAGATATTTAATCAGACCCTATTAAATCTTATTAGAACATTAGGAAAAGACTACCATGAAAAATGGCTTGAATATGTTCGCAATGTAGTATGGGCCTATAACAATACGATCCACAGTATCACAGGATACACTGTTATTTATTGGATATCCATCTCAATTGCCCTTGTCACTGCTCATAGAACCACTTGAAAATGTAGAAAATCATGCCTCATTCAGAATGGGTTCAGGAGCATCAGGCACGATTAAAGAGAGCCACTGATATTGTCGCACAACAACAAAAATATAATTAACCAGAGATTGTTACAGAATATAAAACTCTTTCAGTGTGAAAGAATTCTTATAAGAAACAGAACGACACAGAGAGCTGGCAAATTGGAAATTAAATTAAAAATAAACCCATATGTTATTGTATGGCAGCTGGAACCTGGCTCGCCAGTATATGAGATCCGACCTGAAAATAATAAGGGACCTACACTTAAAGTAAACATAAAAGGCCAAGTACATTTCAGATGAAGATGCCTGAAAACCCTGATACTGAAGATGCTCTGCCAGACATATCTGAACAATACATAGATGAAGAATTGAAGCTTGGTGGATTATGTTACTCACATAATACCCAATCCGAAATATACGAAGAGTAATCCAGAGGAAAGAAAACAGGCTGGTTTTGAGAGTTCCATTTATATAAGCAGGCATATAACGCGAGTTTGCGCGTCGCGTGTTTGATTTAAATGTGTGTTTGTATAAGTGTGCGACTTCAGATTCAGGGACTTCAGTGGGGGACTGCAGTAAATCAGTTTCTTATTACTGCATTATATTGTATTTTTCGCTTTCATTGTATAATCCCCATTAGTATGTGTTCCATAATTGACAGCGCAGTCCAGTGGACATCTTGTCTGATGTATGCAGTCCTGGAACTGAAGTTCGAGGGTGTATATCATTGTTGAAAATGTGAGCAAATTACCCATTTGGATTCACAAATTGAGTATCTAAACGGGCGAGTTTCAACACTGAGAGTCATTAACAATTTGGAAGAGAGTTTGCTTCTCACTAAGCAAGCACTCTATGGGGTAGTTGAGGGGGAGGGTGAAAGTGAGGAGGCTGAGGAAAGTGATGTAGCTAGCTGGGTAACAGTTAGAAAGCGGGGTAGAGGGAAGAGTGCCAGGGAGGCTAGCCCTGATCTGTCACACCCCAACAAGTTTGCACGTTTGTCAGATTAGGGGGATGTCGGTTCAGGGACAGCACTGCTGCAGCCGGATGCTTCCTCTGCCTGTCAGGGGAATGTCAGCTCCAGTAAGCAGGGGACCAGGAGAGCAGGGCAGGTCAGACAGGTGCTGGTAGTGGGAGACTCTATTATTAGGGGTACAGAAAGGGCAATCTGTCACAAAGACCGTGATCGCCGAACAATGTTGTTTTCCTGGCACTAGAGTTCGACACATCGCGGATCGGGCTGACAGATTACTGGGAGGGGCTGGAGAAGACCCAGCAGTCATGGTCCATGTCGGAACCAATGAAAAAGTTAGAGGAAGGTGGAGAGTCCTTAAAAATGATTTTAGGGATTTAGGTCAAAAGCTTAGGGCAAGGACCTCAAAGGTAGTGTTTTCTGAAATACTGCCTGTACCATGAGCCACACAAGAAAGGCAGCGAGAGATTAGGGAGGTTAACAAGTGGCTCAAAATCTGGTGTAGGAAGGAGGGGTTTGGGTTCCTGGAGAACTGGGCCGACTTCTGTCAGCTACAGGCTCTATCGTAGGGATGGGCTGCACCTCAATGGGGAAGGTGCAGCTGTGTTAGGGGGAAAGATGGCTAGAAGGTTGGAGGAGTGTATAAACTAGGGACTGGGGGGGAGGGTAATTACGTTATAGGATGGGAAGATAGTGCAGATAGAGACTGGGGGCAAGGTAGGGGGACTAGGGGAGAAATAAAACGAGGGACTAGAACGGTTCAGAAGGAAAGGTGTAGGGTAAAAAATATACATAAACCTCTTAATTGTATGTATACTAATGCCATAAGCCTGACTAATAATACTGGGGAACTAGAATTAGTGATGTGTGAGGAGGACTATGACATAGTGGGAATAACTGAGACATGGCTGGATGATAGCTATGACTGGGCAGTTAATGTACAAGGTTACAGTCTGTTTAGAAAGGATCGTAAAACCAGAAGAGGTGGAGGGGTCTGCCTTTATGTAATGTATAGTCCTGTCTAAAGCCCACACTCCGAGAAGATATAAGTGAGAGACATGAACATGTGGAGTCACTGTGGGTAGAAATACATGGAGGCAAAAATAATAATAAATTACTAATAGGAGTTTATTATAAACCACCGAATATACCAGAGTCCACAGAAAATCTACTACTAAACCAGATAGGCAAGGCGGCAAATCATAATGAGGTGGTTATTATAGGGGACTTCAACTACCCAGAAATAGACTGGGAAACTGAAAGCTGTACATCTCATAAAGGAAACAGGTTCTTGGCAATAACCAAAGAAAATTACCTTTCCCAACTGGTTCAGGACCTAACTAGAGGGACGGCCATACTGGACTTATTATTAACCAATAGACCTGACAGAACAACAGATGTGCAGGTTGGGGGACACCTGGGAAATAGTGCCCATAAAGTAACAACCTTCCAATTATCCTTCAAATGAGCGTTTCTTCAGGGAGGAACAAAAATACCAAACTTTAAAACAGCAAACTTTAGCCAACTAAGAGAGGCCATAGGCCTAACTAACTGGGACAAAGTCCTCAACAAAAACAAATAAATACCGCCACAAAATAGGATATTTTTAAAAGCATCCTAAAATCTAATTGTGAGAGGTACATACCTTATGGGAATAAAAGGTTAAGGAACAAGAAGAAACCAATGTGGAAAAATAGAACGGTAAAGAAGGCAATAAATGACAAAAGGAAAGCATTTAAATCACAAAAACAGGAGGGTAGCGAGGAAAAAAATTGAATATGTAAAAAACGAATAAAAGTCGCCAAACTAGAGACCGAGAGGTTAATTGACAAAGAGAGCAAAACTAACCCTAAAATGTTCTTAAATTATTTAAATGGATGAAATGCAGAATGTAAAAGTAAATTCCCCATTAAAAGTGCCCTGTCTGACCCAGGAAGATTAAAGATTAAAATAGACAAATCGCCAGGGCCAGATGGCATACACCCCCGTATCCTAAGAGAATTAAGTAATGTCATAGCCAGACCCTTATTTCTGATATTTACAGACTCTATACTGACAGTGAGTGTTCCACAGGATTGGCGCATAGCAAATATGGTGCCAATATTCAAAAAGGGTGCAAAAACAGACTCCGGAAACTATAGGCCGGTAAGTTTATCACCTATTGTGGGGAAACTATTTGAAGGTTCTCTAAGAGATGCTATCTTGGAGGATCTCAATGAAAACAAGCAAATAACATCATATCAGCATGGTTTCATGGGGGATCGGTTATGTCAAACTAATTTAATCAGTTTCTATGAGGAGGTAAGTTCTAGACTTGACAGCGGCGAATCAATGGATGTCGTGTATCTGGACTTCTCCAAAGCATTTGACACTGTACCACATAAAAGGTTAGTATATAAAATGAGAATGCTCGGACTGGGAGAAAACATCTGTATGTAGGTAAGTAACTGGCTCAATGATAGAAAACAGAGGATGGTTATTAATGGTACACACTCAGATTGGGTCACTGTCACTAGCGGAGTACCTCAGGGGTCAGTATTGGGCCCTATTCTCTTCAATATATTTATTAATGATCTTGTAGAAGGCTTGCACAGTAAAATATCATTTTTTGCAGATGACACTAAACTGTGTAAAGTAATTAACACTGAAGAGGACAATATACAGCTACAGGTGTATCTGGATAGATTAGAGGCTTGGCAGAGAAGTGGCAGATGAAGTTTAACACTGACAAATGTAATTTTTTGCACATGGGAAGGAATAATGCAAATCCCCCGTACATACTAAATGGTAAAACACTGGGTAACACTGACATGGAAAAAGACCTATGAATTTTAATAAACAGCAAACTAAGCAGTAGATAAACAAGTGTCAGGCAACTGCCAAGGCCAATAAGATAATGGGTTGCATCAAAAGGGGCATAGATGCCCGTGATGAGAACATAGTCCTACCACTTCACAAATCACTAGTCAGACCACACATGGAGTACTGTGTACAGTTCTGGGCTCCTGTGAACAAGGCAGACATAGCAGAGCAGGAGAGGGTTCAGAGGAGGGCAACTAAAGTAATATCTGGAATGGGGCAACTACAGTACCCTGAAAGATTATCAACATTAGGGTTATTCACTTTAGAAAAATTACTATGTATAAATATATCAGTCGGCAGTACAGAGATCTCTCCCATCATCTATTTATCCCCAGGACTGTGACTGTGATGAGGGGACACCCTCTGCGTCTGAAGGAAAGAAGGTTTGTACACAAACATAGAAAAGGATTATTTACAGTAAGAGCAGTGAGACTATGGAACTCTCTACCTGAGGAGGTGGTGATGGTGACTACAATAAAATAATTCAAGAGGGACTTGGATGAATTTCTGGAGTGTAATAATATAACAGGCTATAGCTACTAGAGAAGGGTCGTTGATCCGGGAGTTATTCTGATTGCCTTTTTGGAGTCTTGAAGAAATTGTTTCCCCCTTAAGTGGGGAAAATTGGCTTGTACCTCACAGTTTTTTTTTGCCTTCCTCTAGATTAACTTGCAGGATAACAGGCCGAACTGGATGGACAAATGTCTTTTTTCGGCCTTATATACTATGTTACTATGTTACTCTGTAATACCAAGTTGCCTTTGGAACTATAAACTGTAGTGCAGCAGACTGCAGTAATTCAAAGAAGGAGGAGAAAAAGTAAAAGGTTTATTGATTTATTTGTTGATATATGCAGAATAATGTTGAACATTATGGTTCTTTACTTGAAGGTAGGGTGGATTGTTCTGTTGTGGTAGTCTTTTAGGACAGTAAATGTTCCAATATTGACATTTTGATAATTTCTTCAGAGCCAGTACCTGCAGTCTCAGGCATAGCAGGTTAAAGAATAGGGAGAGACTACTGCCCAGGGTAGCCTCTGGTGGGTGTCTAAGGCTACTTTCACACTAGCATTTTTGCTGGATCCCGCAGGGTTCAGCAAAAACGCTTCCGTTACTGATAATACAAACATCTGCATCTGTTATGAATGGATCCTGTTGTATTATCTTTAACATAGCCAAGACGGACCCGTCATTTATGCCAATGAAAGTCAATGGGGGATGGATCAGTTTTCTAGTGTGTCAGATTGTGTCACAGAAAATGGATCCGTCCCCATTGATTTGCATTGGGTGTCATGATGTGAGATGACGTCTTGCTCCGTATCCCAGGATGGAAAGCAAACTACAACATGTTGCAGTTTGCTCTCCGGTCTGGGAACGCAACTAAAAGGAAAGGAATGCCTTTTGGAGCATTCCGTTCTGTTCAGTTCAGTTTTGTCCCCATTGACAATGAATCGGGACAAAACTGAAGTGTTTTTTTTCGGTATTGAGCCCCTATGACGGAACTTAATACCTGAAAACTTAAACGCTAGTGTGAAAGTAGTCTTAAAGATGGAGGAGCCTTTTCTGAGAGCTGTCAGTTCATGAGAGTCCCTATCTCTAGCTGTTGCACTGTTTAGAAGCAATCAGAAGAGACAGAAAGGTATAGGTGTTTGGTCTGACACTGATTGGTGGTTCAGATTAAGACATATGGGGAAGAGCTACATGTCACTGAGGAATTTGTTAAATTTTTTAGTCAGGGAGCAACTGAGGAGACTGACTGAGAGCACAGGCTCCAGAGCTGTTAATGTTTATAAAAATTAGCAGCTGAAGAATATAAGTAATTTGCTAAAAAGGAAAAAACTGTGACTGGGATTAGAGGAAAAGTCATACAAGGGAGTAAGACACATTCAGCAGTATATTATCTCTACAGCAAACCTTACAGGAGTTCTGATGTTTATAACCAATTTAACTCTGGATAAAAGTTCCCAATACCATGCCCTGTTTTAAAAAAGTCCCCAATACCATGCCTTGTTTTAATAAAGATTCCAGCTTTATATTTATTCTTGCATTTATTTACAGACATCCGTTTAGAGGAAAGAAGGTTTCTGCACAAACATAGAAGTGGATTATCTACTATAAGAGCAGTGTAGCTATGGAACTCTCTGCCAGAAGAGGGGTGATTGTGAACTCTCTAAAAGAGTTCAAGATGGGTCTGTATGTATTTCTGGAGTGTAATAACATTATAGGTTTGTGACGGACTGAACCGTCACTGGGGCTGCTGGAGAGGCCTGAGGGATAGCCTCCTTCCTACGGACTATGGACCCAGAACTATGGAGACCCCCTCAGACCTTTTGGGGTTACAAGAAACTATGAACCCTGATTTATGTGTGGAGTTTATATGCCACATATTTCCTATTGACCACTAATGGTGCAGGGTGTGAATCCAGCAACACAAAAAGGGTTAACTCTGCACTGAAACTCCCACTGATTGTGTTAGTGATGGGATTAAGATTGCTGACTCTAGGAGTAGCCGACTCCGGTGTAGATGAGTAGATCACCCTATGATGCACTCAGGAGATAATCCCATCACATGTGTCTCCTCTCTCCCTATTCATTCATTAGGGAGGGGGGGGGGGAAGATGTCTGTTTGCATGCTGTTCATGGTTGATTAGACTTCTTGAACTGTATATCTACTGAGTTGGTCTTCAATAAAGTCAGTTCCTGTTTTACCCTCAACATAGAGCCTCGTCTTATGTGTGGGGGGAACAGCTATATTTACTCTGGGGATTGCTATCGGTATTATACTCCCCTGGGATTACAACACGGTTCTACCCACTGGAAGCTGGATCCTGGTCCTGGGCCCAGGGTGGATGGAGGACAGCGAGACCCCAGCCAAGCTGTAACGCTAGAAGTGGGGACTACAGTGCTGATAATGTACAGTGGAGTGCTTGTAAGTATTCGGAGCACTAGGAAGCATCGATTAGCGGAGGCACCCAGTCAGGGTGCCAAGCGGTCCGTCACAAGGTTATAGTTAATAAGTAGTGTTGAACACGAATATTCGAATTGCAAATTTTCATCTCGAATATCGGCACTTCGAGAATTCACGAATATTTAGAATATAGTGATATATATTCGTAATTTCGAATATTCAAGATTTTTTTTAAATTAGTACACATGATCCCTCCCGGCTCCTAGCTTGTGGGCCAATGAGAAGGCTGCAATATCTTTGACTTTAGGAGTAGTGTTGATTGTGAATTTTCGTAATGCAAATTTTCATAATGAAAATTTTTGTAATGCAAATTTTTCGTAATGAGAATCAATAAGATTGTGAAAACTCAGTTCCAATGGTACAGGGAGTGCAGAATTATTAGGCAAGTTGTATTTTTGAGGATTAATTTTATTATTGAACAACAACCATGTTCTCAATGAACCCAAAAAACTCATTAATATCAAAGCTGAATATTTTTGGAAGTAGTTTTTAGTTTGTTTTTAGTTTTAGCTATTTTAGGGGGATATCTGTGTGTGCAGGTGACTATTACTGTGCATAATTATTAGGCAACTTAACAAAAAACAAATATATACCCATTTCAATTATTTATTTTTACCAGTGAAACCAATATAACATCTCAACATTCACAAATATACATTTCTGACATTCAAAAACAAAACAAAAACAAATCAGTGACCAATATAGCCACCTTTCTTTGCAAGGACACTCAAAAGCCTGCCATCCATGGATTCTGTCAGTGTTTTGATCTGTTCACCATCAACATTGCGTGCAGCAGCAACCACAGCCTCCCAGACACTGTTCAGAGAGGTGTACTGTTTTCCCTCCTTGTAAATCTCACATTTAATGATGGACCACAGGTTCTCAATGGGGTTCAGATCAGGTGAACAAGGAGGCCATGTCATTAGATTTTCTTCTTTTATACCCTTTCTTGCCAGCCACGCTGTGGAGTACTTGGACGCGTGTGATGGAGCATTGTCCTGCATGAAAATCATGTTTTTCTTGAAGGATGGAGACTTCTTCCTGTACCACTGCTTGAAGAAGGTGTCTTCCAGAAACTGGCAGTAGGACTGGGAGTTGAGCTTGACTCCATCCTCAACCCGAAAAGGCCCCACAAGCTCATCTTTGATGATACAGCCCAAACCAGTACTCCACCTCCACCTTGCTGGCGTCTGAGTCGGACCGGAGCTCTCTCCCCTTTACCAATCCAGCCACGGGCCCATCCATCTGGCCCATCAAGACTCACTCTCATTTCATCAGTCCATAAAACCTTAGAAAAATCAGTCTTGAGATATTTCTTGGCCCAGTCTTGACGTTTCAGCTTGTGTGTCTTGTTCAGTTGTGGTCATCTTTCAGCCTTTCTTACCTTGGCCATGTCTCTGAGTATTGCACACCTTGTGCTTTTGGGCACTCCAGTGATGTTGCAGCTCTGAAATATGGCCAAACTGGTGGCAAGTGGCATCTTGGCAGCTGCACGCTTGACTTTTCTCAGTTCATGGGCAGTTATTTTGCGCCTTGGTTTTTCCACACGCTTCTTGCGACCCTGTTGACTATTTTCAATGAAACGCTTGATTGTTCGATGATCACGCTTCAGAAGCTTTGCAATTTTAAGAGTGCTGCATCCCTCTGCAAGATATCTCACTATTTTTGACTTTTCTGAGCCTGTCAAGTCCTTCTTTTGACCCATTTTGCCAAAGGAAAGGAAGTTGCCTAATAATTATGCACACCTAATATAGGGTGTTGATGTCATTAGACCACACCCCTTCTCATTACAGAGATGCACATCACCTAATATGCTTAATTGGAAGTAGGCTTTCGAGCCTATACAGCTTGGAGTAAGACAACATGCATAAAGAGGATGATGTGGTCAAAATACTCATTTGCCTAATAATTCTGCACGCAGTGTATATTCTAACCCCCAGGCAATCCCATGGTGACGGGGACTCTTGTCGGGGAGGAGTATGCCAAAGTGGAACAACTGTACAGATTTTTTTAAAAAAGACGAATATTCAAAAAAACTAATATATTATTTTTTTCGAGTATTAGTAATATTTAAAAACAAGAATATATAGCAATATAGCGAATATTGTAAAAAAAAAACTAATATAGAGCAATTCTGCTAATATAGTGCTATAATTTTCTTTGTCTAATAGTTGTAATTTTGTTCTCATTTGAAGTTCAGATTGGAAAAAAATTACAACTATTTAAAAAAAAGATTATAGCACTATATTAGATAAATTGTTCTACATTCATTTTTTTTAGAATATTCGCTATATTGCTATGTATTCTTGTTTTTGAATATTACGACTATTCTAAAAAACAAATGTATTCATTTTGTAGAATATTTTTTTAAAATCTGTACAGTTGTTCCACTTTGGCATACTCCTCCCCGACAAGCGTTCCCATCACCATTGGAACGCCTGGGGGTTAGAATATACCGTATTTTTCACCCTATAAGACGCACTTTCCCCCCCAAAAGTGGGGGGAAAATAGAAGTGAGTCTTATTGGGCGAATGCTGCATTTTTCCGAATTTTCAATGATACGCCGCAATGCCGTGGGGCGGGTGTATCAGCTGAGAGGGAGGGCGGGCTGGGGGCCGGCATCTGGTTTTATAATGACAGCGGGGCCCGTGCAGTGACTGTATTCTACTACACGGGCCCCGCTCACTGTATATAATCTTATCTATAATTGTAGGGATTGTTAATATATAAAAGTTCAGGGTAATTAGCGTCTGTAAACTTACAAGCGCTCGTAGCAGAGAGGAGGGAGGAGGCAGGCCGGGAGGACGGGCGCTGGCAGCGTGAGTCACTACATCACGCGCCTGAGCCGCCCACTTTATGAATGAAGCAGGCGGCGTGGGCGCATTACGTAGTGACTCACGCTGCCAGCGCCCGTCCTCCCGGCCTGCCTCCTCTCTCCTCTCTGCTACCGAGCGCTTGTAAGTACGGTATACAGGCTCTGATTACCCTGAACTTTTATATATTAACAATGCCTACAATTATAGATAAGATTATATACAGTGAGCGGGGCCCGTGTAATAGAATACAGTCACTGCACGGGCCCAGCTGTCATTATAAAAACAGATGCGACCCCCACCCCCTGTATTGGGGGTCATTCACACTACAGGGACACTGTTATGGAGGGGATCTGTGGATCCACAGATCCCCCCATAACAGTGTCATCCACAGATCCCCATAACAGTGCCATCCAGAGACCCGAATAAGAGCCATCCAGAGATCCCCCATAACAGTGTCACCCACAGATCCCCCATAACAGTGTCACCCACAGATTCCCATAACAGTGTCACCCACAGATCCCCCATAACAGTGTCAACCACAGATCCCCCATAACAGTGTCACCCACAGATCCCCCATAACAGTGTCCTCAACAGATCCCCCATAATAGTGTCATCCACAGACCACCATTAGTTCAAAACCCACCAAAAGCACACCTTTTGGTTCAAATTTTTTTTTCTTATTTTCCTCCTCAAAAACCTAAGTGCGTCTTATGGGCCGGTGCATCTTATAGGGCGAAAAATACAGCCATCGGATCTGAGTTTTCACGATTTCATGCCGCTCATTACTATTAATAAGACTTCTATAAATGTCATTGATCCAAGTTATTCTGATTGCCTGATT